>NW_017616635.1:131778-149423 GCF_001879475.1 Ipomoea nil
GAATTACCGGAGATGAAGCGTCCTGAAGAAGCTTCTAAGGTAGACGACCCCAACTATTGCATGTATCATCGTCTCCTCGGACATCCAATTGAAAAATGTTTTTGTCTTTAAAGATAAGGTGATGGGGCTTGCTCGTGATGGAAAGATTGAGCTGGCTGATGCAACTGCCAGCACCAACCAAATTTCATACGGAAGGTTCGCTCCGTTGGTTGTAGAGAGTGATGAAGAAGATGGGGCAAGCAATACAAACGCCCGCTTCCATTCATTGTGAAACATGCTACTAGGCAACAACGGAGTTACCACAGGTCAATCCGGTATACGAGAAGGATTGGGTAATTGTTACCCGCAAAAAACAAAGGAACAATGCTGGACACGTTAGATCTTTGAAGAGAATAACAAAGCGATGGGTTGAGAGAAACCCAGCAAGGGACCCCGCGTATGACACAAAGATGAAAGGACGTCCCGACGAGCCTCGACCACCAGTTGCCTTGGCTCAATACATGCCAAAGGCGCTTCCTCCGCATGTTACAAATATTCCTAGAACCCGCTCGAATATTAAAGGAGACATGTTGAAGAGGGGGAATGTTCATTCCCCGTGATTGAAGGAGGCGACGAGGTTTAAGTCCACAAAGCCGCGTCTTATACCGCCGAGATAACTTTTAAAGATGAGGATCTATTGCTTGGTGGTACACCACATAATCGTCCGTTGTTTGTTGAAGGTTATTGCCCGCGAGCAAAAGATTAAAAGGATTTTGATTGATCAGGGGTCGGCTGTGAACATTCTATCACTCCGAGCTATGACAAGAACTTGGCATCTCCACGGATGAGCTCTCTCAAAGCCGCTTAATGATTCAAGGATTTAATCAAGGCGGACAAAGAGCGCTCTGTACCATCAGACTCGACCTCAGGATCGGGGACACTAAACTCGAGTACACTATGTTATGTGATAGATGCAAGGACGTCTTACAACTTGCTGCTGGGCCGGCCTTGGATACATGAGAATGGAGTAGTTCCCTCGTCCTGGCACCAATGCCTCATGTTTGAAAAAAGGCGGGGTGATAGAAAAAGTAGTCGCTGATGAAACGCCATTCATCGAAGCAGAATCATACTTTGCGGATGCAAAGTTTTACTTGAAGAAACAAGTTGTAGAGGAGGCTGAGCAAAGCAATGTTGACACGCCTCTTGATCCAAAGTGGAAAGGCAAGCAGGTTGTAGACCAAGCTCATTGCGACAAGGAACTTGTGTTCCCACTTGCAAGGATTGAAACATTAAAAGCAGCTCCAGTTAAACCGCTTAAAGATGAAGTTCAAGTTGAGACAAGTCAAACAGTGCCCGCTAAGCGCACTGGCGGCTTCGACCCTAATGCTTATAAAACTTCTCTTCAAAGCGGGATATAATCCCAAAGAGCCAGAGAAGCTGGGGAAACTCATCCCAGAAGCTGGTGGGAAAGGCAAGTCAAATCAGCAGGAACCGCATGAACAGAAAGGGTTGGGTTATGTTCCCCCTAAGCCAGTGCGAATATTCATAAACAGAGCCACAAGTAATTGCATCACTTCTACAGATGAGGAAGAAAGTGACAAGAAGCAGTCTGTTTTTGATAGAATTGGAGATGTAGAATCACGACAATCAGTCTTCCGTAGACTTGGGCCGAATCCCAAACCGGCTAAGAGAAAATCAGTACATGACAGAATCGGGCCTACTCAGAGTTCAAAAGAGCAAACCAACCCTCCTACTAAAATAGAACCCTCAAAAAGGCTCAGGAGTGTCGTTCCGTCTCGTATGAGACGAGAAGTTGATATTCATGTCTCGTATGGTGAAGTTTTGAAAGTCCAACCAAGAACCATTGTACACACCCAAGTGCAAGGAAGGAATCAAGAAAACATTGGTCCAAGTTGTGAGGCAACGCCAAGTCAAGATGAGATGGCATCGTCATTTCATATAACATTATACGATGAGACTCCAACCGAGGGTGAGGACACAGAGGATGCGCCTCAAGAGTTAGAAGAAGGGGTACAAGCCGCAGTGGACGAACTAAAAGAGGTGGATCTCGGAACTCCCGAAAGTCCTCGACCCATCTTCATTAGTTCACTCCTTTCCAACGAAGATGAAGAAATATATGTCACACTTTTGAAAGAATATATTGATGTATTTGCATGGACATACAAAGAGATGCTAGGGTTGGACCCAAAGGTAGCCGTGCACCGCTTGGCAGTGAAAAAGGGGTGTCGCCCTATTAAGCAAGCTCAACGGCGCTTTCGCCCCGAGCTCATTCCCTCAATCGAAGCAAAAGTCAACAAGCTTATAGAGGCTGGTTTCATTCGCGAAGTTAAATACCCAACCTGGATATCCAGCATTGTTCCTGTGCGCAAGAAGAATGGCCAGATCCGTGTGTGCGTAGACTTCCGAGATCTTAACGTTGCATGCCCGAAAGATGACTTCCCACTCCCTATCACAGAGTTAATGATAGATGCCGTAACTGGACACGAGATCATGTCATTCATGGATGGCTCATCCGGTTACAATCAAATCCGCATGGCGCCAGAAGATGAGGAGTTTACAGCGTTTCGTACACCAAAAGGTATCTACTGCTACAAAGTGATGCCCTTTGGTCTGAAAAATGCTGGTGCTACATACCAAAGGGCCATGCAGACTATATTTGATGACATGCTGCATAAAATGGTGGAATGTTACGTAGATGACCTGGTTGTGAAGTCGAAACTTCGCACAGATCACATGATGCATCTAAGACAAGTCTTTGACCGCTTATGGAAGTTTCAACTCAAAATGAACCCCCTGAAGTGTGCTTTCGGGGTTGCTGCCGGAAAATTCCTTGGGTTTACTGTTCGACATAGGGGCATTGAGATTGAACAAGCAAAGATTGACGCTATAATGAAGATGCCTGAGCCACAGAACCTTCATGAGCTTAAAAGCTTGCAAGGGAAGTTGGCTTATATAAGAAGATTCATATCAAACCTAGCAGGAAGATGTCAGCCCTTTAGCCGATTAATGAAGAAGGGTGTCCCGTTTGTATGGGATGAGGCCTGCAAGAACGCATTCCAAAGCATCAAGTCCTATTTAATGAAGCTGCCTATGCTAACGGCTCCAATTCCAGGACGCTCGTTGATCCTTTACATCTCCGCCCAAGAAAGCTCTGTGGGTGCTTTACTTGCACAAGAAAATGATAATGGGAAAGAAAATGCCCTTTATTATTTAAGTAGAATGATGACGTCAAATGAGCTCAAATATCTACCGATTGAGAAGTTGTGTTTGGCCCTTGTATTCGCAATCCGAAAACTCAAGCACTATTTTGAAGCGCATACAATTCGACTAGTTTCCAGGGCAAACCCAGTGAAGTATGTCATGGCAAAGGTTGTTCTTTCCGATCAACTTGCGAGGTGGTATTTATTATTTCAACAGTTTGAGATCACTTATGTACCACAGAAATCCATCAAGGGGCTAGCCTTAGCAGATTTCCTGGCTGATCATCCAATTCCTGCTGAATGGGAGTTGTCCAGTGACCTACCTCATGAGGATGTGCTTGTGGTTGAAGTTTTACCTCCATGGAAGATGTACTTTGATGGAGCGGCACACAAAGAGGGGGCAGGCTGGAGTTGTCTTTGTTGCACCGGAAGGGGAAGCGCTTCCTTATTCATTTACCTTGACGGAACGCTGCTCGAACAATGTTGCCAAGTATCAAGCACTCATTTTGGGACTTGAAATTGCAGCTGATATGAAGCAGCTAAGGGTTAATATATATGGGGACTCCAAGCTGATTGTCAACCAAGTACTTGGGGTTTATGAAGTAAAGAAACCAGAGTTGATTCCATACAACAGTTACGCAAAAATGCTCCTGCATTGGCTGGGAGATGCTACAATTGAACACATCCCAAGGAAACAGAATAAGCAAGCCGATGCCCTAGCCGCTTTAGCTTCAACTGTATCCCATCCTATAGATGAGGCTCGATTGCGCGTGTGCCAAAAATGGGTGGTTCCTCCAATCTTTGAAGACGATGGCTCTCTTGACGACATTGTTGAACTCCCGACTGCCTCTGTCTATGAGGTAGATAAAGATGATTGGAGGCAATCATTGATTGACTACCTTGTTGATGGGAAGTTACCTCAAGACCCTCGTAGGAGGGTAGATGTAAGACGTCGGGCTCCTCGCTTCATATATTTCAAGGATGCGTTATATCGGCGCTCTTTTGATGGTGTATTTCTTCGATGTTTAGGTGAAGAGAAAGCTTTACAAGCAATGGAGGAGGCTCACTCTGGAGTGTGTGGTGCTCATCAATCTGGTCCTAAGTTACATTTTCACATCAAAAGGATGGGTTACTACTGGCCTACGATGGTGAAGGATTGCATAGACTATGCACGTAGATGTCAAGAATGTCAATTCCATGCGAACTTTATCCATCAACCTCCTGAACCGCTACATCCAACGGTAGCATCATGGCCATTTGATACGTGGGGGCTCGATGTGGTTGGTCCCATTACACCCAAATCATCAGCAGGGCATTCGTATATATTAGCAGCCACCGATTATTTCTCAAAGTGGGCTGAAGCAGTGGCCTTAAAGGAAGTGAAGAAGGAAAATGTTGCGGATTTCATCCGAGTTCACATTATCTATCGTTTTGGCATCCCTCGGTACATCCTAACCGACAACGGGAAACCATTTGATAATAAATTGATGGATAAAATCTGCAAACTTTTTGAGTTCGAGCAAAGAAATTCATCAGCTTATTATGCGGCTACAAATGGACTTGCCGAGGCTTTTAACAAAACTCTATGCAATCTACTAAAAAAAGTGGTGTCGAAGTCAAAACGTGATTGGCAAGAGAGGATGGAAGAAGCATTGTGGGCATACAGAACTACATACCGTACACCAACACAAAGCACTTCATATTCACTGGTATATGGGGTTGAAGCAGTTTTGCCTCTTGAACGCCAAATACCTTCTCTAAGGTTAGCTATCCAAGAAGGCCTTACAGACGAGGATAATGTAAAGTTACGGTTGGCAGAGTTAGAAGCTCTCGACGAGAAGAGGTTGCGGGCTCAACAAAGTTTAGAATGTTATCAAGCTCGAATTTCTACAGCTTTCAACAAGAGGGTAAGGATTCACTCATTTCAAGTGGGCGACAAGGTGTTGGCGGTTCGTAGGCCTATCATTATTACAAAGAAAACTGGGCACAAGTTTACTCCAAAATGGGATGGACCTTACGTAGTACAAGAAGCATACTCAGGAGGTGCTTACAAGCTAATTGATGAAAATGGTGTGCGAGTTGGCCCTATTAACGGGAAATTCTTAAAGGTCTATCACCCTTAAGCACACGGGACTAGTTGATGAATGATATCCACCAAAAATGTAGTACGTGGTTAAACTGCTAAAACATCTCGCCTGTCTATGGGTGGGCCCAAGTCATAGACGCTCCTGACCCGCACGAGCTTAAACTGTGTACGGTAAACTCCTGGCCCGCATGAGTTTAAACTGTGAACGACCCTACCTATTCAAATGGTCCTTTGAACTACGTTTGACTTGATCTCCTTTGCAGGAGTACGTAGGCGGCTTAGAAACACTTCTTCGGAGTTCAGTCATAACTAAAATAAACCCCTTTGTTTTACGTTTGTTCAAAACAATGTAGATGTATGAGAGTTTAGTCCTCTCTATTCACGTTGTAATTAAGAGTAAATTCTTTGGGCAGATTTCTACTTAAAGTGACTCGTTTTGGTGTAGACTTAGTTGTTTTTGTTCACGTTTGTGTTCAAGTTGCTTTCTTCCAAGTACACTCTTCTGCACTTGTAATCGAGAAAATACTTTGCAAGTATTGTTGAAAAAAAAAAAAGAAAGCCTCGTTTCCGAGTGAACTCATACAAAGTAGCCGAAATACGAAAACAAGTAAACAAATGGAAAATCAAAGAGCTAAGCAAAAAAAAAAAAAAATCTAAAGTATTCTAAAGCTCATGAGATCTTCCTTATACGCTTCCAGCTCTCTTTTGATTGAAGTAAGTCTTTCTTCGTCTTCATCCGTCAACGTGGGGCAGTCTCGAATACGTTTAAGTTCCTCCTCAGCGGTGGTCACGGCCTCTTGCGATGCGTTATGTTGTTCTCGAGCCTTTGTCACACGGTCTTGGAGTTCCGGGTCCTTGGCTTCAATCGCTTTCAACTCTTCCTGCGCATCCTTTATCACTTTCTTCGGGATGGTTTTTCGATCGGCTGCGTCGCCAAGGGTTTTCTGTTCGGCAAGAAAAAGCGCTTCGGTTTGAGAACACTTCTGTTGAGCTTCCATAAGGACACATTGCGTTAGAACTAGCTTCGCGGCTTGAGTTTCAACGAGCAGTGCATTCGAGAGCTGCGACGGCGCCCGATCGTAACCTTTGGCTTTATCAAAGAACTCGGCCACTCGTAGCTTCAATGTTGATAGGTCTACACCGTCCCGTCCCATTTCTTGGACTCGTCTTTCAACGCTTCCTTGGTAAGAGGAGATTTTTTCAGCTGGAATCTCGTTAAGCTTCCTGCAGATACTACTCCAAACTCCTGCAATGAAATCCATGTATTGCGATATAAATGACTCCTCGCCCGGGAAGATAAAGGCTTGTGACGGTTCTGGCTGCGTCTCCTGAGGAGTTGCGTTTAAGGGCGGCGTTGACTGGTGGGATGCTACCTCGAGGTCAAGGGTATTAGAGCGTCCGTCACTTTGTCCCATTGAAGATTGATGATTTGATGACTGTGGCTCGACAGGATCCTATAAGAAGTAGTGCATGTACGTTAGCAAAGGCCAAAGTTCAACAATATAAGAAATGGAAGAATTTTGGGAGATAGCTTAACCTGGCTCAATCGTCTCCCTCTGGGCCGTTTCCAACAGCGATCTTGATCACTACCAGCGTCCTCGTCCGAGCTTCGCTGCCTCGCTTGCTCCTCCCTGTTCCTTCGAACGGCATGTCCTGAGGCTTCATCCCGAGGTGACATGTCCTCTTGTGCAGGTGTTGTTTTGTTCCTCGAGGTGGTCAATTGGTCTCTTTGTTCCTCAGTTCTTTCCTCCCCAACATGTACATTTGGGTTTCCGTTAATGGCTATATCTGTGGAACGATTCTCGAGAAGGTTTGCATTCACATCAATCAACCAGGCCTTGTACTCGTTTGAAACATGCTTCTTTGGAGCAGTCGGGTTCATGGGAAATGTCGCCCTGGATTGGGAGTTGATATTTTCATATTGGCAATGGAGTTGGAATCCTTCGGTGAGTGAAACATAGCGGACATCCTTCGCCAACAGGCCGGGGGCATATGCTTGATAGAATCCAAATTGACGACTGAAGCGATGCGGCATGTAAGGCTCAGCTTTGCATTGAGACCCTCGGCGCAAAACGAGGAAGCTAGGGCGCAAACATATGAAGTACTCAAAGTCTTCCCTAATCCCTTTACGGTCGTCATAAAAGATAAAATCTCTATTATCCTTGTGGGAGTTGCAGAGCCAAGAAACGTCCCCTTTAAATATCTTCTTGCGGGCATCCATCTCGTTGTAATACCTTGCACCACCTTCTCCAGAATAAGTGACCATTTTTGGGTTTGCTAACGTGAGGTTAGGAGTCTTAAAGTGGGTTTGGTAGTAAGTTGCTAGCCAACCGTACACGTAATGGATTGGAAAAGGATCCCCTATTTGACCAGGAGAGTGGGATTCCGAGATTGAAGTTAAACCAGAATAGATACTAGCAAGTACTGGAGCCGCAAGACATATCTTTTCCCCTCTAGCCATCATGCATGCTATCTTGAAAGTCTCTGGGCGAATGGTTCTTGTTGGTGTACCTGGAAGGACAAACACGCAAAGCCAACAAGATAAGAACGCGGCTAAGTAAGCTTCCTTTTCAAAACGCCGGGAGATGCCTAGTTCGATAAAGGGCATCCTGCTCACATCTAACCACCTGATGGATTTGTTAAGTTATCCGCTTGGGTTGTGGGTATTCTTTGGCCGGGATTTCCTGTCCTTTTAAGATGGAGGTTGAAAAGCTGGATGTGTTCGCGGTTTTCTGCACCAGAATTCAATCCATCGCGATGTGTCCTTTTAAGATGGATTGAATTCTGGTGCAGAAAACCGCAAACACATCCAGCTCCTCAACCTCCATCTTAAAAGGACAGGAAATCCCGGCCAAAGAATACCCACAACCCAAGCGGAGAACTTAAAAAATCCATCAGGTGGTTAGATGTGAGCAGGACGCCCTTTATCGAACTAGTGGTTAGATGTGAGCAGGACGCCCTTTATCGAACTAGGCATCTCCCGGCGTTTTGAAAAGGAAGCTTACTTAGCCGCGTTCTTATCTTGTTGGCTTTGCGTGTTTGTCCTTCCAGGTACACCAACAAGAACCATTCGCCCAGAGACTTTCAAGATAGCATGCATGATGGCTAGAGGGGAAAAGATATGTCTTGCGGCTCCAGTACTTGCTAGTATCTATTCTGGTTTAACTTCAATCTCGGAATCCCACTCTCCTGGTCAAATAGGGGATCCTTTTCCAATCCATTACGTGTACGGTTGGCTAGCAACTTACTACCAAACCCACTTTAAGACTCCTAACCTCACGTTAGCAAACCCAAAAATGGTCACTTATTCTGGAGAAGGTGGTGCAAGGTATTACAACGAGATGGATGCCCACAAGAAGATATTTAAAGGGGACGTTTCTTGGCTCTGCAACTCCCACAAGGATAATAGAGATTTTATCTTTTATGACGACCGTAAAGGGATTAGGGAAGACTTTGAGTACTTCATATGTTTGCGCCCTAGCTTCCTCGTTTTGCGCCGAGGGTCTCAATGCAAAGCTGAGCCTTACATGCCGCATCGCTTCAGTCGTCAATTTGGATTCTATCAAGCATATGCCCCCGGCCTGTTGGCGAAGGATTTCCGCTATGTTTCACTCACCGAAGGATTCGCGATGCTTGAACGTAAGAGGTGTCACTTTCTTGCTGGTTTAAGAGATAAAAGGCCTCGAATAAGCTTGCACAACACTTGTTTGGGCCCCTTTTTAGGTCCAGGGCACTCGGGATGTGTTCGTCATAAATACCGCCGGACAGTGGTAGTCCCCCAAGAACGTACAAATCTCGAAGCGATATGCTCACCTCACCAGACGAGGTGATCAGGGTATTGGTGCGCGGGCACCATGCTTCGCAGAAGGCTTTGACGATGTTGACGTTGTTGTCATACGTAAACAAAGATGCAAACACAGCATCATATATCTTTACATCCTTTAAGGTGTCGTGGGAGAAGTGAAGTATTTCTTCAACCCACTCCCAATATCCTTTTAGAAAAGTGAATTCGCCCTCGAAGTCTATGTCTTGGCCCCACGAGACCTCAGCATTAAGTATACGATGCCCCAGTGTAGGAAGGGTGTCTTTGGAAGGTTGGTGCTGCATTCCGGGTAGCAAGGTCCACACCTTGGATGGCGGGCATTCATACTCGGGGGTCCAGTTGCTCTCGTGATACGACATCGTGAGCTTTGGCGGGTCACGTATTGCTACGGGTGGGTTAACCGTCAGTGTGACTTGATGATCGCTGTTTTTTCTCGATATCACCATGACCTCTTGCCCGTTACGTCGTTGATCTTGAAAGTACGCCATCTTGAATGTGTCAAAGTCGAAAAGTCGCTGCAAAAAAAAAAAAAAAAAAAAAAAAAAAAAAAAAAAAAAAAAAAAAAAAACAATAACTATGATATATTATGCACAAATATATAGCATATACATAGCGCAAAATTAAATCGACGAATTATATATATATTGCAAATTTTTTGGACTATGATCCACACAATTTTATGGGCCGTGGTCTATGCAATAATGGTTGTATACATATACTACATGTGGACTACATATGTTAATACATTGTATACATATATACACAATATTATATAATAATAATAATAAGTATTATTATTATTAGTATTATCATTATTATTAGTAATGTTGTTATTATTATATTATTATATTATAGTATTACTATTAAGATATTAGCGAAAAGAAACAAAACAAAAGAAAAGGAAAAAACGAAACAGAAAGCAAAGCAAACAAAAAAAAAAGAAAAAACAAAAAAAAAAAAAAAAACGAAAGTTTGAAAGGTTATGCGTGTGTATATGTGAGCATAACTTGTGCTTGTGGGATTAATATATTATTAGTGTAATTATGTAATTTGTGGGGTTAATATTATTAGTATATTATTAATATTTTTTTTTGAAAATCAGTATATTATTAATATGTTATTACTATAATATGATGATATATGTAATCTAATGTATTTGCATATGGAATGAGTTGGCACGTGAGGCTATATATTAGATTAAAGACTTGTTTTTCATTCCCATAATCATGACGTAGGCTCTGCAAAGTCACATGATTGAGGGAAAGAGTTGTCTTTGAAATCCGCATATAGACAGACAGGAGTTGACTGAAATGGTTGCCAAACAGATCAAAGCCCTTCAAGCTCATCCTTTAGTCATCAGCGACAGTCACACACGAAAGGGGAATTTAGATTAGGTGACTTCTGCATAGAGTTAGGCGAGAAACTCCAGCAGTCCGGCGATCTTCATCAACTTCGGTGATCTCCGATGATTTCTGCAGAGTATCTCCGGTGACCTGCAAAAGACAGAAACAGAGTCCGGCAGTTTCGTCGACGGATTGCAACGGTCAACCTCCGGCGGTGTCAGGACGAACTCTCACGTCCATGATTGAGCCGTGACCTCTGGACCTCGGACCCGGCGATCTTTGGACTCCAGCAATAATTCCAGCAAAGGCGGCGATTTCTAAAAAAAAAAAAAAAAAACAGGAGGAAAACGCAGTCCGGCGGTCTTCATAAACTCCGCGGTCTTCATAAACTCCGACGGTCTTCATCGATTACAGCAGCGGTCTCCGGCGACTTTCAAAAAAAAAAACGACGAAAACAAAAACAAAAAACGTCTGGCGAAGTCGTGGTGAAGAACTAGAGTTGGATGGCAGATTCCAGAGGCGACTTCTATGAAGAAGTCCGGCGGGCAGCAGTCCGGCAACCTCCTAAAAATGGAGGCCACCTTGAGAATGTAGATGCTTTCGTCTCTCAAGCCTGAATCCTCCTCTGCAAATGACTTCCCATAAAGCAACTGAGCTTTCCCCAACTCAGCAGCGTTCGCGGCGAAGAACAAATCCCGGCGAGTAATTGAGCGGCCTCGACGGTTGAGAAACGGATTCCAGCGAATATCTCCTGCGCCAACAACAATAGAAAAACAAATCCCGGCGATCTTTTCGTTCAACAATTCCGACGGCCTCCGACGAGACTTATGGACTCGGCAGTGTTTGACGGTTTATGACCGGCGACTTCTATGAAGAACTCCGGCGGGCAGCAGTCCGGCAACCTCCTAAAAAACAAAAAAAAAAAAAAAAAAAAAAACTCCGGCCACGAACAACTCCGGCGGTCTCTGACGACTTCTGCAAAAAAAAATATTCCGGCGAGGGGTGGCCCAGGTCAGTGATAAATCCTCCAACAACGTCGTTCTCCGGCAAAAGGCTGAATGGTTTTATCCTTGAGAGGTAATCTTTCACTGGCTTTAATGACGGAGGACGGATTCCGGCTCACATCTACCTCCGGCAGTCTCAACAACCTGGTGATCTCCGGTGACCTCCGCAAAAAAAAAAAAAACAAAAAAAAAAAAAAAAAACAAAAAACAAAAAACAAAAAATTCTGACGAAGAGATTTCACATTGCTTGTTATCCCATGAAGCTGGCAAGATTCTTTGAGGCAGTGATCAACAAAAATCAAATGCTTCCAGCGGTTCGTATTATTACTCCTGCAATGTGTACGGAGGCAGATGAAGGTAAAAGATGGCAACGTAAATTTTACCTGTTGATTGAAAGCTAAACTCCGAATGACTTCTTCTTGATCCTCTGCTTTATTGGCGTGATTATGCTTGTGTTCAGGCTCCAATTTATAGCACAGGGTGGGGTGGTATTATAGTTGGAGTTGAGCTGAAATTTAGCGTCCTAATACGATTGAGATTCTACTTCTGCAAGTTGAGTCAGTTATGCCGCTAAAATCATGTGTGTTCTTGAGTTAAGGTTCATGTGCGACACCGTGAGTTTGAAGAGATAATGGGCTTAGAATGTTAAATGGGTCAAGGGACATGATATCCAACATAGCAGGAGTTTCAGGGGCTTATGGAATGTCTTGGGCCTATGGAATATTCAAGTGTATAATTGGGCTTATGAAACTAAAACATATTGGGCCATATTTATTCTTTTATGATTAAAATGATTTTGAGTTCATGAGATACTTAGACAAACATACTTAGACAAACATATCTACGTGAGATGCTCAGACAAACATATCAATGATTTTGAGTTCATGGGAATTTAGATGCACTGTGATGAATTTAAAGGATCGTTTTGTTAAGTTTCAAGACTTCCTCGCTCCAAGCACATTAAGCGACATGTCCCGGCAAGTCTCGAGGGGCAATTTGTAGACACAGAAAATTTGAACCCGACAAACGGACTGATAAATGGTTATTGGACCGACATTGGGATTGATTATTGGACCAATTTAATTAATTGGATCATAGAAATTAAATTGATTTAATTAGTACAATTAAATAAGATTTGGGCTATTGAATTAATTAATTAATTGGCCCAAGCCCATTTCAAGTTTGAATTTAAATTATAATTATAATTTTAAATAATTTAAATATAATATTAATTTTATTATATTTGAATTTGATAATTATAATTTAATTTGAATTTGAATTAGATTATACAATAATGAACCTGGACTTGATCTTGGACAAGGTTCATTTTCCTAATTAATTAATTAATTGATTAATTAATTAAATGGGGAGTTTGTTGAGGAATGTTGGTTAGGCTTCTAGTATAAATAGAGCCTTCATTTTCATTCCAAAACACACTTGAAAGCTTGAAGAACTTGAAGGCTTAGAGCTTGAGGGCATTGAACAACTTGAAGACTTAGAGCTGAGGGCATTGAACAACTTGAAGACTTAAGGAGTTGAGAGCATTTGAAGAACGCTTGAAGGCGTGGAGGCATCTTTTGAATATTTTGCAGGTACTTTGGAGCTTTGCAGAAATTGATTGTCTCAAAGATCTTGAAGCCTTTTGAATGCATTTGAGGACCTTCAGGCGGCTGAGTCCATTGCATGTGTTTTTGAAATTTTGCAGGATTGATTACTTCTAAGTTCTTGACGCTCGTTGTTGGAATCACGTCAATTAAATCCCGGAAGCCACGCCAATTAAATCCCGGAGGCTACGCTATTTGAAATCCCGGAGGCACTTCAATAGATAACGTCAGTGAAGAATCAGAGACTAGACAGAGATTTTGTACCTGCATTGAATTATACACACGCTGTACACAGAATTTTGTGAATATATACAAAGTTTACTTTTTTGTGTTTACAACATACTAAGAAAGCAGACTCTTTCCCTTCGATCACAAAAATAAATAAAACTACAATGCCACAAAGACTCAAAATAATCATGGTGCCCTATCCTACCACAGAATACTAATTACTAATACAATGCAAATTTCACAAAACCCAAATGCACATACTGTTTTTGGTTTTTTTTTTTTTTTTTTTCTGTTTTTGTTTTGTTTTGTTTTGTTTTGTTTTGTTTTGTTTTTGTTTTGTTTTGTTTTTTTTTTTTTTTTTTTTGTGGTTCCCTCTGTATTTTTATTCCAATAACTAATAGCTCATCAAATCCATTACAAACACACTACCTTTTATTTTTTAACCATTTACGCCGCTTCACATCATTCCATCTCTCAACCTTTTTAAAACCCAGCCAAATCACTCTCTCCAGACGCTACTTAGTGGTCCATACACTATATTTTCCCCTGTTTATGCATCCCTCCATTGTAGTTATGTCAACTACTTTTTTCTAAACTAGTACCCATCATGTCATATTCTACAGACTTGGGGCCAGAATCCGATATTTTTCTCGTTAAATAGAAAACTTAAAAAACAAAAAAAAAAAAAAAACAAAAAAAAAAAAAAAAAAAAAAAAAAACCAACATAAGATGTATTCACAAACACCATCGCCGTCGCTTCACTGCCCCTAGACCTGCATTCATCTGCCATCCCATATCCACGGCCCTCCAGCAAGTAGAAAGAGCAGCACACACTTATTACATTAATAATCAAAATCAAAATCACATTTTGAGAATGGTAAAATGCACACTAGTTCTGTTTTTAATTACATCAACAATCAAAATCAATTCCAAGCAAACAATAATATACATTGCGAACTCACTTTACTACATATTACACACAGCAGTGGCGAAAAAAAAAAACTCTGAACAAAGTCTTACAGATTCTAGTCGCAGCTTCCAATGATGTTCGCCGTTGACTTTTCCAAGGTGTGTGTCGGCCATAGCTTCCTATTGTCTCGTGTTTTCCCTTCTCGTTAGATTGTGCAAGGAATTTTGGTTGAATGGACTGTGCAATGCCAACAATTTACCTAGAGAATCGGGTGTTTAAACCCTAATGGTAGTCAAACAGGTTATGCGCACCTTCCATTCATGTTAATTCCCCTTCACATTATCATTTACCCTTTTACCCCTACATTTATTACTTCTACCATTATTACCAATTTTAGTGGATTTTTAATTACCAATATTTTGCATTCTGAGCCATTAGATTGCTTCATCCACGGATCAAAATCAGCCACACTCCTCACCTAAGACCATATCCTCACTTGAACCTCACCATATATATGGCTTCGAATCCGGTGCACCCCCTCTAATAGATGAGACCATGAGGCCTCCTAATATCCATTGATTCAATTTTCATCAATGGTTGAGATTATAAGATATTAGGGTAGTAATTAAGGACATTTTCCAATGTAAAGGATATATTAGTAATTGTAATTCTAATTTATTTATGGACATAATATTATTGGAATCTGTAGCATTAAATTAGGGAGTTTGTGGATGGAAATTAATACCTTGAATTACTACAAAGGCTGATGATGTGAACTTGGCGTGAACAAGGCTTGAGGAGAAAACGAACGGGTAAGTGCATTTACGTGCCATTGTCTGTGCATACACTGAATATTGGGTTTTTTTCGTTGGGATGGTGGGAGGGGGGTGGGGGTTGGTGGACGAACTAGAATATTTGTTATGTGCGTAGCGTGTGCGTGTTCAGTTGGTGAACAAACTATTTTTTTTCTTCTTTTTTAGGCGGGTGCACCACTGTTTTCGTGTTGATGCGTTTTTTCGGGGTTGCCTTGTTTGGTGTGGTTGTTTGTGCGTAACAGTGTCTTACCGTGTACAAGATAGGGTGTGATTTAGTTGCTAATTGGCAATATATTTATATTTTCCTGTCTTTCGCATTTAGTTTATTTGTGTTTCTGTTGTTAGGTTGATGCGTGTGTGTTGTTTGGTTGGTGCGTGAACCAAGCGATTCTTGAGCAAGAATGTTTAATTAAAATTAGATGACCTAAAATTGATTGAGAACTGGATCCGTGTGTAAATTAATTTAGTTCTAGATACAGACATTTGCTTTGGAACTTTGTGCATTTTTGGCAATGGAACTTTGTATCATGTGGTCCGCGTCGTTTTTTTAGTTTTGTGTCTTTATTGCAGATCTTCCTGACCTATAGAAAGCTAGAGGAAATTAACACAATACTATGAATCTTCCAGAAGCACAAACAGCCACGTCCTAGAGGCTGCTTTTAACAATTTGGCTTGTGTAACAAATTACCAGGCTGCTTACCAACGATCCTCCTCTTTCGTCCATTAACCTCACTCTGTCGAATTCCTCAGCACCATGAAAACCGAATCAAAATCCAACCAGTACGAACAAACCTGAAAAGGGCAAACACGGATTCACGAACGGTTTCTGGACGATAAAATCCTCCCTCCGCTACTTGCTTCGCTTCCAATGATGTTCGCCGTTGACTTTTCCAAGGTGTGATGTCGGCCATAGCTTCCTATTGTCTCGTGTTTTCCCTTCTCGTTAGATTGCAAGGAATTTTGGTTGAATGGACTGTGCAATGCCAACAATTTACCTAGAGAATCGGTTTAAACCCTAATGGTAGTCAAACAGGTTATGCGCACCTTCCATTCATGTTAATTCCCCTTCACATTATCATTTACCCTTTTACCCCCTACATTTATTACTTCTACCATTATTACCAATTTTAGTGGATTTTTTAATTACCAATATTTTGCATTCTGAGCCATTAGATTGCTTCATCCCACGGATCAAAATCAGCCACACTCCTCACCTAAGACCATATCCTCACTTGAACCTCACCATATATATATATATATATATATATATATATATATATATATTTATTTATTTATTTATTTATTTATTTATTTATTTATCATCTTTCACTCTACATATCAGCTCCCTCATCAACAATATAATAGATCAATGTCTAGAATAGTTACCAGATTGTCACTCCATTTTTCTCTAATTTTTTTCACGAAATAAGTATTCTTAGGCTGAATATAACGCCAAGATATATCTAAAAACATAATAAGTTTCAATCTAGGTTATGTCCCTGGTTTTATGTCCGTTTCTGTTCTGTTATTGTACCTTATGCTATAAATGTTGTACTACATTATTTGGACAAAAATTATCCTTGCCGTTATAACTTCTGTTATCTTTCACATTATTATTATCATACACTTGCATACACAATATTTTTTTCTTACATTTTTCAATTGGTAAGTTTGATTTTATTTAAATCTTAATTAAATGTTACCATAATTATATTTAGTAAATATCATTTCTATAATTCTTACTTCATTAATATTAATATTAATTCTACAATTTTATATATATATAATATATATATATATATATACATACATACATATTTATATACATACACACACACACATATTTATATAACTAAGATTTTAACATTAAGTATTGATATTGGGCATATATTTTTGTGCATCGCGCATATGAAATACTAGTATAAAAAAGATATGCTCCAAAATGCTAAGAAATATCAATTTTTCTCACACTAGCATTTCCCTTTTCTCACACTTGCATTTCTCTTAGATCCACCTAATTAAAAAAATAATAGTAACTCACTTATAGAAAAGTGTGTCACATTACATCACATCACATATAAGGTAAGACAATGAAATTTTTTAAAAACTAACTCACAATAATTGAAACTTACTTGAATTATTATTATTATTTTTGTATCTTTTTTCATCTTGGGAAATTGTATGATCATCATCATCATTGCAATTGAAGCACTGGAGGAGGACCCTCTTTCCAAGTTCAAGTCCAACTATGGCCTGGGGTAGAGGAGGTTTCTACTTAGAGCTTACTGGAAACACCCAGCATGCACTTCTGCGCCACCAACTTGCACGGTTACTCCACGGACTGCGCCACCAAATTGCACGGCTGTAATTTGGAAACTAGGCATTTAGCCCACTTGAATCTTGATTAAACATGTCTAGATTTATTTACATTAAATAAACACAAAAGCACAGGTAGAAACAAATCAAAAAAAATGAGGAATTCTACTTACCAATTTACAATAGGAAGTCTCTGCGCAAAAAATATTGTGAAAGTTGAAGCTTCTTTTGTGCCATTTCCTGCAATGGGATCATATCAAAACTTCTACGCTTCAACCTCAACCTATCGAGAAAGAAAACATTGTGAATGGAAGTA
>NW_017616635.1:149523-304523 GCF_001879475.1 Ipomoea nil
TCCGGCGGGCAGCAGTCCGGCAACCTCCTAAAAAACAAAAAAAAAAAAAAAAAAAAAACTCCGGCCACGAACAACTCGGCGGTCTGACTGACTTCTGCAAAAAAAATATTCCGGCGAGGGGTGGCCCAGGTCAGTGTGATAAATCCTCCAACAACGTCGTTCTCCGGCAAAAGGCTGAATGGTTTTATCCTTGAGAGGTAATCTTTCACTGGCTTTAATGACGGAGGACGGATTCCGGCTCACATCTACCTCCGGCAGTCTCAACAACCTGGTGATCTCCGGTGACCTCCGCAAAAAAAAAAAAAAAAAAAAAAAAAAAAAAAAAAAAAAAAAAAAAAAAAAAAAATTCTGACGAAGAGATTTCATTGCTTGTTATCCATGAAGCTGGCAAGATTCTTTGAGGCAGTGATCAAAAAAATCAAATGCTTCCAGCGGTTCGTATTATTACTCCTGCAATGTGTACGGAGGCAGATGAAGGTAAAAGATGGCAACGTAAATTTTACCTGTTGATTGAAAGCTAAACTCCGAATGACTTCTTCTTGATCCTCTGCTTTATTGGCGTGATTATGCTTGTGTTCAGGCTCCAATTTATAGCACAGGGTGGGGTGGTATTATAGTTGGAGTTGAGCTGAAATTTAGGTCTAATACGATAGATTCTACTTGAAGTCAGTTATGCCGCTAAAATCATGTGTGTTCTTGAGTTAAGGTTCATGTGGACACCGTGAGTTTGAAGAGATAATGGGCTTAGAATGTTAAATGGGTCAAGGGACATGATATCCAACATAGCAGGAGTTTCAGGGGCTTATGGAATGTCTTGGGCCTATGGAATATTCAAGTGTATAATTGGGCTTATGAAACTAAAACATATTGGGCCATATTTATTCTTTTATGATTAAAAATGATTTTGAGTTCATGAGATACTTAGACAAACATACTTAGACAAACATATCTACGTGAGATGCTCAGACAAACATATCAATGATTTTGAGTTCATGGGAATTTAGATGCACTGTGATGAATTTAAAGGATCGTTTTGTTAAGTTTCAAGACTTCCTCGCTCCAAGCACATTAAGCGACATGTCCCGGCAAGTCTCGAGGGGGCAATTTGTAGACACAGAAAATTTGAACCCGACAAACGGACTGATAAATGGTTTATTGGACCGACATTGGGATTGATTATTGGACCAATTTAATTAATTGGATCATAGAAATTAAATTGATTTAATTAGTACAATTAAATAAGATTTGGGCTATTGAATTAATTAATTAATTGGCCCAAGCCCATTTCAAGTTTGAATTTAAATTATAATTATAATTTTAAATAATTTAAATATAATATTAATTTTATTATATTTGAATTTGATAATTATAATTTAATTTGAATTTGAATTAGATTATACAATAATGAACCTGGACTTGATCTTGGACAAGGTTCATTTTCCTAATTAATTAATTGATTAATTAATTAAATGGGGAGTTTGTTGAGGAATGTTGGTTAGGCTTCTAGTATAAATAGAGCCTTCATTTTCATTCCAAAACACACTTGAAAGCTTGAAGAACTTGAAGGCTTAGAGCTTGAGGGCATTGAACAACTTGAAGACTTAGAGCTTGAGGGCATTGAACAACTTGAAGACTTAAGGAGTTGAGAGCATTTGAAGAACGCTTGAAGGCGTGGAGGCATCTTTTGAATATTTTGCAGGTACTTTGGAGCTTTGCAGAATTGATTGTCTCAAAGATCTTGAAGCCTTTTGAATGCATTTGAGGACCTTCAGGCGGCTTGAGTCCATTGCATGTGTTTTTGAAATTTGCAGGATTGATTACTTCTAAGTTCTTGACGCTCGTTGTTGGAAGTCACGTCAATTAAATCCCGGAAGAGCCACGCCAATTAAATCCCGGAGGCTACGCTATTTGAATCCCGGAGGCACTTCAATAGATAACGTCAGTGAAGAAATCAGAGGACTAGACAGAGATTTTGTACCTGCATTGAATTATACACACGCTGTACACAGAATTTTGTGAATATATACAAAGTTTACTTTTTTTGTGTTTACACATACTAAGAAAGCAGACTCTTTCCCTTCGATCACAAAAATAAATAAAACTACAATGCACAAAGACTCAAAATAATCATGGTGCCCTATCCTACCACAGAATACTAATTACTAATACAATGCAAATTTCACAAAACCCCCAAATGCACATACTGTTTTTGGTTTTTTTTTTTTTTTTTTCTGTTTTTGTTTTGTTTTGTTTTGTTTTGTTTTTTGTTTTTGTTTTTTTTTGTTTTTTTTTTTTTTTTTTTTTTTGTGGTTCCCTCTGTATTTTTATTCCAATAACTAATAGCTCATCAAATCCATTACAAACACACTACCTTTTATTTTTTAACCATTTACGCCGCTTCACATCATTCCATCTCTCAACCTTTTTAAAACCCAGCCAAATCACTCTCTCCAGACGCTACTTAGTGGTCCATACACTATATTTTCCCCTGTTTATGCATCCCTCCATTGTAGTTATGTCAACTACTTTTTTCTAAACTAGTACCCATCATGTCATATTCTACAGACTTGGGGCCAGAATCCGATATTTTTCTCGTTAAATAGAAAACTTAAAAAACAAAAAATAAAAAAAAAAAAAAAAAAAAAAAAAACAAAAAAAACCAACATAAGATGTATTCACAAACACCATCGCCGTCGCTTCACTGCCCCTAGACCTGCATTCATCTGCCATCCCATATCCACGGCCCCTCCAGCAAGTAGAAAGAGCAGCACACACTTATTACATTAATAATCAAAATCAAAATCACATTTTGAGAATGGTAAAATGCACACTAGTTCTGTTTTTAATTACATCAACAATCAAAATCAATTCCAAGCAAACAATAATATACATTGCGAACTCACTTTACTACATATTACACACAGCAGTGGCGAAAAAAAAAACTCTGAACAAAGTCTTACAGATTCTAGTCGCAGCTTCCAATGATGTTCGCCGTTGACTTTTCCAAGGTGTGATGTCGGCCATAGCTTCCTATTGTCTCGTGTTTTCCCTTCTCGTTAGATTGTGCAAGGAATTTTGGTTGAATGGACTGTGCAATGCCAACAATTTACCTAGAGAATCGGTGTTTAAACCCTAATGGTAGTCAAACAGGTTATGCGCACCTTCCATTCATGTTAATTCCCCTTCACATTATCATTTACCCTTTTACCCCCTACATTTATTACTTCTACCATTATTACCAATTTTAGTGGATTTTTAATTACCAATATTTTGCATTCTGAGCCATTAGATTGCTTCATCCCACGGATCAAAATCAGCCACACTCCTCACCTAAGACCATATCCTCACTTGAACCTCACCATATATATGGCTTCGAATCCGGTGCACCCCCTCTAATAGATGAGACCATGAGGCCTCCTAATATCCATTGATTCAATTTTCATCAATGGTTGAGATTATAAGATATTAGGGTAGTAATTAAGGACATTTTCCAATGTAAAGGATATATTAGTAATTGTAATTCTAATTTATTTATGGACATAATATTATTGGAATCTGTAGCATTAAATTAGGGAGTTTGTGGATGGAAATTAATACTTGAATTACTACAAAGGCTGATGATGTGAACTTGGCGTGAACAAGGCTTGAGGAGAAAACGAACGGGTAAGTGCATTTACGTGCATTGTCTGTGCATACACTGAATATTGGGTTTTTTTCGTTGGGATGGTGGGAGGGGGGTGGGGTTGGTGGACGAACTAGAATATTTGTTATGTGCGTAGCGTGTGCGTGTTCAGTTGGTGAACAAACTATTTTTTTTTCTTTTTTTAGGCGGGTGCACCACTGTTTTCGTGTTGATGCGTTTTTTCGGGGTTGCCTTGTTTGGTGTGGTTGTTTGTGCGTAACAGTGTCTTACCGTGTACAAGATAGGGTGTGATTTAGTTGCTAATTGGCAATATTATTTATATTTTCCTGTCTTTCGCATTTAGTTTATTTGTGTTTCTGTTGTTAGGTTGATGCGTGTGTGTTGTTTGGTTGGTGCGTGAACCAAGCGATTCTTGAGCAAGAATGTTTAATTAAAATTAGATGACCTAAAATTGATTGAGAACTGGATCCGTGTGTAAATTAATTTAGTTCTAGATACAGACATTTGCTTTGGAACTTTGTGCATTTTTGGCAATGGAACTTGTATCATGTGGTCCGCGTCGTTTTTTTAGTTTTGTGTCTTTATTGCAGATCTTCCTGACCTATAGAAAGCTAGAGGAAATTAACACAATACTATGAATCTTCCAGAAGCACAAACAGCCACGTCCTAGAGGCTGCTTTTAACAATTTGGCTTGTGTAACAAATTACCAGGCTGCTTACCAACGATCCTCCTCTTTCGTCCATTAACCTCACTCTGTCGAATTCCTCAGCACCATGAAAACCGAATCAAAATCCAACCAGTACGAACAAACCTGAAAAGGGCAAACACGGATTCACGAACGGTTTCTGGACGATAAAATCCTCCCTCCGCTACTTGCTTCGCTTCCAATGATGTTCCGCCGTTGACTTTTCCAAGGTGTGATGTCGGCCATAGCTTCCTATTGTCTCGTGTTTTCCCTTCTCGTTAGATTGTGCAAGGAATTTTGGTTGAATGGACTGTGCAATGCCAACAATTTACCTAGAGAATCGGTGTTTAAACCCTAATGGTAGTCCAAACAGGTTATGCGCACCTTCCATTCATGTTAATTCCCCTTCACATTATCATTTACCCTTTTACCCCCTACATTTATTACTTCTACCATTATTACCAATTTTAGTGGATTTTTAATTACCAATATTTGCATTCTGAGCCATTAGATTGCTTCATCCCACGGATCAAAAATCAGCCACACTCCTCACCTAAGACCATATCCTCACTTGAACCTCACCATATATATATATATATATATATATATATATATATATATTTATTTATTTATTTATTTATTTATTTATTTATTTATCATCTTTCACTCTACATATCAGCTCCCTCATCAACAATATAATAGATCAATGTCTAGAATAGTTACCAGATTGTCACTCCATTTTTCTCTAATTTTTTTCACGAAATAAGTATTCTTAGGCTGAATATAACGCCAAGATATATCTAAAAACATAATAAGTTTCAATCTAGGTTATGTCCCTGGTTTTATGTCCGTTTTTTCTGTTAACTATTTTTGTACCTTATGCTATAAATGTTGTACTACATAATTATTTGGACAAAAATTATCCTTGCCGTTATAACTTCTGTTATCTTTCACATTATTATTATCATACACTTGCATACACAATATTTTTTTCTTACATTTTCCAATTGGTAAGTTTGATTTTATTTAAATCTTAATTAAATGTTACCATAATTATATTTAGTAATATATCATTTCTATAATTCTTACTTCATTAATATTAATATTAATTCTACAATTTTATATATATATATATATATATATATATATACATACATACATATTTATATACATACACACACACACATATTTATATAACTAAGATTTTAACATTAAGTATTGATATTGGGCATATATTTTTGTGCATCGCGCATATGAAATACTAGTATAAAAAGATATGCTCCAAAATGCTAAGAAATATCAATTTTTCTCACACTAGCATTTCCCTTTTCTCACACTTGCATTTCTCTTAGATCCACCTAATTAAAAAAATAATAGTAACTCACTTATAGAAAAGTGTGTCACATTACATCACATCACATATAAGGTAAGACAATGAAATTTTTTAAAAACTAACTCACAATAATTGAAACTTACTTGAATTATTATTATTATTTTTGTATCTTTTTTCATCTTGGGAAATTGTATGATCATCATCATCATTGCAATTGAAGCACTGGAGGAGGACCCTCTTTCCAAGTTCAAGTCCAAACTATGGCCTGGGGTAGAGGAGGTTTCTACTTAGAGCTTACTGGAAACACCCAGCATGCACTTCTGCGCCACCAACTTGCACGGTTACTCCACGGACTGCGCCACCAAATTGCACGGCTGTAATTTGGAAACTAGGCATTTAGCCCACTTGAATCTTGATTAAACATGTCTAGATTTATTTACATTAAATAAACACAAAAGCACAGGTAGAAACAAATCAAAAAAAATGAGGAATTCTACTTACCAATTTACAATAGGAAGTCTCTGCGCAAAAAATATTGTGAAAGTTGAAGCTTCTCTTTTGTGCCATTTCCTGCAATGGATCATATCAAAACTTCTACGCTTCAACCTCAACCTATCGAGAAAGAAAACATTGTGAATGGAAGTACCAAAAGTTACCCAACCACTAAGGTCCTATTTGGTAAAGGGCTGTTAGCTGATAGCTGTTGGCTGTTAACTCATTGAGTTAAATAGAGGGTATAACTAGTTGATAACATTAGCTGATTGTAGAAAAGTATTTGGTAAATTAGCTGTTAGTTGTTAGCTATTTGGTATAATTCCATTTTTCAAAAAGCTAATTGAAAAAGTTACTTTGAGTAGCTTTTTGAATTTTAGTATTTTACAGTTACAAAAAGCTAATTAACCAAACACTTCTTTTAACCAAGTCAAATAATTAATAGTGGTCAAATTAGCCAAAATTGACCTATAGGTTAACTTTTTACCAAACAGAGCCTTAATATATATCCAATTGCTGAATGTAATATGAATATGTTATCAAATTCAAGTAACCAGTACCCAAACACTACATTTATATCGAATTGCTGACTGTAATCCTACTTATCTTATCAAATTCAAGTAATCTTCTTATCCGTTTAGATTTTACAAAAACAATTACCGACTAATTGACAACTCATGCTGACAAATGTAGAGTAATAAACGTTATAAATTTAAATGTGAAGAAAAAGTAAATAATCTTCTATTAGAAAATGGATATGGTTATAACCAACAACACTGTCAAATGTAATTTAATTAGTATTAGACGAACTCATTTGACTAGCAATATAAAGTTTCTCATATATATATGAGTTGTACTTTAAAAAATATAGTAATACACATTAATTAAAGTTACCATAAAAATTTTGTAGTATAATGCAATGTACATGTAATAATAATAATAATAATAATAATAATAATAATAATAATAATAATAATAATAATAATAATAATAATAATAATAATAATAATAATAATAATAATAATAATAATAATAATAATAATAATTATTATTATTATTATTATTATTATTATTATTATTATTATTATTATTATTATTATTATTGTTGTTGTTGTTATTGTTGTTGTTGTTGTTGTTGTTGTTGTTGTTATATATAGACACACACACACAATTAGAATATTTCTATATAGATTTGTGCAACAACTATAAACAAATAATAATACTGCAATCTTGATTAAATATTTCTAGATTTATTTACATAAAATCAACACAAAAGAACGCACATAAACAAAATCTAGAAAGAAAAAAAAATAAAAGAGAAAAACTTGAATTTTGGTATACAAATCAATTTATGTGAGTAAGTCTTGGTGAAAAAAATCTAATAGAAGTTAAAACTTCTATTTTGTGTCATTTTCAACAGTGGACACTAGTACACAACTACAAAAAAAAAGAAAAAAAAAAAAAAAACCTTTTAACGTTGATTATTTTGTATAGTAATTATGGACTACGTAGTAAATAAATGATACGATGTTGATTTTAGAAAATTGATGTCGTATATCATTTAAGAAATAAAGAAATGACATGATTTTTCAAAAAAAAAAAAAAAAAAAACCAATGTCTTTTACTTATTTATTTTTAAAAAAAATTGTGAAACGACATTGGGTTTTTCACATTTCTCTTTTTTTAAACAAATAAATAAGAAATGACGTATGTTTTTTAACAAAATTGACGTCTTTTCTCTTCATTATTTTTTTTTTAAAAAAATACGACGTTGATTTTTTTTTTTTAAATCGATGTCGTATCTCTTTATTAAAAAATTTAAAAATAGTTCCACGTCGGTTTTTAAGAGAAACCAACATTGTATCGATTGTTTAAATTTTAAAAAATATATTTCTAAGGGTCACACTTGTGTGAGACCGTCTCACAAGAATTAAGCATGAAGTTTATCGTGGTAATCTGGCCTGTTCGCATAACGTCATACTCGGCCGTCCGGGTTTGGAGGACCTCGGAGCCTTGATCTCGATCGAGCACCTGTGCTTGAAGTTTCGCACGCCGAACGGAATAGGAACGGTACGTTGTGATCGCAAGGTCGCCCGCGACTACTATTTACAAGCATGTAGAGGAATGGGCAAACGCGAGATGCAGGTTCACGAGATTACCGAGAGGCCCCCCAAGAGAACGGTGATACCTCGCCCCGAGCCGGCCGTCGAGCTAGAGGAAATTGAGATTGACCCCGCACGGCCTAGTAGACGGGTAAGAATTGAGGTCGGCCTTCCTGAGAAACTAAGAGGGGAAATCGTGAGAGTACTCCAAGAGCATCGATTGGTTTTTGCCTGGGGCCCGGAGGATATGCCCGGCGTCGATCGGTCGATTATATCGCACCGACTCGCCGTGGATCCGGAGCACCGACCGGTCATACAGAAGAAACGATACCTGGCCAACGACCGGAGGGAGTTTGTGAAGAAGGAAGTTAGCACGCTACTAGCGGCTGGGCACGTCCGCGAGGTTAAGTACCCGGAGTGGTTGGCGAATGTGGCCCTCGTACCCAAGCCCCCGGCGTGGCGAATGTGCGTGGATTACACCGATCTTAATAAGGCCTGCCCAAAAGACCCGTTTCCCTTACCTCGGATCGACCAGTTAGTCGACGAAATGGCCGGGTCGGCACTGCTGAGTTTTATGGACGCCTTCAGGGGGTACCATCAGATATTTATGCACCCGGCGGATGAGGAGAAGACCGCCTTCCTGACACCGGACGGAGTTTATTGTTATCGAGTCATGCCCTTCGGGCTTAAAAACGCCGGAGCTACGTACACCCAAATGGTGGCCCGGCTGTTCCAACACCTGCTCGGGAAATCAATGGCCGCGTACGTCGATGATATGCTCGTCAAGAGCCGGGAGGAGGACAAACACGCGGAGGACCTGGCCGACTGCTTCAAAGTGATGATAAAATATAACCTTCGGCTGAACCCTAAGAAATGTGCGTTCGCCGTTCAAGGTGGCAAGTTCTTGGGCTACATGGTCACCAAACGGGGCATCGAGCCTAATCCGGAGAAAGTACAGGCCATCATCGACATGCAGCCTCCTACCACCGTCAAGGACCTACAACGATTGACTGGTCGGTTGGCCGCACTTAGCCGCTTCCTGAGCAAAGCGGCGGATAAGACCGTGCCTTTCTTCGAAGCCATGAAGAAGAAAGAGGGATTCGCATGGACTGCCGAATGCCTACAGTCGTTCGAGGAATTGAAACAATACCTTTCAACGCCTCCAGTGCTGTCTACTCCCCAGGTGGACGAGCCCTTATTCTTGTATCTCGCCGCCTCGGCCAAAGCGGTGAGTTCGGTATTGGTCCGAGAGGAGGACCGAGTCCAGCACCCGGTTTATTACGTAAGCCGCTCGTTGAAAGCCGCCGAGACGCGGTATACCGCTCTGGAAAAGATTGTGTATGCGTTAATAGTCACCGTGCGCAAGCTGGCACCTTATTTCCAAGCCCATACCGTCCAAGTTCTGACAGACCAGCCACTCGGGAGCGTGCTAAGAAACCCCTTGTCCTCCGGCCGACTTGTAAAATGGGCCGTAGAGTTGACTCAGTATGGGATTGAGTACCAACCCCGGCCTTCCATTAAAGGTCAAGCCTTGGCCGACTTCCTAGTCGAATGCACAGCAAGTGAGGAAGAAAAGGAACACGCCTCGGAGAGCCGTCCGGGCGAGTGGTGGGAAATGCATGCAGATGGAGCATCGAGTCGACAGCACTGTGGAGGCGGTGTCATGCTCATCACTCCGGAAGGATTCCGGCTGTATTACGCGTTAAGTTACTCATTCCCGACATCGAATAACGAGGCCGAGTATGAAGCGGTATTAAACGGCCTCCGGCTCGCCAAGGCCTTGGGAGTCGAGCGGCTACGGATTAAAATCGACTCCAGACTAGTATTCGGGCAGATCTCGGGTACGTGTGAAACCAAGAACGCAAGGATGGTATTGTATAAAGAGCGTGCGGTCGAAATGTTAAAGGAGTTCGGGGCTTACGAGATAGAGTACATATCCCGAGCGGACAACGTGGAAGCCGACATATTGTCCAAAATTGCCCTGGAAGAGGTACCGAACCACCTGGTAAAAATTTGCCAGAATGAGGAGTTAAATCGGCCGAGTATTGAAGAGACACCACTGGAAGTCCAGCAAGTAACTATCGAGGAATGGGATCGGGAGAAAAACCCCGAGATGTTTTGGATGGAGGACATCCGGCGATTCAAGGAGACGGGCGAGTTACCGGACGACCCTGGAGTCGCCGCTAGGGTTCGGCGAAAAGCCCCTTCCTTCCAGATCATTGACGGGCAGCTATATAAACGGTCGTTTGGAGGACCCTTATTAAAATGCCTGCTTAGACCTGAGGCCAAGAAAATAATGGACGAAGCCCATAGAGGCATTTGTGCTGCGCACCAGGGCGCCCACACACTCGCTCGGAAGTTGGTCGTTCAAGGATATTATTGGCCGACCATGATGCGAGACTGTATCGAATGGATGTCCAAGTGCGGTGTTTGCCAAGCATTCGCCAGGAAAGACACCCGGCCGGCCACCTTTTACACGCCGGTCACCACTGCTATTCCTTTCGCCAAGTGGGGCATAGACTTGTTGGGTCCGTTGCCCGTCGCCCCGGGGGGTTTGAAATTTTGCGTCGTGGCTATCGATTACTTCACCAAATGGGTCGAGGCAGAACCATTGGCTACCATAACCGAGTACCAATGTCGACGTTTTCTATGGAAAAAGGTAATCTGTCGCTTCGGCCTACCCGAGCATATCGTCAGTGACAACGGGCGACAGTTCGACTGCCAGGCGTTCGCTGCCTTTTGCCGCCGACACGATATCAGGCATACTAAGGTATCGGTGGCATACCCGCAAGCCAATGGACAAGTCGAGAACGTGAATCGAACGCTGGTAGATGGGATCCGGAAGAAGCTTGAAGACATCCGAGGAAATTGGGCGGATGAGCTTGATCGAGTCCTGTGGGCTTATCGCACTACCCAACGGCGAGCAACTGGGGAGAGCCCATTCTCGCTCGCGTACGGCTTCGAGGCCAAAGTCCCGGTCGAAGTGGTCGAGCCCACCCACCGGGTTCGCACCTATTCAGATGAAGAGAATGAAGAAAATCTACGGATCGAGAAAAATTTCCTAGAGGAAAAGAGAGAAGCCGCGAGCGCACGAATAGCGGAGTATCAGCAGGCGGTGAAACGATATCGCGACCGGAAGACTCGCCCGCGAACCTTTCAGGTTGGCGACCTTGTGTTACGCGATCGACAAGCCAGTCAGCCCACCGAAGGAGGTAAGTTTGCAGTTAAGTGGGAGGGGCCATACCGTATTGCTGCGGTGGTCCAAGCTGGAACCTACAAGTTGGAAACTATGGAAGGCAAGCCCATAGATCGCATATGGAACGTCACCCATCTGAAAAAGTTCTATCAATAGAAAAGGATAGGCCGTGTACAGGCTCCAGGATTCTGAAAAATTTTAATAAAGAGCATGAGTTACGAATAATCGCTCCGGAGACTCCGCGAGTATATATAGAAACAACGGGGCACTGACCCTAAACCGTTTCTGAGAAAGTAAAAGCCTAAAGAGTCGCCTCGACTGAGGGACTCGGCGAGAAAGAGTTAGGAAACAAGGGCCCAGACCCTTAGTCGTTTCCGTGAAAAAGCCAAAAGGAGTCGCCTCGACTGAAGGACTCGGCGAGTATATATAGAAACGACGGGGCACTGACCCTAGACCGTTTCTGAGAAAGTAAAAGCCTAAAGAGTCGCCTCGACTAAGGGACTCGGCGAGAAAGAGTTAGGAAACAAGGGCCCAGACCCTTAGTCGTTTCCGTGAAAAAGCCAAAAGGAGTCGCCTCGACTGAGAGACTCGGCGAGTATATATAGAAACGACGGGGCACTGACCCTAAACCGTTTCTGAGAAAGTAAAAGCCTAAAGAGTCGCCTTGACTGAGGGACTCGGCGAGAAAGAGTTAGGAAACAAGGGCCCAGACCCTTAGTCGTTTCGTGAAAAAGCCAAAAGGAGTCGCCTCGACTAAGGGACTCGGCGAGTATATATAGAAACGACGGGGCACTGACCCTAAACCGTTTCTGAGAAAGTAAAAGCCTAAATAGTCGCCTCGACTGAGGGACTCGGCGAGAAAGAGTTAGGAAACAAGGGCCCAGACCCTTAGTCGTTTCCGTGAAAAAGCCAAAAGGAGTCGCCTCGACTGAAGGACTCGGCGAGTATATATAGAAACGACGGGGCACTGACCCTAGACCGTTTCTGAGAAAGTAAAAGCCTAAAGAGTCGCCTCGACTAAGGGACTCGGCGAGAAAGAGTTAGGAAACAAGGGCCCAGACCCTTAGTCGTTTCCGTGAAAAAGCCAAAAGGAGTCGCCTCGACTGAGAGACTCGGCGAGAAAGAGTTAGGAAACAAGGGCCCAGACCCTTAGTCGTTTCCAAGAGAAAGCCCAAGGAGCCGCCTCGACTGAGGGACTCGGCGAGAAAGAGTTAGGAAACAAGGGCCCAGACCCTTAGTCGTTTCCAAGAGAAAGCCCAAGGAGTCGCCTCGACTGAGGGACTCGGCGAGAAAGAGTTAGGAAACAAGGGCCCAGACCCTTAGTCGTTTCCAAGAGAAAGCCCAAGGAGTCGCCTCGACTGAGGGACTCGGCGAGAAAGAATTTGGAAATAAGGGACCAGACCCTTAGTCGTTTCCAAGAGAAAGCCCAAGGAGTCGCCTCGACTGAGGGACTCGGCGAGAAAGAGTTAGGAAATAAGGGCCCAGACCCTTAGTCGTTTCCAAGAGAGAGCCCAAGGAGTCGCCTCGACTGAGGGACTCGGCGATAAAGAATTTGGAAATAAGGGCCCAGACCCTTAGTCGTTTCCAAGAGAAAGCCCAAGGAGTCGCCTCGACTGAGGGACTCGGCAAGGAAGAATTAGGAGGTAAGGGAGAAGGGCTCGAAGCCTTAGGAATTTTTCAGTATTAAAAGAATTCAAAAACAAAGTACGAGAGAAAAGAAGGGAGAACTCTTTCATTAAAAATAAGGCCAAAAAGGAGGCCAGCCTTTACAAAAGAAGGGCTATCCTGAAAAGCCCTAAGCTACTGGGGATGGGGTGTCGACGTCGACCCCTTCTACTTGCACCCCTGCTGTTGGTCCAGCTAGGGGAACAGAAGAAGGGTCCTCCGTCTGAGGAGAGGACTCGGTAAGCTCTGGAGGCGTCGTCGCGGGAAGAGTCGCCGGATCAACAGGCGCTGCCGGCCCTTCAGCATCCAACACCGGCTTGAGGCCCCAGCCCTCGGGAGTGAACGAGGAGTCGCGAGCCAGTAACGTGGAGTGGATCTCTGTCTGCACCTCGCGGAAACCGAGGCGGTAATCGCGCTCGCCCAGATCCAGAAGGAACTCGTCGCCTTCTGGGGTCGCCAGCCACTCCTTGGCCACCTCTTTCTTCGGGGCCTCCACCGCCGCTCTCACATCCACCTCGAAGGCCGCCGACTTCTTGTAATCCTCGACGGAGGTCGCGGCGATCGTTGCCACCTTATCCCTCTCCTCCTCCCATTGGCGGGTAACCCTTAGCAACTCGGAGTTATGCACCTCCACCATCTTGCAGTTCTTTGCCTGCTCCTCCAGAAAAGCTTCCTCCGCTTGGCGCAGCTTGAGGACCATGGACCGCATCTCGGTCCTGAAGTTTTGTAGCCGCTTGCCCATCTCCATCTGGAAGGTGAGATTCTGCACGCCAACCACCAGTCGGACAAGGAAGAGGGAAAAGTAGAAGAAAGGAGTCGAGTGAATAATACTTACGCGGTACGATTGCCGGAGCGAGGCCTCAATAATGAACCCGTCCCCTAGAGCTTGGGTCGCCGCCACGTCCTTGGGCAGTAGGACGTCAGTGCACCACTTACGGATGGAGGTATTGCCCATCCAGATTTGGGCATCCTCGTCCACCTTGTGGCACAGCTTGATCTTCTTGGGAGTCGGCCCCTCCGCGTGTTCGGCTGCGCGCTTGGAGCTTGGGCTCTCAGTCGAAGGAGGAGGTGGCTGCCGAGTGGGCGACACCACGGGCGATGGCGTGAGATCGACCACGTTGTGAGAAGGTGGAGTGTTGGTCCCAAAAGAGGTAAGGTGAAAGTCTAGAGGGGGGGGGGGGGGGGTGAATAGACTTTCAAACTTTTTCGCACAGCACAACAATGGCTAAGACAGAGATAAACCAAAACTCATAACTAGATTGTTAGAGTATGGTGCACAGCGGAAATTAAATAAAGATAAAGTGCGTATGAGATTGTGTGATGATGTATCTTCGTGAGAGCAATTATGTAAAGAGCAGTAAGTAAAGAAAGCAGTAAAGAACACAAGACAATTATAGTGGTTCGCGAGGTGGTGTAATCCTCCTACTCCACTTGCTCTTCTCTCCAAGAGCCAATTCACTATATCTACCACTTCTTGGTTCCAAGATACAATGAATATCCGTGATCTAGTGCTTTGATCACAAAGCCCGCACTAATCACGCCCAGTGACACCACACTGCTGCTTCGGGTTTCACGTCGCCGCGCTACTATCCCAGGATTTCACGACTCCGCGTTACTTTCCCCCCGTCTTCCACACTCCGGTAGAAAAGTATCCGTGATCTGGTGCTTTGATCACTAAGCCCACACCAATCACGTCCAGTGCCTCCGACACTGCTGCTTCGGATCTCACAGCTCCTTGTGACAATCCAGGATTTCACAGCTCCGTGCTACTTTCCTCCCTTCTCTTGTTTTGCTCCAAAACAAGTGTTGTCTTGCTTCCAACTTCTGAGACTCTGTAGATGATCTTCAATGATGCGCAGGTCTCTTTGATGAAGATAAACACTCTGGAATGATTTATTTTGATGGATCTGAGTGTTTGCTCTCTTTTGATGAATCAAGTAAAGCACTTGATTTCTATGCTCTGTTTTGCTCTGTTTAAGAACTCTCAGAATATTTTCTCTTTAAAGCTCTCTGAGTTCTTTTCTCACACTTGAAGATTTTAGCTCTTAGCTTTTTAGCTCTTTTCTCTTTGATGAGTTCATATATCTTGCTCTTTTATGTTATTGCTCTATTTCTTCAAGTCTTCACATCTTCATCATTTTATAGCCGGTGATGAGAATCTGTCCGTTGGATAGAGACGTTCCCATGTCAGAGATCTTATCTTATCTTCTGCCAAAATGTCAGAAAGAGATAAGCTAGCCGTTTGAAAAGATCTTCATCTCCATTGTAAATGAGCTTCCAAACTTCATCTGATATTCCTCTGTTTTAACGTTGAGTGGAAATATCTGGGTTTCTGTTTTGGTGTAGAACGGCTTCTCTGATCAGCTCTGAAATGGTCCTTGTACCTTTGGGATTCAAAAATAATCTTTATTTTAATCATATACTAGTTAGAGTAGTATTTTCTTTGTGAGAATATTTTTCACTGTAAGTTCTGCTTCATCTTCTTCATTCTCACGTCTGGGTGTTCTCAGATATCAAATTGGCTTTGAACTTCCACCCAATTTGAATTTCTCCTTTGTAATTGACACCCAATGTCAATTGACTTGTAATTGGCACCCAATTTGAATTTCTCCTTTGTAATTGGCTCCCAATTGACTTTGACTTGCAATTGGCTCCCAACATCTCCTGGTGTTTCAATTACTTCTTCGAAATTGGACTTCTTTGAATTTTATCTCTATTCAATTGCTCCTCAATGTCTTCCTTTAATTGGTCCCCAATTTGAATTGCATTGGTCCTCAATTTGAATTGCATCCCATACTACAACTTGAATTGGCTCCCAATTTCAATTCTACATTGGCTCCCAATTTGAATTGATTCCATTTGAAACTTGCTCCCAATTTCAATTTCTCTGAACTAGCTCCCAATCTCTATTGTTTCGAACTAGCTCCCAATTCCAATTGATTTCAATTTCTCTGAAACTGGCTCCCAACTTCAATTGCTTCGAAACTAGCTCCCAATTTCAATTGCTATGAAATTGGATCCCAATTACTTTTGAATTGGCTCCCAAGTGCAATTGCTTCTCAATTGCCACCCAAGTGAAATTGCTTCCCAATTTCCACTTGTAATCGACGCCCATAGGTAGACTAGCGCCCAACTCCATCAGATTTAATTTAATTTGGCTTCCCAAATTTTACCTTGTAAAATTATTGATGGTGAGTTTCAAACTTGAGCCATTTCGCATAATATATCAAGCATCATCCACTTTGTCCGTACAACCTTTGATTAAATCTCCAATCTTCTTTGATGTACTCCTTTCTTTCCATAGATGCTTGATCTCCAAGTTAATTTCATGCATTCTTCGAATCTTAATTTTCTTCACGAAAATTCTTCTGGGATATCTTCTTTAGCAGTATTGACGTGAATATTACACCATTTATCTTCTTCTTCAATTTGCCATTTTCTCCATACAAATTCTTGATTTTAGGCTTGATATCCTCTTCTTCCATTTTCATGCATCTTCCTCTGTTTTTCTCTTTTGTATCTTAAATAATTTCCCGATCATGGTCTAAGACTCTACTAGACCTATAAAATAAATTGGGGGATCTACAAATACATATTTGGCATATCAAAACCATTACACTTTATTCCTAACAATTTCCCCCCTTTTGATAATGCCAAAACCTATATTCAGTCATTGGCTTTAAGTCTTTGAAAAATAATCTTTTTACTCAATTTTATTTGATAAAGCCAAGATGAGTTTACAAATGGTTTTCTAGACACAATCAAAAGAAAATTGTGAATTAATTTTTAAACAAGCTCCTAAACGCATCTTGAAATATTTTTATTTTGATCGTCATCAATTTTTTTTTTTTTACGTGCGTTTGACATATTTCTTGTCTTTTAATTCACGAAAATCTAATTACATCAAACAAATAAAATTAAAGACTCAAAATAGACCTTGGGAAATTATTATTGATATATTTCGAATATATTGAGAAAAACGCAACAGAGGTTCGAAAATAGAGAATATATTAGCTTAAGAGATTTTTCCAGATTACCTTCTGGGTTTCTTCACTCCCATGTCTTTCTTCAAAATATCCTTGATATGTTCCCTGAGCTTGAAGAAATCATCTTTGAACTTTGTATTCTGGAATCTCTTTGTAACTTGTCCAGCCATATATAATCCAAAAGCTTCCCTGAGATTGGTGCCCGGAAGAACTCCAGCTTCCCACCATACAATACATTCTTCGAAGCTTCTTTCTTCTCCAAGATTCATGCCCATAGTTCCGGTGAAATCTCTTAATTCATACCACATCTCGTTTCTTTTCCGTTTACCTTCTTCTTCTTTGTTTTTGTCCGAGATCCATTGGGCTTGATCGGCTGCAGGCCATTTCTTGATCATGCTTGGTAAATTTTCCTTCGTCCATACGGTTGTCTGAGTGATGAGACCTTTTGAGCATTCAAGCCAGTCACGAGTTTCAGCAACCTTTGATGTAGTACCAAGACTAGGATTCGCGAACTGAGCAAAACCAATCGGAGATGGTTCTTTTGAGGGTTGTCCGCGGCTTCGGCCTCTACCTTGAGTAAATTTTACTGGCTGTTGTTGGCTTCCAAGAATAAATTCTTGTTGTTGCAAAGCCAAGTGACTGAGAATTTCTTCCCCCCTTTTGGCGTTATCAACCAAAAATGCAAGGGTCTTAAAATCTCGGTCTTGGTTTGCCTTCACAGTTTCAACACTGTTATGCGTTTCAATGGAAACGGTTTGCACGTTGTCCAGCTTGTTTGTTGTAACTGCGAGCTCAACTTCAAGTTTGTTGATTCGGCTTTCTTGATCTTGAATCGCTTTGATTTGTCGCAAGTGACGTTCGTTGTGTATCTTTTCAGCTGCTTCACGCTCCTTCTTCATGAGCTGAATGACTTCAAGTAAGCCTTTTGTCACTTTTCCTTTCAAGATTCTTTCTGCTTTATCAATCTGAGTCTTCAAAGAATTTTGATGCTCCATTAATTCTTTCAGACTGACTCGGGTATCCGTGTGTTGTTGTTCTAGCATTTGGTTTTGTTCAACCAATTTTTCTCCAATTGTTTGACAAACAACATCACTGGATTCAGCTACTTTGGCAAATAAGGATGAGATTTTGCCATCTTCTTGTTCATCCATTTGCACAAAGTTTTGAGGAGATCCGAATGGACTTCTGTTCGGATCTGTGAGAACAACTGTATCAATAAGTTGCATCCTTTCTTCTTCAGGTGATTCGGCTTCTTGGTTGAGATCACCAATTTCTTCATCTAAGACCTCTGTTCTTGTGTAGTTCTCTGTAAATACATCTTCATTTTGTGGAACAGGGTCCATGATGTGCATGGTAGACTCGGTATTGTGTACTGGCAGTACACCGGATAATTGCTCCATGTTCTCCATAGGAAATTCAACTGCAACTTCCACTGGTATATTCCCTCTTAATTGTTCTGACACTTCTCCTCTTAATCCTTCTTGCACTGACACTTCGGCTCCATCAGATCCCACAGTTCTTTCATTGCACTCGAGATTCACATTCATTCGTGTGGGGGTCAGATCAGATAATAATAGAGAAGCATCATGGACTTTCACAGGTATGTCCATATGATTTTCAGTGCTCATAATCGGTATATCAATCAATGCCGTCCCTTCAGCTCTTTCATCAAAAAGCTCATTATCCATAAGAGATGTATTACCTGGATAATGGTGTGTGTCATATACTGACCTTTGTAGAGCTAACTGAAGTGATATCTCATTTTTTCTTTCTTGTTCGGCTAAACTGTTTTGAGCCATACCTCCTTCTCTGATTGGCGCTTTCCCTCTGCGTCTGGCTGCCTTTTCATGTAGCTTCAAGTGATAGACTTGATTTAAATCCATGTTGAGTGCTTCAAGCATCACATTTGTTCCGCACCATTCCAAAGAGAAATCTTCACTCTGTATCAATTCTGGGGTGATTTTTGACATGAAAGAGTGATATCTTTCAAGCTTTCATTCTCTCCAAGTTTGTACTTGCATTAACTCCTTTAACAGTTCTGGATCATCTTGAATAAGTTCTGAGTCAAACATCATCGGTCCTGCACTTCCTTCGGCAGAGTGACTTGAGAGTCTTCTTTGTAGATTATTTGAAATTTGTACATCAACTCCTGCAAACTCCATTCTTGTTGTATCATCAATTCCTTCGGCTAACATGTTCGGTTCGGCGTGTTTGATTGTTGTTACTGCCATAGCCGTACTAATGGCTTCTTGATCTCTTCCTGATCGATTGCTTGATCCGACTTGATTACTTGAGGCGGAGACTGCTCTGCTATTTCTCGGTCTGGAACTCTGAGGTGTTCTTAAACTTGTAGAACTGCCACCTTCTCTTCTTTAACTAGATCTTTTTCCAAAATTCGGACTGAATTTTCTGAACAAAAATCTATAAATTCCAACATTTTTGTGCTTTCTCATTGGAATTTTCTTCTGTCTCAGTAATTCTCCAATGATGAGACCGTAACCAACATTTTGATAGAATCGATCCACCACTGTAGGTTTGTTCTTCGGTTTGGCAGATTCAACAAACAACATCATCTTCATGTAAATGAATCTTGCCCATTTGAATTTGATTCCTTCATAATGCCGTCCATCAGACATACGGTTGATGCAGTCAAATCTTCAGTACTTCCCAATCTATTTTCAAGAATTTTGTAGATCATGTCCACCAACATCTCATATTCAAACTTCAAAATATTTTTGTGGCCGGAAACATCAGAAAATATTGGAGTCATAGGACCACGAATCTCGTTCCAAAAGTTTTGAACAACATAGCTGTGAGATTCTGGCATTAACTGAGATTCAGGAAAGTTGAAGCACTTGTGAATATCATTCTCAGTTATTGAAACTTCCGATCCTCCAACTCTAGATTTGATTGAGTCCTTTTCCACGACTGCATGTAGATAAAATTCAGCAACATCTTCTTCAAAAGTTCCAAAATAATTGAAGGTGAAGAAGTCATATAGTCCACAGTCCTTTAGAGCTTGAAGAATTTTCTCGGCCGTGTCTTTGTTGGTAGAACCCAGCTTGAAGAACTCGGGATTGAGTACCATCCCATTAGATATCTGTTGTGAGAGGGACAGAATGGGGTCGACTTGCTTTCTTCCAGATTGAGCCATGATGATCAGATCGGTTTAGAAGGGGGATAATTTTGAGGAGAGAATTTTCTGATATTCTGAAGGTCTTGAAAGAATTTTTGAGAGATAAGTATGGGGTTTATATGAGGAGGGTGACTCGAAGGGGTTTTTCGATTTTAAGATAGATGAGAATTCTCAATTGTATCCTTTGGTTGAGGTGTGTCGATTGGGTGAGCTTAGGATAGATGAGTCATCTTTTTAGATGGTGTTACAAGGAAAGAGAAGATGTCATCATTATCAGACAAGAGCATTTAATGCTCACACCTCTTTAGAAATACCCTATGCACGTAAGGTGTAGAGGGTGGAGATTTGAAGAGACACTTAGAGATTAAAAAAAGATTTGGGTTCTGATCTCCTTGAGATTTGTTTATGGGGATCAATTGAGATGATTTTACTGACAGGCGAGATGTGGGCGTCGATTGAGAGGGAGGGGGTAAATCTGTTTGGAAAGATTTGATCTAGGAGAGGATTATGGGGGGAGGTTTTAGGTTGGGTGGAGGTTTAGAAAGGGTAGGAGTTTATGGGTGGAGGTTTGATTCATAATTAAACTCTTAATTTTCCTCCTTTATCTCCTGATTTCCTTCTCAAAATCGTGTACCACAGATATAACAACACTCAAACATCTCGTTAGTAGCAAAAATTACTCCACAAATAATTAACACACATTACCAAAAATTAAACACATATACACGGCATTCCTAATTAAAACACATAAATTTTGGAAATTAGCACAATTTAAACACATATTCCTAATTTAAATTTAGAAACAACTTTATATAAAATAAACATGCAAAATTATATTCTAAAAAATTTTTAGAAACTAACAAAAGGCATTCAGCATTTTAACACATTATATCATATACATGCACATATAAGACACATTAAACACATATATAATAAAATAAACATATATACTGAACACACACACACACACACACACACACACACACACACACACACACACACACACACACACATATATATATATATATATATATATATATATATATATATATATATATATACTTAAACATGGTAAATCATTTTTTAGAGCAAATTGTTCATGCAAAAAGGTTAGTTAATTTACAGAAACATGAACACATGCTTAAAAACTGATTAACGCATTAAAACATGCAATTTAAAGAAAATTAGCAAATAAATCATGAATTGCACATTTTATCAAATTAATTTGCATGACATATGATCTCACGTTAAATAACACATGCAAATACACAAATAAATTTCTAACACATATTGCAATTTTATCACATACATATTTCGAATAAAAACATGCATATAAACACATAAAACAATTTATTCATGTAAAACAATTTATTTTGAGCACAAGTATCAATTTAAATTGAGAAATTAAGATCAGTGATACTTAGCTCATTTCGATCATTCCCAACTCGTGCCTTAAGGTTGAAAATCTCGTTTCGCATAAAGGCTTCGTGAGAATATCAGCAACTTGGTTCTCCGTAGGGATATATTTGATCTTCAGATTTTTCTTTTCAACGTGATCCCTTATGAAATGATGTCGAATGTCGATATGTTTGGTTCTTGAGTGAAGCACCGGATTGTGAGTGATAGCGATTGCACTAGTATTATCACAATAAATACTAACGTCATCACAATTAACTCCGTAATCCTTCAATTGTTGCTTCATCCACAAAATTTGCGCACAACAACTTCCTGCAGCAATATATTCGGCCTCGGCGGTACTAGTTGCGATGGAATTTTGCTTTTTGCTGAACCAAGAAACAAGCCTTCCCCCCAAGAACTGGCATGTCCCGGAAGTGCTTTCTCTGTCTATTTTGCAACCTGCAAAATCCGCATCTGAAAAACCCGTTAGTGTAAAATCTGTACCTTTTGGATACCACAATCCAACATTGATTGTGCCTTTCAGATATTGTATGATCTTCTTCGTTGCGGTGAGGTGGCTTTCTTTTGGATTTGCTTGGAATCTTGCACACACTCCCACAGCATAAGAAATGTCTGGCCGGCTTGCAGTAAGATATAGAAGTGAACCAATCATTCCTCTATATTTTGTTTGATCGACATCCTTTCCATCTTCATCTTTGTCTAGCATTGTTGATGTGCTCATTGGAATTTTGATCGATGATTTTCCTTCAAGGCCAAACTTCTTTATCAAGTCGCGAGTGTACTTTGCTTGATTGATGAATACTCCTTCTTTCAGTTGTTTGACTTGTAAGCCCAAGAAGTAATTTAATTCACCCATCATGCTCATTTCGAATTTATTCTGCATAAGCTTCGAAAATTTCTCACACAAAGAATTGTTAGTGCTTCCAAAAATAATATCATCAACATAAATTTGCACTAATAAAATATGATCATCATCTTGAATTCTAAATAAAGTTTTGTCAGCAAGGCCTTTGGTGAATCCACAGCTTATCAAGAACATTGACAAAGTATCATACCAAGCTCTAGGTGCTTGTTTCAACCCATACAATGCCTTTTTAAGTTTGTAGACTTTATCACCTTCGCCTTTTACCTCAAAACCTGGGGGTTGTTCGACATAAACTTCTTCTTCGAGTAGACCATTCAAGAATGTGCTTTTCACGTCCATTTGATAAACAGTGAAATCTTTGTGTGCGGCGTAGGCTAGGAAAATTCTGATTGCTTCAAGTCGGGCCACCGGTGCAAAAGTTTCATCAAAATCTATTCCTTCTTCTTGAGAGTATCCTTTTGCAACGAGCCTTGCTTTATTCCTAACAATCACGCCTTCTTCGTTTGCTTTGTTTCGGAAGACCCATTTGGTTCCTACAACATTGTGGTTCGGCGGTCTTGGAACAAGTTCCCAAACATCATTTCTTTTGAATTGATCGAGCTCTTCTTGCATAGAATTTATCCAATCCGGATCATTAAGAGCTTCGTCTACTTCTTTCGGTTCAATCTGGGATAAATAACACGTGAACAATGCTTCCATGGTAGATGATCTTGTTTTCACGCCTTCATGGACATTCCCAATAATTAATTCTGGAGGGTAATTTTTGAGCCATCTTAAATCTGGTTGAAATGGGTGCATGGTACTGGGTGGATCCATTTGTTGTGAATTTGCAGTGTTGGTTCGAATTTCATCAATTAAATTGTCTTGAAATTGATTACCAACATCACATGCAATTTCATCATTATTTGGATCACCAACTTGTACTGCATCCTCATTCCCACGTGAGGCATCACTCCCAAAATTATTATTTAAAGAATTTCCAACTTCTTCTAGATGAGGGATGAGATTTTCTAGAGAATTAATTTTCAACTCATCCATTCCCTGCAAAACATCATCTTTACACGTATCATTAGTATCACAAAAATCAATATGACACTTGTTACCATTTTGTGCAATTTCTTCGTCCAGTGCATCATTTTTGATCTGTGATTTTTCATCAAATACCACGTGTATGGATTCTTCAACCACCATTGATCTTTTATTCAAAACTCTGTACGCCTTGCTGGTAGCTGAATATCCTAGAAAAATTCCTTCATCTGCACGCTCATCAAAAGCTTTTAGATTCAATTTATCATTAATATGAATAAAACATTTGCATCCAAAAATATGAAAATAACCAATATTTGGTTTTCTCCCTTTATATAACTCATATGGCGTCTTCTTGTACTGCTTATGGATCATGCTTCGATTTTGCGTGTAGCAAGCAGTGTTGATAGCTTCTGCCCAATAGCGTTTCGGGAGACCGGCAGCACTAATCATCACTCGTGCGGCTTCTTTTAGCGTCCGGTTTCTTCTTTCGGCAACACCGTTTTGTTGCGGTGTTCTTGCGGCAGATAATTGATGAGAAATTCCATGTGAATTGCAAAAAGCTTGTATAACTCCATTCACGAACTCGGTTCCGCGATCCGTTCGTATTTTTGATATTTGCAATTCTTTCTCATTTTGTAGTTGTTTCAACAGTTTCGGTTGAACTTGCTCAACTTCATTTTTCTTCTTGATGAACACGGTCTAAGTGTACCTGGAAAAATCATCAACAACAACGAGAGTATATTTCTTACCACTTACACTTATTGGATCAACCGGTCCAAATAAGTCCATATGTAGCAAGCTTAGCGGTCTTGACGTTGACTCGTGTGTCTTTGATTTGAATGACGATTTGATTTGCTTTCCGCGTTGGCATGCGTCACACACTTGGTCCTTCTTGAAGATAATATCTGGCAAGCCTTCAGCTAGATTCTTCTTTGTAAGTTGATTGATAGTCTTGAAGTTTAAGTGGTTGAGCTTTCTGTGCCATTCCCAATTAGCTTCATTCGAATTTCTGGCCATTAAGCACACTGAATCTTTGCTTGTGCTCCAATCCACAATATACATGTTCTTTCGCCGTTTTCCAGATAAAACAATCTCATTTGTGAGCTCATTTTTGATTAGGCAATTGTCTTTAGAAAATTCTACAAGATAGCCTTTATCACAAAATTGACTAGTGCTCAACAAATTAAATTTTAATCCTTCAACGAAAGACACATCTTCAATCTTCAATCTTCAAACCATTTTTCTTGATCGTGCCAACTCCTTTTGTTATTCCATAATTTTGATTTCCTCCGAAAATAACTTTTGGTCCATCGATTTCTTTGAAATTCACTAGATATGATTTATTTCTAGTCATGTGGCGTGAGCAACCACTATCGATGTACCAAACATCCTGCAAAAAAGATTAATTAACTTTAGGTACCCATACTTGCTTGGGTCCTTTATTGTTAGTGATTTTTGGTAACCAAACCCACCTAGATCTTATTGAATTAAGATTGGGTGATTTGTAACCATTTGAAACATGATAATCATAACTTACTTTCGAAAACATTTTTGGTGCCGGGTTTTGAAAAACATTTTTATATTTTGGCACTTGGGAAGAGGATTGTTGCTTTGGTCTATAAAAAACATTACATCTACTGCACAACCAATCCTTTTGAGTGGGATAAAATCTCCCAACTTTATTTCTAGAAAAGTTTCCCTCTTTTCTATGAAATCTTTTTGCACTTGACTCTTTGGCATATCTTTGCTTGTAGAATTTTTGTTGCTTAGCCGTAGTATAGAATTGTTTCGGCCTTTCAACATTCACCTTTGCGTTTGATTGATAGCCAAGTCCTTGTCTCATCGTGCTATTCTGACTTTTAACAAATTTTACCACTTGAACTTTATTATTTAAAGTAGTAGTAGAATTAGTCAGATTTTGAGGGGTTTGAGAACATGTGGAGTCATAACCGATTCCGGTTCTATCTCTTGATGGCTTTTGCATGCTCACCATCTTATCCATAATTTTGGATGAGTTAGTGAACGTAGCAATTGTTGCCCGAAGATTATGTTCTCTAACCTCTCTTGCTTTACACTCTTCTTGAAGATGAATATTTTCATTCTTCAACTTACTCACTTCAAGTAAAGCATCTTGCAATTTTTTATTCATTTCTTCTTTTTCAAGAATTAGAACATTATTGCGCTCCTTGAGTTGAGGATGAGTGAGCATAATCTCTTGACAATCTCGCATTAGATTATCAACAGATTCACGAGAAAAAGAGGAATTAACAGAATTGAAAGAATTAGAAGTTACCTCTTCTTCCTCTGCTTCAAGAGCCATAAGACAATCTTCACTTGTACTCAACTCCATTAGCTTGCATATTAGAGCCGTATCATCGTCCGAACTTGAACTTTCATCGCTTGATAATGATTCCTCTGAATCACCATTTTCATTCGGTTCGTTGCTAACGAGAGCTTTTCTTTTGTCGCGCTTGAACCTTTTGCTTTCGGATTTGTTCGGCGTAGATTCAACATTTTTGCCTTGATACTTGCTAACGATCGGATATGGACAATTTATTTTAAAATGTCCGGGTTTGCGGCAATTGTAGCACAAATTGTTGTTTTCTTCGACTTTTTCATCTTGTGGGGTGCGAGAGACGAATTTTCCACGAGCAGAATTTTTGTTGTCTCCTTTTCGCATAAACCTTTTAAATCTTTTCACAAAAAGAGCAAACTGTTCGTCAGTCACAAAATCAACATTATTTTCTACTGACCTGGAGGTTGACGGTTGTTCGGCCATTAGAGCAGAATTTTGAACTTCATGAACATCATCATCTTTGGCCTTCATTTCGAACTCATACGCTTTTAGATCACTAAATAATTTGTCTGTTGACAACATTCTTAGATCTCGGTGATCGCGCATAGCCGTAACCTTCATATCCCATGCAGATGGTAAGCGTCGTAGGATTTTGAGATTAATTTCTTTTTGGCTAATATTTTTGCCAAGATCACTAATCTCTCCAAGAACTTTGATCATTCGAGCTTCCATGTCTGCAACACTTTCATTTGAGAGCATCTTGAAATCTTCAAATTTCTTCATGGCGATTGTGAGCATATTATCTTTTTCTTGTTCATCTCCTTCGCCAATCTTGATGAGAGTTTCCCATATATCTTTTGCTGTAGCACACTTTCGGATCTTCGGAAATATTGTATCATCTACGGCTTTGAATAGAATATCCTTGGCAATATTGTCAAGATTATTCCGCGTTCTATCATCCGATGTCCATTCCGGTTTAGGCTTTTGTACGTACTGTGGAGCATCTGGGGATAGGACAAACGCTGTATTGACTTTTAATATTTCGATAGGGCCAGTGGAAATAACTTCCCACATTTCATCGTGTAAAGACGATAAGTGTACCTGCATACGAACTTTCCAATCATCAAATTTATCAAGTGAGAATAATAGATTTTGAGCTAAATCTTTCTTCATCATCATCACGTGAGATATGAAAGATTAATCCAATTCACACACTTTGTAGAATGGATCTGTCTAGCAGTCAAAAGATAGTTGACCCAATTTAGGGACAAAATTTTGACTCGGATAAACACCCGCTCCGATACCAATTGTTGGTCCCAAAAGAGGTAAGGTGAAAGTCTAGAGGGGGGGGGGTGAATAGACTTTCAAACTTTTTCACACATCACAACAATGGCTAAGACAGAGATAAACCAAAACTCATAACTAGATTGTTAGAGTATGGTGCACAACGGAAATTAAATAAAGATAAAGTGTGTGTGAGATCGTGTGATGATGTATCTTCGTGAGAGCAATTATGTAAAGAGCAGTAAGTAAAGAAAGCAGTAAAGAACACAAGACAATTATAGTGGTTCGCGAGGTGGTGTAATCCTCCTACTCCACTTGCTCTTCTCTCCAAGAGCCAATTCACTATATCTACCACTTCTTGGTTCCAAGATACAATGAATATTCGTGATCTAGTGCTTTGATCACAAAGCCCGCACTAATCACGCCCAATGACACCACACTGCTGCTTCGGGTTTCACGTCGCCGCGCTACTATCCCAGGATTTCATGACTCCGCGTTACTTTCCCCCCGTCTTCCACACTCCGGTAGAAACGTATCCGTGATCTGGTGCTTTGATCACTAAGCCCACACCAATCACGCCCAGTGCCTCCGACACTGCTGCTTCGGATCTCACAGCTCTGTGTGACAATCCAGGATTTCACAGCTCCGTGCTACTTTCCTCCCTTCTCTTGTTTTGCTCCAAAACAAGTGTTGTCTTGCTTCCAACTTCTGAGACTCTGTAGATGATCTTCAATGATGCGCAGGTCTCTTTGATGAAGATAAACACTCTGGAATGATTTATCTTGATGGATCTGAGTGTTTGCTCTCTTTTGATGAATCAAGTAAAGCACTTGATTTCTATGCTCTGTTTTGCTCTGTTTAAGAACTCTCAGAATATTTTCTCTTTGAAGCTCTCTGAGTTCTTTTCTCACACTTGAAGATTTTAGCTCTTAGCTTTTTAGCTCTTTTCTCTTTGATGAGTTCGTATATCTTGCTCTTGTATGTTATTGCTCTATTTCTTCAAGTCTTCACATCTTCATCATTTTATAGCCGGTGATGAGAATCTGTCTGTTGGATAGAGACGCTCCCATGTCAGAGATCTTATCTTATCTTCTGCAAAAATGTCAGAAAGAGATAAGCTAGCCGTTTGAAAAGATCTTCATCTCTATTGTAAATGAGCTTCCAAACTTCATCTGATATTCCTCTGTTTTAACGTTGAGTGGAAATATCTGGGTTTCTGTTTAGGTGTAGAACGGCTTCTCTGATCAGCTCTGAAATGGTCCTTGTACCTTTGGGATTCAAAAATAATCTTTATTTTAATCCCATACTAGTTAGACTAGTATTTTCTTTGTGAGAATATTTTTCACTGTAAGTTCTGCTTCATCTTCTTCATTCTCACGTCTGGGTGTTCTCAGATATCAAATTGGCTTTGAACTTCCACCCAATTTGAATTTCTCCTTTGTAATTGACACCCAATGTCAATTGACTTGTAATTGGCACCCAATTTGAATTTCTCCTTTGTAATTGGCTTCCAGTTGACTTTGACTTGCAATTGGCTCCCAACATCTCCTGGTGCTTCAATTACTTCTTCGAAATTGGACTTCTTTGAATTTTATCTCAATTCAATTGCTCCTCAATGTCTTCCTTTAATTGGTCCCCAATTTGAATTGCATCCCATACTACAACTTGAATTGGCTCCCAATTTCATTTCAATTCTACATTGGCTCACTAGCTCCCAATCTCTGTTGTTTCGAACTAGCTCCCAATTTCAATTGCTATGAAATCGGAATTGAAATCGGCTCCCAATTCCTTTTGAATTGGCTCCCAAGTGCAATTGCTTCTCAATTGCCACCCAATTTCCACTTGTAATCGGCGCCCATAGGTAGACACCCAATTGCTTCTCAATTGCCACCCAATTTCCACTTGTAATCGGCGCCCATAGGTAAACACCCAATTTCCACTTGTACCACTTGTAATCGGCGCCCATAGGTAGACACCCAATTTCCACTTGTAATCGGCGCCCATAGGTAGACTAGCGCCCAACTCCATCAGATTTAATTTAATTTGGCTTCCCAAATTTTACCTTGTAAAATTGTTGATGGTGAGTTTTGAACTTGAGCCATTTTACATAATATATCAAGCATCATCCACTTCGTCCATACAACCTTTGATTAAATCTCCAATCTTCTTTGATGTACTCCTTTCTTTCCATAGATGCTTGATCTCCAAGTTAATTTCATGCATTCTTCGAATCTTAATTTTCTTCACGAAAATTCTTCTGGGATATCTTCTTTAGTAGTATTGACGTGAATATTACACCATTTATCTTCTTCTTCAATTTGCCATTTTCTCCAGACAAATTCTTGATTTTAGGCTTGATATCCTCTTTTTCCATTTTCATGCATCTTCCTCTGTTTTTCTCTTTTGTATCTTAAATAATTTCCCGATCATGGTCTAAGACTCTACTAGACCTATAAAATAAATTGGGGGATCTACAAATACATATTTGGCATATCAAAACCATTACACTTTATTCCTAACATGGAGGAGTCGCCTGAATCGCCAGCGACGGCTGAGAGGAAGAAGCGGCGGCGGCACCAGTGGAGCGCTGGGTCAAGCGACGTCTCATCTTTTCAGCCCTGTCCGCCATCTCAGGAGTCGGTGCAACGGCCTCGTCGGAGCTAGAGGAGTCGGAATCGTACGGACCTGCAAGAAAACCGCATAGTTGTAAGTGTTTCAGGTCAAAATGAAAATAAAGAAGCAGGAACGAGTTGAGAATGGGGTAAAAAGACGCTACCTATGGTGGTCGCGCCCTCCGGCAGTAGGCCATGCTTGGCCATGGCCCGGACCCGGGACCAATACTTGACCGAGTACGGCCCCAGGCTCTTCAAGAACTCGCCGCCCTGGACAGCATCTTCTGTAATGACGGCACGCCGAGAGCAAGGCTTGAAGAGAGTCGCGGGCCACAGGGTCGGAAAAGAGAAGGAAGAAGAGCGGGGTCGGACGAAAAAGTAAAGAGGCTTCCACTCTTTGATCGAGTCGGATAGCCCCTCGAAAAGCTGCCGCCCCGGACGTGCGGCGACTTGAACAAAGTCGGGCGAGTGAGAGCCGACTTTGTTCACAGTAAAGAGAAACCGAAACAAGTCCAGATCTGGCTCACACTGCAACCAAAGGCAGAGGTTAATGAAGCTGGTGAGAAGGCGGTGCGAATTGGGCACCAATTGGCCCGGGACCAGATTATAGTGCCGGAAGAGAAGTGAAAGAAATGGGTGAGGAGGCACTCGGAAGCCGAATGCAACCGAGTGCAGGTGAATGCCTACAAAACCCTCCGGCGGGTTATGAATAGGCCGGCCCTCCGCCGCGACAACCAGGGCCGACGGGCCAAGCAAAAAAGGGCCATATCCAGGCTCGCTGCCGTGGCATTCGACGGAAGACCGGACGGCCTGACAATCGAGTCGAATTTGCCTCGCGGCCGCTCGACGCCGTCCGGCAGAGCCGCCACCGTGGTTAGCGGGGCTGGGCTCATCGGAGTAGCCGCCCCCGAAGAAGAAGGGGTTAGAAAAGAAGAAGAAGACACCGCCTGGAAGCCTGCCGGCATTTCCAGACGGCGGACAACAGAGGAGGAAGAAGAGGACGACGGCGAAGTCCCCGCCGGATTGTCAACGGAGTGACGGCGGGTGGAAGAAGAATAAGAGGAGGAAGACATTACTTACAGATCGGAGGTGAGACTGGGAAGACGATGAAAGAGCGAAGAAGCGTGAGTGGAGACTTGAAGAAGAAGAATAGAGGAGAGGAGCTATTTAAAGGAAGAGGGAAGCCCGGGAAGCTGCCACGCGGCGCCTTCTCAGTGGAGGAATTGGAGGCGACGGGACATTGAAAGGACGCCGCATTTAATGCCTCGAAAGACGGGGCAACGGTTCAGGTCTGGGGCTAGCCTGCAAACGGCGCGTCTACCCTAGGCCGAGGCCGGATAGCTATGACCCGGCCTGCTAAGCCGGAAGCCCATCAAGGGCCGTAGCCGCGGGGGCCCACCAGACCAAGCTAGAAGTTTCTAGAAAAGACTCGGCCGGGTCCGGCCAACTGAAGGGCCTGGATAAGTTTCTGGTCGCGAGGTCGGCCAACGGATTCGGCGAGTCCCTCGCCTAAGGGGATCAGTCGGACAAATTCTAAGAGCCGGTCATGATAACCGGGAGTCAGCCAAAAGACATGCAAAACCAAGAATCAGACATAAGGACATGATTTTTATTCCATGAAACAGGGGAGTACAAGACCGAGGACTCGGCCACACACATTACAAGGAAAATACGGGCCTAGGGCTTAGCTTCTTTCTCCTCCGCATGACGCACCGGCTGCGGACCCTCCAGGAAGTAGTGGGGACGGAAAGCCAAAGGACTCGGCTCAGGCTCGGGCTCGGGCAGTTCATCCAGATACACTGCGGGCTTCCCATCATCAATCATCCGCAGGGGCCTTTCCAGAGCACTCGGCGACACAATGCCAAAAAGCGGAGGAGCCTCCCACTCTATGTCTACCTCCGGTTCCAGGTCCTCCACCACGGGTTCCATCTCAGCATCGTCCGGCTCTATGATCATCAGGTCCAGCATGTCGGGGGGCACCAAAATAGGGTCAGAGGTGGAGTCGCCCACTAGATGCCCTCCGTTAGCCATCCTTTGATGCCGGAGCTTCTCTAGCCGGGTGTGCTCCTTGTTGCGAATAGACCAGCGGCGATCACCGTCTCTGAAGCTCATGACTTGAAGTTTTGAAATGAGGGATAATGTGAAGTATAGAGCCACCAAGAGCCCTTATATAGAGCCTCGAGGGGGCGATAACCCAGGCGCAAATCACGGAGGGAATCATAACTGACGTAACTGAGCCGGATTGGATGGGTGGTGCGAATCTCTGTCAGAGATTAATCCCATCAAATTAGCTTGGGAAGGGCGAGATTCGCACGCTAGCCTGAAAAGCCTGACTCGCCCTGGGAGGCGGAATATTTTACAGGTGTCAAACAAAGGGAGGACTCGACGCTGTGGCCGACTCCTCAACCATTCAGGCGGACGGGCGCACTAACAATACGAAAGAAGAAGCATAATGCAAAGAGTGTTTTATTATAATAGAAGAGGGTGTAGGCTACATAGAGCTTATTACAGCGAGAGTAAGCAAATGCTCCTAAAAGACTACCCCCCTAGAACATAAGGCCAACCCCGACCTACGTGATCACTCGCCCGGCGAAGAGGAGTCACTCCCAAAGAACCCTCCCGATGGTCCAGGAGGGGATGGGCAAAGCGAGTCCCAGAAGGCTGGCATGAGCGGTGGCACGATCAGCTCTTCATCGTCCGGATACATCTCTTGGTAGCGGACGTAATCTTCCTCGTTCATTAGCCCAGTAATCGGACCATCCAGGTCGTCCAGAGGGATGGAGAAGGTCATGCGGAAGGTCAGTTGCTCCGGGACGGGCACATCAACGATGGTCCCACCCGGGGAAGTCACTCGAGCGGTCGCCGGAGTAGGAGAATGGCGAAAAGACGGAGCAGCTTCACGTCGAGCAGGAGTTGGCAGATGAAGAACCGAAGAGGCAGCGCCAACAGGAGATCTTTGGGGGGCTGGACGAGGAGCCTTCTTCTTGGGCTCCCTTTCGGGCCGAGTCCGCTTGGAGGGTAACGGGCGCCAGGGCGACCCGAAGTCGATTCGTTTCCCTTTCAATGGCGAGCGACCCATGAAGAGCTGGTGGATAAGATGAAGAAAAGCAAAGGTCATTTATAGGTGCCAAGCCAGGCTGAGCAGATTCGAACGGTCCCGCGAGATCCAGGAGATGGCGGATAATCTGGGCTATTCATGAGTCATTCAAGGCGTGGATTCGATGAGCCGGATGAGGAGACGGTTACTACTTTTCCAAACCCAGGTTGGTGGACCGGGTATGGAAAAGTGAGGGACTAGTTGATGGGCTGAGAACCCCGGCCCAAGAAAAGTGGGCCCAAAGAGGAAGGACCAGAGAAAAGGATGGGCTGACACAAGGCAGGCTTGGAGAGTGCGTGGGCCGAGTCCAGGAGTCGGCCCAGGCCCAAGCGGAAGGCCCATTTCAGGGGCTACGAAGGACGGCCCAGTCTGAGTATAGGCTAGAGATGAGGAGTCGGTCCGGGCCCCAACCTAGGGAAAGACTCGGTTCAAAGAGCCGTTGAGGGAGCCTTCAAAGAAGTCAAGACAAGAAGCCGTTAAGGCATTAAAGGCCGGACTCGGTCCGTCGGTTACAAGCTAGAGAGAGCCGTTGGCAGGCCCCGTAACGCCACCCAACGGCTCGGCACATTGAAAGCAGCCTTGAAGTTGGTCATTATGGGCCTTTAAGTCAGTAGGGGAGGAGCACTATAAAAGGGCTCCTCCACCCTTGTAAGAGACAGATTTCGAGAACCCGGAGAGGGAATACAAAGAATTATTAGCATCTCATTTCACTGAAATTTAGACTTTTTGGGCTCGAAAACCTTGGGCTCGAAAACCCAAAAACCATCAGATATGATCGATGTTTGATCTCATGTCAATACGGAATGCTAGGTAAAATAGATAATTTAGTGGCCCAAAGTCCAAAGCTATTCAATCGTTATATCCTACACCACGGTGCACATAGCACTATGCGCCGCGCGCCTCCCAAAACGATGTCGTTTTCGGATCGTTTTGGGAGGCGCGATAGAAAGTTATTGGGATTATGTGTATTTGTTCACATAGTTATGTGTATTTGTTCATATAATTATGTGTATTTGTTTGTACAGTCATGTACATTTTTTATACAATTATGTACATTCTTTTTATACAATTATGTACATCCGAATCAAAAAATTTGTGTGTATTATGTTAAGAGTTGATGTATATTATGTTAAAAGTTTATGTTTATTATGTATTATGTTAGATTATGTGTATTATCTTTTAAAAAGATTATGTATATTTTGTTATATAATTATGTACATTCATGTATACAATTATGTGGAGTTAATACCCATTTTGGTCCCTCGACTATTAGGTAATACGTGATTTAGTCCCAGACTATTAAAAGTACACAATTTAGTCCTCTAACTTGTAAAATCGATTCAATTTGGTCCTCCATTACAAATGTCATCCAATAACCGTTATTTAGAGGGGGCAAAACGTCAATCACCGTTGTCAACCCCAATCGACGGACCGCAATAGGACTACGAACCAGCGAGGGAAGTCCCGAGAAAGGGGTTAGAAACGGTGATTGACGTTTTTGCCCCTCTAAATAACTGTTATTGAATGACATTTGCAACGGAGGACTAAATTGAGTCAATTTTACAAGTTAAATGACTAAATTGGGTGCTTTTAATAGTCTGGGACTAAATTACGTATTACCTAATAGTCGAGGGACCAAAATGGGTATTAACTCCAATTATGTGTATTCTAGTATAACATTATGTACATAAATACATTTTTGAACAACTGATTTTTTTTTTTAAAGTAAAAATTATTGCCATTCACTGGGGCGGAAAATTTCAAAAAAAAAATTAAATTAAAGCGACGTCATTTTGCAGTTGGGCGCACAGTGCAATACACGCCGTGATGTAGGATATAAATTGCCAAAGCTATTACAGTCCTCTATTGGACTTTGAGATCGAAACGTGGGCCAGTTAAACTCTTAAAATGGGTCGATTTAAAAATAAAATTATGTAGTTTTATTTACAATGAGTGAATTGATTGATTATATGAAGAGTTAACAAAGACTTTAAATGTTTTCAAAAAAAAAAAAACAAAGACTTTAAATAATAATTAAAAAATTAATATATCAATAACACATTAAAAATAAATAGAACACACTACATTTAATAATGCTTTTAGAATTGTGTACGTCTTGCTCTGTCGGGTCAGAGTGTGGGAGCACTTAGGACTGCGGATTCAGTCTTTTTGGGTAAGAATTGTGTACGTCTTTGTATAATTTAAAAGTGGTAATAAATCTATACTAATGTCTAAAAGTAAGTGGGGACCACCTCACGCTGTGCACAAGCTCAACCTAGCCAAAAACCATTTCTACCCTAATTTACAACACTACGAATCATGCAACCTTAGTCAATCTCACATCATATTATTTTTAATCTGTTTTAAATTTCTAATTTTCAACCAATGTTACACTATTCATCTGAAAAATCTTGAATGTTTGGAGCTTGCGGTTCTGTTCAAGTTTGCCTATATCCTCAACTAATCGAATTGCACAAATATTTTTTATATGTTTTAATCAATTTCCTAGTTGCATAAAAAAAACATTGGCACATATAAATATAACGTACTATACTTCGTTGGATTCATGATTATTTGGTCTCAAAAGTTAAAGATGCTGGGAGTGCCTCACCATATTCTTGAATTGGGCATGTCGACCCTTACGGCGAATATCAATTCCGGCAAGGTTCCGTCCGGCCGTCGCCCTCAGATTAACCAGAATGCATGGCTGTGCCACCAACTTGCACAGTTGCTTCACAGACTGTGACACCAACTTGCACGACTGCTCCACAGACTGTGCCACCAACGTGCACGGCTGCTTCACGGACTGTGCCACCAACTTGCACGGTTGCTCAACAGACTATGCCTATCCTCTTCTGAATGTAATCAGAATCATGTTATCAAATTCAAGTAATCAGTACCCAAACACTACATTTATATCGAATTGCTGACTCTAATCCTACTTATCTTATCAAATTCAAGTAATTTTCTTATCCGTTTCGATTTTACAAAAATAATTAACCATTAATTGCCAACTCATGCTTACAAATGTAGAGTAATAAACATTATAAATTAAAATGTGAACAAAAAGTAATTAATCGGCTATGAGAGAATGGATATGATTAAAACATACAGACTACAAACTATTATAATGAACACCATTGCCAACTGTAATTTAATTCAGTATTAGACGATTTCATTTGACTGGAAGTATAAACTTTCTCATATATGTATGAGTAGTACTTTAAAAAATATAGTAATACACATTAATTAAAATTACCATAAAAATTGTATCGTATTAGTATAATAATAATAATAATAATAATAATAATAATAATAATAATAATAATAATAATAATAATATTATTATTATTATTATTATTATTATTATTATTATTATTATTATTATTATTATTATTATTATTATTATATATTTTTTGAATGCTATTATTATTATTATATATAGACACACACATTTATAATATTTCTACACAGATTTGTGCAACAACTATACACAAATAATAATGCTCCAATCTTGATTAAATATTTCTATATTTATTTACATAATATAAAATCAACACAAAAGAACGCACATGAACAAAATCTAGAAAAAAAAAAAAAAAAAAAAAAAAAAAAAAAAAAAAAAAAAAAAGAGGAAAAACTTGAATTTTGGTATACAAACCAATTTATGTGAATTAGCCTTGGTGCAACAAAATCTAATAGAAGTTAAAAGTTCTCTTTTGTGTCATTTTCATGAGTGGACAGTACTACAAAAAACCTTTTTAACGTTGCTTATTTTCCGTAGTAGTTCTAGACTACGTAGTAAATAAATGATATGACGTCGATTTTAGAAAACTGATGTCCTATGTCATTTAAGAAATAAAGAAATGATATCGATTTTATAAAAAAAAAATTAAAAAAAATAAATAAACTGATCTTTCATTTATTTAACTTTAAAAAAAAAAATTGTGAAACGACATAGGTTTTTTCACATTTCTCTTTTTTAAACAAATAAATAAGAAATGGCCTAAATTTTTTAACAAAATCGACGTTGTATCTCTTTATTAATTTTTTTTAAATATATGACGATTTTTTTTAATAAAAAAACCGATGTCGTCGTATCTCTATATTAAAAATTTTAAAAACAAATACAATGTCGGTTTTTAAGATAAACTCACATCGTATCTATTATTTAAATTTTAAAAAATATAATTCTAAGAGTCACACTTGTGTGAGACTGTCTCACATATCCTTATAAGTATTGCAATTTCCCTTATATATAATGTTGACAAGTATTTGTTACTTATTAGGAAAAATATAATAATTTTGAGGCAAAATATAATACTTTGAAATGAAAAGGTAAAAGTCATTTTTCTCCAAAAACATTACACTTTCCAATTTAGTATTCCATATTAGTATTACATTTTCATCATTACCCGACCCGTCTCACAAACAAGGATTTGTGAGTCGGTCTCGCATAAGTTTTATCCTAATTTGAAGTATAATTTAATATAATTCCAAAAGTTAAAGTTGATCAAAATTTCTAATACATAATTATTGCATAAAAATACAAAAATTACCACCAACTATGAACAAATAATCCAAAACAATTTAAAAATATTTAGAACAATTCAAAAAAATAAAAATAAATAATTCGAAATAAATTCAAAAAATTAAAATGATACTTAAATTTATTTAAAAAAAAAAAAAAAAAAAAAAAAAAAAAAAAAAACTCACAATGACGAAGGAAGGTGGTGCCCCCGTTATTGGCAGAGTGGTGACCATGGTGGATGGCGACGGTGGTTGTAAGGAGGAGTAGAAGAAGAACAAGAAGAAGAAAATGAAAATTTGACACATTCAGATTAAAAACAGATACGACCAGGGGAGGAGGTAGGTGGGTGCGTCTGACTCACGCAACCATACCACCCCATTAAAGACTTCGCCTCGTCTTACTTTTAGATTTATATATAATAGTGAAAATATTTAGTGATTTTAAAGAATATTTAAAAATTTCAATCTCTTCAGAGCTTCATGGCTACTGGCATGCACGACCGATGCAACCAACTTGCACGGCTTTTTCACGGACTGTGCCACCAACTTGCACAGCTGCTCCACGGACATTATTATTATTATTATTATTATTATTATTATTATTATTATTATTATTATTATTATTATTATTATTATTATTATTATTATTATTATTATTATTATTATTATTATTATTCCCAATCTGATGAACAGGAACTCACAAATGCGCCTATCTTTGCTTCTTCTCTAACAAGATTTCTTCTGCATATATATAGGCTTCTCAATCCTTGATGATTTCTTTTGGTATCTCATGTCAGGCAGACTCATATTTGGAGATAATTCATGATTGTAATCCATGATAATTTCCTTTAATTTGGTATATATTATATTGTAGATGCTATCCAAACTAAGGTAGGTACATAATTGAGAAACAAGCAAATTTAAGCTAGACACACATATTGTTCGCAACATATATATATATATATATATATATATATATATATATAGAGGGTTGCATTCACATGCAAACACCCTTAAAATACAAACATGAGGACAAATATGGGCCATAAGATTTGAGTAGATTAAAGGATTAGATGTAAGGAAACAAATTATTAGATAATCATAATTAATTGTAAAAAGGGTAATTAAGGCAAAGCAAGAATATGCTAATTACGTAAAATATTAGATATTGATATTCACCATAATTCTAGAAGTTTAATTTTGGTAGGAGTAAACAACATATTAGCCTGTAATTAAGGCAAAGCAAGAATATGCTAATTACGTAAAATATTAGATATTGATATTCACCATAATTCTAGAAGTTTAATTTTGGTAGGAGTAAACAACATATTAGCATGCGCACATCATCCCACCAACGGCAATCTAACGACTACGGCAATTGAGTATGGTATTCAAATTACACCGTGTGAATGGTAGTTAAACAAACTATGCATCATGCGGAAGATGTAGAATTCATTATGTAAATTGGGGTGATCATGGCCTTTGCGAATTAAAATAGTTTCAAACCCATAATTATGGACAACAGATTAAAAAGAGTTATGCATAGGAAAAGGTAGAATATGAATTATGCATAGAATAAAGGGTTGCTTGGCGGAGTAATTTGCCTTTGCAAATTAGATTAGTTCCAAACCCTAATTTTGCATTAGTCGCACACAGTAATAGGGTACGGTACACACATGACATAAATTGCCAATGGGGTGTGTGTTGGATAGTAGTTTTACGTGTGCACAGGAGGATACAACATGGAATATAGACAACAAATGGGGGGAGTTTTTATTACACTATTGAAACGAATACATTTATCTGCTTGGGGGTCACATTGTCAAGGGGGAAGCTGATCTGACTGAGATATGTTTGTGCTATAATTAACACATATGCGGGCACTAATAAGTACGAAAAATGGATACATTGCAAGTAAAAATTAGTCTTCGTCCCATTCACGAGGGACTCTACAATGTTGCACAAACTTAGACTGCGATACATGAAGGATCTAGCAGTGTTGGAGTTCAATGTGCACAGTTTACACAACTATCTCGTGCCTACGAGTCTATCTCTGCTCCTCTTCCTTCTATGTAGACATCTGTTTTAACTACTTTAGTTTTTTTTCCGTGTAACGTGCACACGAGTACTTCATAGTGTGCGCACAGAATTGTTTGGGTTTGACCATTTTTTGGTTGGATACTTCTACTGATATTTATTAATTTCGATGCTATGTTCGTCGATTGAATGCTTGGTTTAGTTGCTTTGTTTATTATATCTTAGTCATCTTACTTTGTTTATTATATCTTAGTCATCTATTACTTATATTAAGTTTTACTCTATCCATATGTGCACAGGCATTTGTTAGCGTCTGCGTTTGATTTTTTCAATAGCTCCTATGGTTTTCTTTTGATGTTCCCAATAACATGCACACAAGTACTACATAGTGTGCTCACAGTATTTTTTACCATTGTTTAGTTAGATACTTCTGCTAGTATTTATTAATTTCAATGTTATGTTCGTCGGTTGAATGCTTGGTGTGCTTGCTTTTGTTATTATATCTTAGTTTCGATGCTATGCTCGTCGGATGAATGCTTAGTGTGTGCGCTGGTTATTATATCTTAGTCATCTATTACTTGTATTAACTTTCACTCTAGACATGTGTGCACAAGCGTTTGTTAGTGTGTGCGTTTGATTTTTTACAAATTCGGAGTACCTACTCCCCGCACAGGATTGTGCCGCACAGGATTGTGCGCATATGCTTCCTTTTGTGTGCACCGTTAATGGAATTACCTGTGTTCTCCTAAATTTGTTTATAATTTTATTTCTTTTATTTTTTTTTATGTTTTCTGGTGGTTGTTTATATCAGTTTTTTCGATCGTTATTTGGTGTTTTATTTAGCTTAGTACAGTTGTCGATACTTCCTAAACCCGTGAGAAGGGGATAGCTATAAAAGCCCGTGTGCATAGTTATAGAAACCCGTGTGCAAGCAACCCACTTCTATGCATGCATATGCACACTATGTTCACTATGTTCACGCAAGCCAAACCTGTGTGCATGGGTGATCATACCTAGTGTGCACCTGTAATCAAATAATGTGTGCATACATCTAAAAAAAAAACAGTGTGCATACACTTAAAAAAAAATATTACGATGCCTTCGAATAAACGATGTGCTATTAAAAAATGTATGATAAATGTAAAGAAATGTAATTTTTGATTGGCCTTCAAACGACAACTCACCCCTAGAATCCTCTTCAGATGCCACATCATCATCAGGTGCATTCCACAGTCGTTCTTGTTCCAACCTCGCTAAGAAGGCCAAAGGTGACGAAATGAAGTCGTCATCGCTCACACAAGACTGTGACCCATCCACTTGTAGCACAATGTGCCACCTTAGACTTCTGATCTAAAAAAAAAAAAAAACAATAAATGGATGTAGTAAAACATGAGCATACACCCAGACCAACCCATGCATACACTTGGATTCAGAAAGATAAATTGTTGATGGCATTGCATTGTACCTAGTGCAAACAAGATGGAAATCAATTTTATCTTTGATTACCTGCCATGATTCCATCAATTTCAATTCTAATATTTTTAACTCCTTTTTTTTATCCCGCACTGTGATGGCCTATCTTTGCAACATTATCAGTATCTTGAGACTGGACTATAGTCTCAAGATACTGATAATGTACTGCAAAGATACCAAAAAAAAAAAAAATTGTTTGTCTAGAGCATACAAAAAAAAGTCTGTTTGTTTAGTTTACTGTAGTAAATAGCATTAGTGTGATATACTATGTTTCTACTTCACGGTTGTGTTCTTAATGTTTTTGGTTCTATTAGTAAATATCATAAATCTTTCAAATAAGACTGCTTGAATTTGACAATGGACGATAACATACATGAGCAGATTTTAAAGAACAATGCAAAGACTAACCTGTAAGAGGGGAAGCTCATTCCAAGAACAGATGCAACATCAAGATCTGATGCTCGGACGATCATCCCTTCATCAAGAACACAGCAAGCCTCATTCACCATTGGAAAGAGAACCATCTCGACAATTTCTTGGTCAGTCACAGATATTGGCTGGACATAAATTTAAGACATTAGTCAATTACTAAATGTGAACCACGTATAAAAACTATACAATTTCTAAATAGAGCATGAATAATTGAATATCTATTTTGGAGGAATAAAAAAAAAGAAAGAAAAGACTGCATTTCCTACAATTTCTAAATAGAGCATGAATCATTGAATAATGAATATCTATTTTGGAGCAATAAATCAGAAAAGACTGCATTTCCTTGGAAGTCATACCTTCCCACCAGGCATAATATTTATCAGCCTTCTAGACTCCTCTATGATTGGAAGCACAGAAGGATCAGGTTTTGGTTTTGTTCCTTCTGATAAATGTAGTATCCTTTTCCATTATTTTTCCCTGCAAAAACCAGTGTCAAAGTGGGAAGAAGGATATTGAAGCACAGCTTGAGAAGATGAAGAAATATGCATGTGTCATTCGTGTGTTGGCTCACACCCAAGTACTCATTCTCAATATTGTCAAACAACCCCAATCCAACTTTTTTTTTTTAACACTGAGTGATAGTGAGAGTGTTATATTAACTATGCCATTTACTTTTAGTATACACCCATAGCTTTATAAACATTCTCATGATAAATTAATTTTTGTTAATATTATCTTGTGCAGATAAGGAAAATGAAGGGGCTGAAGTAGATGAAGGCTCATTTGATGGAGATCCAGGTGGACAATTGCCTAAAAGATTGACTATGCATATGGTTGACAATTGCACCCAAAGCCGACCCATCATCGTGGACCGCCGAGAAGAACACTTCCCAACACCCCCGGCACCAAACCATCGTCGTGCACAGTCGAAGAGGCCACCAAACCACCACCAGAACCTAACGGACCAACACTCCCCGTCCCAGTAAACCCAAAAAAAAAAAAAAAAAAAAAAAAAAAAAAAAAAAAAAAAAACCCACTCCCCAACACCCGTCGTGCACAGCCGAAGAGGCCACCAAACTGCCGTCGTGCATAGCCGAAGAGGCCACCAAACCACCACCAGAACGCACCGGACTAGCCCTCCACGTCCCCCCAAAAAAAAACCCCTAACTACCAAATTCGGCCAAATAAGGGCAATACCCACACCCCCGACCCCAAAAACAATAGCTACCGACCAAGAAATAACAAAACCCCACCGTTGAACGAGAAAAATGGCAGAAAAAACAACCCCCCCCCCCCCCCCCTTAAAAATACGGATTAAACAAAGCGAGCTAACCTTGGCTAACACTCGGTGGTCCCCGCCTCTTCAGTGTGTCACGGTCCCCCGACAATCATGGCTACGTGGAATTGAAGAACGAAGGAACAAACTCGCAGAGCCGACGCCATTCGCGGAGCATGTCCAAACCCTCCTACGCACGAACACAAAACAAACGAGAGAATAGAGAAACCAGTGCGCGTGAAAATTGAAAACCAATCTGATTAGGTTTCAACACTAGTAAAATACCATAACTAACCCCCTTAACATAAAAACACATTAAAATAACACTACACCACACGCTGGAATCACAGCCATCCAAATGTAAAATCCAATGGCCCAGATTAGTCCACATGTTTGTACTTTAAGATGTGTTTTTACCTGAATGTAATTATATATATATATATATATATATATATATATATATATATATATATATATATATATATATATATATATATATATATATATATATATATAGGGTCGCACTCAGGTGTGGCGACCCCTTCCCGTGTGGTCATGTGGCGATTTCCAGAATACACCAATAGTTAGTAAGATATACACCATCAACGTCAGAAAATGCACCACAAAAAACGCACACAAATTAGGTACGCTTCACCAACAACACACCATTATGTCTGAGTAGAAACACCATACAGTGTTCGGAAATACACAATTAGGGTTGGTAAGTTACATGGTGTATTTTTTGAGTCTGTTGTGTATTTTTTGGTATTTTTTTTTTGCATTTCATTATGGTGTGTTTTCCTTACACTGTTGGTGCATGTTGTTAAGACTGTTGGTGTATTCTAAAATTCCGTCACACGATCACACCTAACAACATGACCACATATGAGCATTATATATATATATATATATATATATATATATATATATATATATATATATATATATATATATATATATATATATATATATATATATATATATATAGTTAGGATCATATGAGAACATATGCTTAGGTGAGAACGTGAGAACACATCATGTGCATCCATCTAATATTTTTTAATGGTCTAGATTAGATTAATATATATATATATATATATATATATATATATATATATATATATATATATATATATATATAGTGAAAGGTTCCCGTGCGGTTGAATGTTTCCTGTGCAGTTGTGCGGTTATTAATGTGCATGAGATTTGTACTCAATATGCGTGAGTATTGTGTCTAATGTGCCTGATATTTGTACTTAATTTGCGTGAATGTGTAAAATGCAGCAGAAAATATGGATATCAGCTTCTTCCCCATCATTGCCCCCTCCGTGATGATGATGATGCAGAGGCGAGCTATGGTGATTAAGAATTATGAGAATAATACAATAGAAATCCACACTTAGCTAGTGTGCAAATTTTGTTGTGCGTGCGTCATATATATAAACATTCAACTGTACTGAAGGTAGCTGATAATCCAGAATCCATGAACAAATTGATGGAAGAAGTAACAAGAAGCTTGGGCGTTAATGTGCGTGAGTTTTTTGTTCTGCTTCTTTCTGAGCTCGTAATTCTGAACTACTCACGCCACATTAAGCACAAATCTCACGCATATTAAGCACAATACTCAGGCACATTAAGTACAAAACTCACGCATATTAACATCACGCACATTAAGTACAAATCTCAGGCACATTAAGCACAACACTCAAGCACATTAAGTATAAACCTCACGCACATTAATCCACCCCACAACCGCACGGAAAGCAACAAATGCACCTGATCCCTTCCCTATATATATATATATATATATATATATATATATATATATATATATATATATATATATATATATATATATATATATATATATATATATATATATATACATATACATATATATACCCGAGCCTGAAGCATTACAAGAACCAGTCATAATTGAGAAATCTCGAGCAGTTGCACCAGTACCCGAAGCTGTACCAATTCCTCCATCAAGAGATCAACTGCTTCGAGAATCCATTGAGAACGATTTTAATCGGGTCATGCAACGGAAAACGTGGCAAACTTCTCCCTTGCAGACTTTCCTTGAAACATTTGAAGAGATGGAGGATAAAGAAGAGTTTGCTCTAGAGTGGATCGGCACACAAGACGTCTATGAAGCAATACGTCTCGAAACCATCAATCGTGTGTACTCTTACAAGGTGACCCATCGCACTCTTGGGAAAGAAAAAGCTCCCATTTGCATTGAGTTAAACAAGCCGCCGTTGGATCCATCTTTCGTCGAAGAAATGAAAGAGTTTCGATATGCTCTTCTCCTGTCTAAAGTCAAGACAGAGTTAGAACGGACTCATCAGAACGATCCGGCGTGTAATGTCAGGGGGCTAAAAGATGACGAAGGAAAGGAGATTGAAAATGAAGACGAAAGGTCCTCTGGAAACGATATTAGTGAGGCGAACTCTGACTCGGATGGAAATGCTAACGATGAAGGCCAAGGTAATGAAGAAGATGCTGAAAATGACGAAGATGATGAAGACGATGATGAGAAATCAGATAATGAGCAGAATAATGATGATGATGACGACGATGATGAAGGAAAAGATGATAACAATGATCATGGTGATAATGATTCAGACAACGATGATGAATATGATGGAGATTCGGGCTATGATAGTGAATCTTCTGTCATAGGCAACACCGAACATATACATGAACGATCACCATCCCCTAGCTCATCTCCACGAAAAGAAAATCCCCCTTGTGATTCATCTCTCGCCGTGCCACTACCTCACCCAGATATAGCTCGTGATGACAACAAGGATGCATCACCTCATGATGAAAACCGGGAAGCATCACCTCAAGCACAGCAATTTCCATCTGAACCTAGAGGTGTTCTTCGCAATCCTATGAATCCATATCCTGACCAAGAGCCTGGCATCGATTATCTTAGTCCCGAGCACATCATGCACCAAATGCTGAATGCACTCTTTAATGCTGAGATTATTCATAAGCAATATCTGGATCACCGAGAAAAAGACAGCCGAAACATAGTAGACCATTCTGCCAAAGTGGACCATCTGATGCAAACCATGTCTCATCGTCAACCTAGTTCCTCCAAATCAAACACTCATGACAAGCTAGCACACGAACTCCATCAACAACGTGCTATTCTTGACAAAATTGCTAAGGAACAACATGCTCTCAAACATACACAATTCGGCCTCAAAGACCGAGTTGATCTTGCATGTACAAAGATAGACCTAGGGCATAACAACATGTTTCAGATGGCAGAATATCAGCTCACTATGCTCGAGTATGTCAAGGATGTTCTTAATGCAGTTAAAAGTCTAACCAGGTTTTCTGACTCCCCGTGTGATGATGCCAAAAAGGGGGAAAAGCCAAGAAAGGATGATGACAAGGACGAAGACAGAAATAGATCACCACCACGTGGTGGTGAATCTAGAAGAAACAATGAAGAAAAATCCTCCACGAGACATGAAGAGAGAAGAAACCCTCCTCCAAGAAACACGAGATCACCACCTCCAAGATCTAGATCTCGACAACAACACTCTTCAAAATCCAGACAACAACATTCGGTGAAACCTCGACAATCCTTCAGATCCACCTCTGAATTCTCATTTTCTGGAAAAACGACAGAGAGAAAAAGAACCTTCGCCAAAGGCTGATGCGTAAGGACACTGTGACCATGGATGTCGTGGGAAATTTCCACACGTACCAACCATATGAAGAAGGGAGTGGAAATTGTTTTGAAGGGTACAACATACCTGTGTGGATGAAGAAGAGAGATAATTACTTCAGGCAAGTTCATCAGACTCAAAGGAATGAAGAGATCAAGAAAGCGAATCGTGAGCTTTGGAATAAGCAAGAAGAAGCGAGACTTGCCAGAGAAAAGGAGCTGACTGAACGAGAAATAATAAAAGAGAAGATAAGGGATGTTACCAAAGTCAAGAAAAATGTTGAGCCTGGAGTCAAATATAATGCTGCTTTCAAAATTCACAAAGAATCTGGAAAGAGCTACACCGAAGGAATGTACTCATTTGAGCTTATCGCCTGGTGGAATCTTGGCATCATTGAAGGAGAAAACATCCTCGAAGCATACAACAATTATGTGAGTTGTAATATCAAAGGAAAATATGAAGATATTGTCAAAGAAAGTTCAATCCAAAAATTCAGAGAGCATATCAACCGAGACATCGACATGCAGAGGATGCTCAAGAAACAGAAAGAAAGAGATGACAAGGAAAGAGAAGAAGCTCAGCTACAGAAGGCGAAACTTTTAGAGATGTAAAAGTTTCTTTTCCACAGTACCATTGACAATATTTTGTAAGTGTTTTTTATCTTTATAAAAGTCACCTTTGATTCAATCTACTGTGTCTTTATCTAAGTTATCAGCTCTGTTTACTTGTATTGTTTCACATTCATTAGAAACTAAGTGTAAACTCTTCTGTTTGGCTGTTTTGAAATGAAAAATCCTTTATGGGATAATTATCGGCCTTATAAGCAGAGTATAGGTTTTAGCATCATCAAAAAAGGGGGAAATTGTTAGGAACACATGTATTAGGATTTTGATGATACCAATGTAACTTAGAAGTAGACCCCTAACTTTTTGTCATTTATTTCGTTACCTTCGTTCTAGACGAAAAGTACCTTAACTCACCATGTAATTCATGTTAAACTAGTCAAACACACGAAACCGAGTTAAGATCTTTTTAGTTAGGTTTCTCTCAACGAAAGAAGAGCAGTTCAATGAAGCACAACCTCATCTCTACTACACAACGAAAGATCAAAAAGCTGAAGCCGAAAGAAGCCTTCTAATCAAGAGACATTTTAATTAAAGATATGACTGTCAAGACAACTCATCTTCTCCCAACTCAAGAAGAATGTTGTCAAATGTCTCATCTGAAGATCATTCTAGGAATAAACTTTCCTAAGAATGAGAGCACACTTATCAAGGTGCATTAAATGCCATAGTACTACTTTTCAGAGCTAGAAGACAAAATAAGCAAGAATGCTTGTCTCCAACGTCTAAATAATACAGCTGCATTTAATGAAGCAATAAATGCACAAGGCTCTCTGGTTTTTAACCACTGGACCATAGGTTTGAAATGCCATCTCCCTCCAACGGATGGATTATTTCTCTCCTATAAATACACATCTTCTTCATGATAGAAGGTGCTGGTTTTTTAGAACAATTGAATACTTATTCTCAAAAGCATCTTATACAAGTTCACTCTCTCAAGCTTTTGAAATCCAGTGATTCAAGGTGTGATATTTGAAGAAGACGCATCTGATCTCATTCACACAACCTTGAAGAAGTCTTGCAATTTTATATACACTGATTATTCATCAAGTCACCAGCCAGTCAAGACTTCACCGTGTTGGAGAAACTCGAAGATTATTCATATCCAACCTTCAACTCTGAAGAAGACGTTGATAGAGGCGGAGTAAACTCTAGGAGTTGAAAAATCTTCAAGTAGTTGTGCGGCTTAGTGATCAAGGAAGCTATCTTTGTGTATTTTGTACTAGGAGTGATAGTGCAAACCTTTCACGAGTTGTGAAAGAACAGTGGAGTGGGCACAGTTGGCCGAACCACTATAAAAATCTCTTGTCTCTATCTCTTTACCTATCAGCACTTTACTTTCGTGCATTGCATAACATACGACTCTAACCGAAAGCATTCTAAAAGATCAAACAGTGCAAAGCAACCTAAAATCTGTATTACATATCCGCTGCGTAATAACCGCGAAAGGAGTTATTCTCGTGAAAAACGAATTGAGTCTATTCACCCCCTCCCCCCCTCCATCTAGACTCTCTTTTCAACCCTACCGGGATCAACAATATTCATATTACATTCAGCAATTGGATATATATTTAGTGTTTTTTGTAACTTTTGGTACTTCCATTCACAATGTTTTTTTTCTCGATAGGTTGAGGTTGAAGCGTAAAAGTTTTGATCTGATCCATTGCAAGAAATGGCACAAAAGAGAAGCTTCAACTTTCACAATATTTTTTGCGCAGAGACTTCCTCTTGTAAATTGGTAAGTAGAATTCCTCATTTTTTTGATTTGTTTCTACCTGTGCTTTTGTGTTTATTTAATGTAAATAAATCTAGACATGTTTAATCAAGATTCAAGTGGGCTAAATGCCCAGTTTCCAAACTACAGCCGTGCAATTTGGTGGCGCAGTCCGTGGAGTAACCGTGCAAGTTGGTAGCGCGGCAATGCATGCTGGGTGTTTCCAGTAAGCTCTAAGTAGAAACCTCCTCTACCCCAGGCCATAGTTGGACTTGAACTTGGAAAGAGGGTCCTCCGCCAGTGCTTCAATTGCAATGATGATGATCATCATACAATTTCCCAAGACGAAAAAAGATACAAAAATAATAATAATAATAATTCAAGTAAATTTCAATTATTGTGAGTTAGTTTTTAAACATTTTCATTGTCTTACCTTATATGTGATGTGATGTGATACACTTTTCTATGAGTGAGTTACTATTATTTTTTTAATTAGGTCGATCTAAGAGAAATGCTAGTGTGAAAAAAGGGAAATGCTAGTGTGAGAAAAAAGTGATTTTTCTTAGCATTTTGGAGCATATCTTTTTATACGACGAATCATCAACTCCAGCAAGGCCCCAGTCGTCGCCCTCAGATTAAACAGCATGCAAGGTTGCGCCACCAACTTGCACGATTGCTTCACGGACTGTGCCACCAACTTGCACGGACTGTGCCACCAACGTGCACGGCTGCTTCACGGACTGTGCCACCAACTTGCACGGACTGTGCCAACGGACTATGCCTATCTTCTTCTGCATGTAATCTGAATCATGTTATCAAATTCAAGTAATCAGTACCCAAATACAACATTTATATCGAATTGCTGACTGAATCCTACTTATCTTATCAAATTCAAGTAATTTTCTTATCGTTTAGATTTTACAAAAATAATTTCCCACTAATTGACAACTCATGCTTACAAATGTAGAATAATAAACATTATAAATTAAAATGTGAACAAAAAGTAAATAATCGTGTATGAGAGAATGTATATGATTAAAACATACAGACTACAAACTATTGTAATGAACACCATTGCCAACTGTAATTTAATTCAGTATTAGACGATCTCATTTGACTGGAACTATAAACTTTATCATATATGTATCAATGTATTAGTTGTACTTTAAAAAATATAATAATACACATTAATTAAAATTACCATAAAAAGTTTATCGTATGTAGTATAATAATAATAATAATGATGGTGGTGGTGGTGGTGGTGGTGGTGGTGGTGGTGGTGGTGGTGGTGGTGGTGGTGGTGGTGGTGGTGGTGGTGATGATGATGATGATGATGATGATATTGTTGTTGTTGTTGTTATTATTATTTTATAGATACACACGTTTAGAATATTTCTATATAGATTTGTGCAACAACTATACACAAATAATAATGCTGCAATCTTGATTAAATATTTCTAGATTTATTTACATAATATAAAATCAACACAAAAGAACGCACATAAACATAATCTAGAAAAAGAAAAGGAAAAACTTTAATTTCTCTATACAAACTAATTTATGTGAGTAAGTCATGGTGCAAACAAATCTAATAGAAGTTAAAAGTTCTCTTTTGTGTCATTTTCAACAGTGGACACTACTACAAAAAATCCTTTTAACGTAACTTTTTTTTATAGTAGTTCTAGACTACGTAGTAAATAAATGACAAGACGTCGATTTTAGAAAACTGATGTCGTATGCCATTTAAGAAATAAAGAAATGACATCGATTTTTTAAAAAACAAAATTGATCTTTTCTTTATTTAATTTTTTAAAAAAAATTGTGAAACGACATATATAGGTTTTTTCACATTTCTCTTTTTTAAACAAATAAATAAGAAATGGTGTAAGTTTTTTAACAAAATTTACGTCGTATCTCTTTATTAATTATTCTTTTTTTTTTAAAAAGATATGACGGTTATTTTTATAAAAAATCAATGCCGTATCTCTTTATTAAAAAAATTTAAAAATAAACACAATGTCGGTTTTTAAGATAAACTGACATCGTATCTATTATTTAAATTTTTAAAAATATAATTTCAATGGTCACACTTGTGTGAGACCGTCTCATATATCCTTATAAGTATTGCAATTTCCCTTATATATAATGTTGACAAATATTTTTTACTTATTAGGGAAAATATAATAATTTTGAGGAAAAATAAAATACTTTGAAATCAAAAGGTAAAAGTGTTACATTTTTTCTCCAAAAACATTCCACTTTCCAATTTAGTATTTCTTATTAGTATTACATTTTCATCATTACCCGACCCGTATCACGAACAAGGATTTGTGAGTCGGTCTCGCACAAGTTTTATCCTAATTTGAAATATAATTTAATATAATTCCAAAAATTAAAGTTGATCATAATTTCTAATACATAATTATTGCATAAAAATACAAAAATTACCACCAATTATGAACAAATAATTCAAAACAATTTAAAAATATTTATAACAATTCAAAAAAAATTTAAAAATAATTCCAAATAAATTCATAAAACTAAAATGATACTTAAATTTTTTTAAAAAAAAATAAATAAAACTCACATTGAAGAAGGAAGGTGGTGCCCCCGTCTTTGGCAAAGTGGTGACCGTGGTGGATGGCGACGGTAATTGTAAGAAGGAGTAGAAAAAGAACAAGAACAAGAACAATAAGAATTAAAAAGAGGGTGGAGGTGGCAGAAGTTAGTGGTGGTGGTGAGGAGGAGAAGAAGGGAAGAAACACAAGATCAGAAGAAGAACAAGAAGAAGAAAATGAAAATTTGACATATTGATCTAGATTAAAAACGGATACCACTAGGGGCAGAGGTAGGTTGGTGCGTCTGACTCACGCAACCATACCACCCCCATTAAGGACATTGCCTCGTCTTACATCTAGATTTATATATAATCCTAAAATTATTTAATGATTTTAAAGAATATTTAAAAAAAAGTTAATCTCTTCAATACAGTGTGATTTATGAATCCAATGTGCGTAGTATTGTTTACTATGGCGATGAGCACGGTAAACAAGAAGGTGTTGGCGATCGTGATGGGAGCCATGGGATCGGTAAAATCAAAGCTGCCTCGCAGAGCTTCATGGCTACTGGGTTGCACGGCCGCGCAACCAACTTGCACAGTTGCTTCACGGACTATGCCATCGACTTGCACCACTGCTCAACGGACTGTGCCACAACCTTGCACGACTGCTCCACGGACGGTGCCACTAACTTGCACAGCTACTCCACCAACATTATTATTATTACTATTCCCCGTCTGATGAGGCAGGAACTCACAAATGCACCTATCTTCTTCTCAACCAAGGTTTCTTCTGCATAGGCTTCTCCATCTTCCCTTCAGCCATGTTCGACCATTACCCCAAACATTTACACGTGTTGTTCACTCTCTACCTCTCATGTCATGCAGAGTCACATGCAGTTGGAGTTAATTCAATACAAGATTGTAATTCTTGATGACTTCCTTTAGTATGGGATTGATTAATGATGGCGATGAACACTGTAACAAGAAATCAAGAAGGTGGTGGTGATCGTCATGGGAACTAACAAATCGGTAAAATCGAAGTTGCTTCGCAGAGATTCATGGCTACTGGCATGCGCGACCGTGCAACCAACTTGCACGGTTGCTTCACGGACTGTGCCACCGACTTGCACCACTGCTCAACAGACTGTGCCACCAACTTGCACGGCTGCCCATATTCTTCTTCAACAAGATGTCTTCTGCATAGGCTTCTCCATCCTCCAGTCAGCTATGTTCGACCATTACCCCAAACATTTACATGCTACTCCTTATTCGTCTAATTTTTGTGACAAAATAAACATTTTCAGGTTGAACATATGTTTACGTAACTAACGGCAATCAAAAATGATTTTATTTTATCTATGTAAAACGACGTTGTTTTTGCATCCATGTGCACCATACATGGTGCACCCGGATACGCAGCATAATTTGCCAGCATGCACGACTGCTCCATCGACGGTGCCACAACCTTGCACAACTGCTCCACGGACGGTGTGACCAACTTGCACAGCTGCCTCATGGACTATGCCACTAACTTGCAAAGCTACTCCACCAACATTATTATTATTATTTCTATTCCCCGTCTGATGAGGCAGGAACTCACAAATGCACATATCCTCTTCTCCAACAAGGTTTCTTCTGCATAGGCTTCTCCATCTCCCCTTCAGCCATGTTCGACCTTTAACCCAAACATTTACATGTGTTGTTCACTCTCTACCTCTCATGTCATGCAGAGTCAAATGCTGTTGGAGGTAATTCAAGATTGTAATTCTTGATGACTTCCTTTAGTATGGTATTGATTAATGATGGCGATGAACACTGTAACAAGAAATCAAGTAGGAGGTGGTGATCGTCATGGGAGCTAACAAATCGGTAAAATCGAAGTTGCCTCGCAGAGCTTCATGGCTACTGGCATGCACGGCCGTGCAACCAACTTGCACGGTTGCTTCACGGAATATGCCACCGACTTGCACCACTGCTCAACGGACTGTCCCACCAACTTGCACGGCTGCCCATATTCTTCTTCAACAAGATGTCTTCTGCATAGGCTTCTCCATCCTCCAGTCAGCTATGTTCGACCATCACCCCAAACATTTACAAGCTACTCCTTATTCATCTAATTTTTGTCACAAAATAAGCATTTTCAGGTTGAACATATGTTTACGTAACTAACCGCAATCAAAAATGATTTTTTTTTCTAAGTAAAAGGACGTCATTTTTGCATCCATGTGCACCATCCATGGTTAGGGATGGCAATTTCAATCCGCCCCGCGGATATCCACCCGAATCCATCCCGCGTGGGTCGGGTTTTTTTGGGTGGTAGTGGGTAATGGATGGGGTGTGGGTCTTAAAAAAGTAAATCCGTGGTGGGTCGGGTTGGATTCGGGTTCTATGTACAAAACCCGCCTAGAACCCCACCCGACCCACCATGTAGTTATTTATAAGAGTTTTTATAACTTTATGTAAATTTTTACTATTTTTATATCTAAATTACTAAGTTTATTTTTAAAAATTAAACAATTTAGTTATTATATGTAAATATTTCTATTATTTTATGTTTTAGTATAACTAATAAATTTTATTATTTTATTATGTGTAAGTAATTTAAATATTATTTTAAAAAAAATAATAAGATTATAAGTGGTGGGTACCCGTAGTGGGCACCCGCACCCGGTGGGGGTGGGGGTGGATTTTGAAAAAGTCCACCCGATGCGGGTTGGAGGTGGGGGTGGGTGGAGAAAATATCAAGTGGGTCGGGTGATGGATGTAGCCCACCCCGACCCACACCCGACCCATTGCCATCCCTATCCATGGTTCACACGGATGCACGACTGCTTCATGGACTGTGCCACAACCTTACACGACTGCTCCACGGACGGAGCGACCAACTTGCATGGCTACTTCATGAACTATGCCACCAACTTGCACACCTACTCCACCAACATTATTTTAATTATTACTATTCCCAGTCTGATGAGGTAGGAACTCACAAATGCACCTGTTTTCTTCTCCAACAAGGTTTCTTCTGCATAGGCTTCTCCATCATGACCATTACCCCAAACATTTACATGTGTTGTTCACTCTCTACCTCTCATGTCATGCAGAGTCACATGTAGTTGGAGGTAATTCAAGATTGTAATTCTTGATAACTTCCTTTAGTATGGGATTGATTAATGATGGCAATGAACATTGTAACAAGAAATCAAGAAGGTAGTGGTGATCGACATGGGAGCCAACAAATCAGTAAAATCGAAGCTGCCTCACAGAGCTTCATGGCTACTGGCATGCACGGCCGTGCAACCAACTTGCACGGATGCTTCACGGACTGTGCCACCGACTTGCACCACAGCTCAACGGACTGTGCCACCAACTTGCACGGTTGCCCATATTCTTCTTCAACAAGATGCCTTCTGCATAGCGTTCTCCATCTTCCAATCAGCCATGTTCAACCATCACCCCAAACATTTACATGACACTCTTTATTCGTCTAATTTTTGTCACGAAATATGCATTCTCAGGTTGAACATATGTTTACGTAACTAACGGCTATCAAAAATGAATTTTTTTCTATGTAAAACGACACCGTTTTTGCATCCATGTGCACCATGCATGGTGCACCCGAATGCACAGCATAATTTGCCAGCATGCACGACTAGTTCATGGATTGTGCCACAACCTTGCACGACTGCTCCACGGACGGTGCGACCAACTTGTCTGCCTGCTTCATGGACTATGACACCAACTTGCACACTTACTCCACCAACATTACTATTATTATTACTGCAGGAACTCAAATGCACCTATCATCTTCTCCAACAAGGGTTCTTTTGCATAGGCTTCTCCATCTTCCCTTCAACCATGTTCGACCATTACCCCAAACATTTACATGTGTTGTTCACTCTCTACCTCTCATGTCATGCAGAGTCACATGCTGTTGGAGGTAATTCAAGATTGTAATTATTGATGACTTCCTTTAGTATGGGACTGATTAATGATGGCGATGAACACTGTGACAAGAAATCAAGAAGGTGGTGGTGATCTTCATGGGAGCTAACAAATCGGTAAAATCAAAGTTGCCTTGCAGAGCTTCATGGCTACTAGCATGCACGGCCGTGCAACCAACTTGCACGGTTGCTTCACGGACTTTGCCACCGACTTGCACCACTGCTCAACGGAGTATGCCACCAACTTGCACGGCTGCCCATATTGTTCTTCAACAAGATGTCTTCTGCATAGGCTTCTCCATCCTCTAGTCAGCTATGTTCGACCATCACCCCAAACATTTACATGTCACTCCTTATTCATCTAATTTTTGTCACGAAATAAGCATTTTCAGGTTGAACATATGTTTACGTAACTAACGTCAATCAAAAATGATTTTTTTTTTATCTAAGTAAAACGACGTTGTTTTTGCATCCATGTGCACCATGCATGGTGCACCCGGATGCACAGCATAATTTGCCAGCATGTACAAGTGCTTCATGGACTGTGCCACAACATTGCACAACTACTCCACGGACAGTGCGACCAACTTGCACAGCTGCCTCATGGACTATGCGACTAACTTGCACAGCTACTCCACCAACATTATTATTATTATTACTATTCCCCGTCTGATGAGGCAGGAACCCACAAATGCACCTATCTTCTTCTCCAACAAGGTTTCTTCTGCATAGGCTTCTCCATCTTCCCTTCAACCATGTTCGACCTTTAACCCAAACATTTACATATGTTGTTCACTCTCTACCTATCATGTCATGCAGAGTCACATGCAGTTGGAGGTAATTCAAGATTGTAATTCTTGATGACTTCCTTTAGTATGGGATTGATTAATGATGGCGATGAACATTGTAACAAGAAATCAAGAAGGATGTGGTGATAGTCATGGGAGCCAACAAATCGGTAAAATCGAAGCTGCCTCGCAGAGCTTCATGGCAACCGACATGCACGGCCGTGGAACAAACTTGCACGGATGCTTCACGGACTGTGCCACCGACTTGCACCACTGCTCAACGGACTGTGCCACCAACTTGCACGGCTTCCCATATTCTTCTTCAACAAGATGTCTTCTGCATAGGCTTCTCCATCCTCCAGTCAGCCATGTTCGACCATCACCCCAAACATTTACATATCACTCCTTATTCGTCTAATTGTTGTCACGAAATAAGCATTCTCAGGTTGAAAATATGTTTACGTAACTAACGGCAATCAAAAATTATTTTTTTATCTAAGTTAAACGACGTCGTTTTTGCATCCATGTGCACCATGCATGGTGCACACGGATGCACAGCATAATTTGCCAGTATGCACGACTGCTTCATGGACTGTGCCACAACCTTGCACGACTGCTCCACGGACAGTGCCACCAACTTGCACGACTATTTCATGGACTATGCCACCAACTTGCACAGCTACTCCACTAACATTATTATTATTACTATTCCCCGTCTTATGAGGCAGGAACTCACAAATGCACCTATCTTCTTCTCCAACAAGGTTTCTTCTACATAGGCTTCTCCATCTTCCCTTCAGCCATGTTCGACCATTACCCCTAATATTTACATGTGTTGTTCACTCTCTACCTCTCATGTCATGCAGAGTCACATGCAGTTGGAGGTTATTCAAGATTGTAATTCTTGATGACTTCCTTAGTATGGGATTGATTAATGATGGCGATGAACACTGTAACAAGAAGTCAAGAAGGTGGTGGTGATCGTCATGGGAGCTAACGAATCGGTAAAATCGAAGCTGCCTCGCAGAGCTTCATGGTCACTGACATGCACGGTTGCTTCACGGACTGTGCCACCAATTTGCACCACTGATCAACGGACTGTGCCTATCTTCTTTTCCATCCTCCCGTCAGCCATGTTCGACCATCACCCCAAACATTTACCTGTCACTCTTTTTCGTCTAATTTTTGTCACGAAATAAGCATTCTCAAGTTGAATGTAACACACTGATGATAGAAAAAAATATGCTCCAAAATGCTTAGGAATAGCACTTTTTTCGCACTAGCATTTCTCTTAGATCCATCTAATAAAAAAAATTAATAACTCACTCATTGAGAAATGTATCACATCACATCACATATAAGGCAAGACAATGTAAATTTTTAAAAACTAACTCACAATAATTGAAACTTGAGTTATTATTATAATTTTAAATCTTTTTTCCTCTTGGGAAAGTGTATGATGATCATCATCATAGCAATTGAAACACTGCTGGAGGACCCTCTTTTCAAGTTCAAGTCCAACTCTCTTGGCTAGCTGCTTTGTTTGGCTGAATGGTTTTCACCATGGCTTGGGGTGAAGGAGGTTTCAGTTAAGAGCTTCCTAGAAACACCCAGCATGCACGGCCGTGCCACCAACTTGAACGGCTACTTCATGGACTGTGTCATAACCTTGCACGACTGCTCCACAGACGGTGCCACCAACTTGCACGGCTACTTCACGGACTATGCCACCAACTTGCACAGCTACTCCACCGACATTATTATTATTACTATTCCCCATCTGATGAGGCAGGAACTCACAATGCACCTATCTTCTTCTCCAACAAGGTTTCTTTTGCATAGGATTCTCCATCTTCCCTTCAGCCATGTTCGACCATTTCCCCAAACATTTACATGTGTTGTTCACTCTCTACCTCTCATGTCATGCAGAGTCACATGCAGTTGGAGGTAATTCAATTCAAGATTGTAATTCTTGATGACTTCCTTTCGTATATATATTATAGATCAAATAGGGTTCTTGATGACTTCCTTCTGTATATATATTAGAGATCAAATAGGGTTCTTGATGACTTCCTTTGGTATATATATTAGAGATCAAATAGGGTAATAGGTTTTAGGTAAAAGATGTGATTTAATATCAGTCCTTAATCTAATCAAAATCAACTGTCCAGATTGAAGAAAACTTTATAAAAACGCGTCCTAAGTTTGTCTTGTTTACATATTGGTCAAACTTAAGGTGTGTCGTTCTTCTTATAAGGTGCGTCGTTTTCCTTCTGTGCGTGATTTCTGTGCTTAAGGTGCGTCAGTTCTTCAGTTGAGAACTTAAAGCATTTTTTTGTTGAAACTTTAAGGCGTCAGTCTAAAGCTTTAGGTACGTCTTTCCATAGCTTATGGTGCGCCGTTTTCCTTCTTAAAGTGCATATATTTAAAGCTTAAGGTGCGTCACTTTTCTAGTTTAAGGTGCATCAGTCTAATGCTTTAGGTGAGTCTTTCCCTAGCTTAAGTGAGTTATTTTCCTTCTTAAGGTGCGTATATTTAAAGCTTTAAGGTGCATCACTTTTCTTGTTAAGATGCATCAGTTTAAACTTAAGGTGCATTGTTTTATACCTTAAGGTGCATGGTTTTATAACTTAAGGTGCGTAGTTTTATATCTTAAGGTGCATCAGTTTGAGACATTTGATCATTTGTATTTTTTTTTTTTAATAATTTTTCTTCATTTAAAAGTATTATATTTTCCTCAAAAGTATCATATGTTTCTTAATAAGTATTACACTTTCTTCTATTATAAGTAATAATTAAGGAAAATTGTAATTTATGCCCCTCCATAATATGTCAATTATCAATGTCACTCCTGAATTATTAGTGGTGTAAATGTTGCCCATAAATTTTTAAAACGGTTCATACATTACCCCTCCCGTACTGTACGTGAGGAAAATTGAGAGGCAACATTTACACCACTAAAATTCAAAAGTGACATTGATAATTAGCATATTATGGAGGGGCATAAATTACAATTTTCCCTAATAATTAACTTGTCCATAATTAGAATTACATTTTTCCTCATAAGTAATAATCAATTAATGTATCCCTAATTAGTGTTACACTTTTCATCATGAGTAATTCTTCAACACCTAAATATTACCTTTTGATTTAAAAATATGACAATTTTCATCAAAAAATATCATATTTTTTCTTAATAGTAACAATAAATGTATCTTTGATTTGTATTACATTTTTTATCGTAAGTATTACATTTGCATCTAAACTCGACTCATTTATAAAAAAGAATTAGTGAGACAGTCTCATGAGGCTCAACATTTTATGAGCACTTGTATTTCAAATGCATATATACTACACCGTATTAAATATTCCGTGGCATATGTTTGAGAATTTAAATACCGAAGCAATTGTTATACTATAGATCAGGGTTCATATTGCGTTATAAAGTCTGATACAAAAATTTTGTACCTTCAATTAACATATTCTGTATCTACAGTTAACAGTTTCTGTACATGTAAACAAATAACTTGATAATTGATGACACATAATATGATAGCTACAGATTCAGAAACTATCAACTACATATACAAAATATGTCAATTATAGATACAAAATTTGACTTGATAATTGCTAACATATAATATGAGTACAGAAACTATCAACTACAAGTACAGAATGTGTCAACTATAAATACAGAATCTGAAAGTTATTTTTGGATCAGGATCTACAATGCAAGGTAGACCCTGGTCCATGGTATAATTTGCCCTACCCAAGTGGAATTAACCCTAAAATAGTATGGTCCCAATGTCTAAACATTTTTTCCTTCAAAGGGTTAATTTTCATTTACTGGAGCAAACATTTTCATGGGAAGGTCATATCAATTTAATTATTTAAAAAAAAAAAAAAAAAAAAAAAAAAAAAAAAAAAAAAACTGGCATCATGTTTCACTGCAAAAGAAGCAGTCAAATTTGTATGGGGCAATCTCAGCCACTATATTTTCTACCAAAATATCATCATATTGTTAATCATTGTAAGATTGGCAAACCAGTATAATTCAATACCTCTTAGTGGGATACAAGCAAAAGGGCACTGTGATCTGTGAAGTGAACTTTTAGAGCCATTCAACTTTTGGTTATTACTTCTGGGACTGGGAATGCTTCCAAATTTGGGCATCTTTCAAATTCAAAAATATCCCCAAAATGCAGAGGCAGAAAGGGAATCTGAAAGGATGCAAAAACATTTGCTCATGGAAGCACAACAGAAAGGATTAATGTGAGGTTGAACAATCAAAATCCCTGCTAAGTAATTCTCTGAGGTTGAGTATAAGTGAGCTATGTAGCAAATAGAAGAATGTGAAATGTTCAATGTTGCAGAAAGTGTTAGGCGCTAGTCAGGCTAGCACCTAGGTGGGCCACCTAATTGCAAAAAAAAAAAAAAAAAACAAAAAAAAAAAAAAAAATCCTGCTGAGTTTGGTTGGAGTCAAGTTGGCCGACTCGGCAGCCTAGGTGGCCAGCCGACTAGCAACGGCCTAGGCGCGCCTAGTGCTTAGGCCAATTTTTACAACACTGGAAATGTTCACGTTGGCTCTCTTTCACACTGCTAACTTTCATCAGTTTTGTCAAGAAGTTGAATTAGTTAATAACACTGTGTAAGTTTGTAACAATATAATAGCATTAAGCAGAAGCTATTACGCTACGCCCACAGAAGAAAGAACCTTTTGTACAAAATCATGTCTGCTCCACCTTCTGTTCTTAACTGTCCTCCAGTTATCTTACATAAAACCTGCAGTAGAGGAAGTAAAGGAAAACGAATTAGATTTATAATATATATAGGGTTTCTATGGCAACATTGTTGACAAATTAATTTCAATATAACTAAGAAAACACTGGCATTGAGGTCACTATCATTTCAAGAAATTGTCGAGTAATCCTGATGGAAAGTTGTTTTTCGTGCATTCAGTGAAGAATCAGTGGTTTCAGTGTAACATGTCAAAAATTAGTTTCAAAGCTTGGGCAAAGATCAACCTTTCTGAAAAAGAAGAAAAGGAAATTATGCGGTCACTTATGACTTAACAATATGAATACTATTAATGGTGAACCAGCAGCCAAGAATATAACTCCCGCAAGTGTAAACCTCAAGCCATTAATGGTCCCCATGCATAAAAACAAGTCCTAATTTATTCAAAAAGTTATAACTGTTGCTGTACAACTTTGTATCTTTCTGCATTACAATGGAACCTAGCCCTAACTAAAATTTCTTAAATGCCCGCTTTTCTCCTGTTGCTAACTTCTAGGTAAAATATTCTCCATATCCACTCTTTTTGGCGGTTCTAGACTCAGAAAAGGCACTTTGTCATGCATCATAGGGCTTTTCTTTGTTATTTTGGGCATGTAACTCAATCTGCAAGCAAGAACGGGAGAAATGCAAAAGTTTACATTGATGTCGTATGCTCCACGAGAATACAACATCAAAATGGTGACATTTATTCAATACGAAAATCATAATGCTGTTACTCGTTTCCCCAAAGTCTATATACACAGACTTGGGGGTAAAAATGAAGGCAAAAATTACAGGTAAAAGAATAATACAATCTCAGGCTTGCAGTTATCTTACCTTGCAAAGAAATGGTCTCTCAATCATCAAGATTATTGATCTGGATCTCCAATAGTTCTTCAACATGCTGTCGGCATATTGGGCATTTGTTTGACTGAAGTCTCAAAGTTCTGGCACACCCATTGCACATACACTAGAGACAGACAAAGGAAAAGGTGAATAAAACAGGAAAATAAAGGGCAAGAGAACTGATTCTTAATAATCTATTGCTTATGAACTTATCATGTTCATATCATTTTACACTTTTACAAGCCATGAAGCCCACAAGTCAACAACATTGAAGTTATCGGCGAATTATTCTGTGGACCCGGGTCCACCTTGCAAGATGGACCCAGGTAAAAAATACACAATTTACATACTGAATGTTCACATTTTTACATATTAAATGTTCACAATTTGAGTTGTGTAAATTGTGTATTTTGGACCCAGGTCCACCTTGCAAGGTGGACCCGGGTCCATGGTATAACTGTTGGAAGTTATCTCTACTTATATGTTTTCTTGGTCTTTCCTTTCTTGTTTTGTCAGTTCTCATGTTCCATAAGTCCTGGCACCAAATCACATTTTACAGTATAGCCTGAGAACTTTGACTCTCAAAATGCTGCTCTCAGACTGCCTCTTTTCCCTCCAAAATAATTTTCTCCTTATTTCCTCTTTTCTTGTCTAGTTTATTATGGGAAAATATTAAACACATCATTAAATCAAACTACTGTATAAAGAAAAGCAGAATCACTTCAAAATATTTTTTTCTTAGCTATCTAATTTTCTAATATATCCTATTTGTTAATAAGAACAAATACGTTTGGAAAAAAGAATAATGTAATCTAAATCATGTTATCCAACATGAAGAACCATGATTAAATCATCTCAGATATGTATATATTGGTAAGCTTGTGCCGGTTAAATTATTCAATTTATTTGTTTATATAGAGCAAATTACACTTTTGGTCCTATGACTATAGGGGGCGTGTTAATTTCGATCCGTGACTTTTAAAACTAACAATTTAGTCCTTTGACTATGTTTTTTTTTAGCAGATTTGGTCCTCCCGGCCAAATCACCGGTAAAAATTGACCGGAAAAACTTAAACCTTTTTAAATATTTTATTCATGAGGGCAAAATGGTCTTTTTATATTTAAAAAACTGGAAAATTATCTGTCGCCGGCAAGATGGAGCTTGTCGTTGCCGCCGTATTCCTCGCGCCTCCCCGTCGTCGTCGGGGAACTCCGAGCTAGGTGGAGATCCTCCTCAATTTCAAGGAATCATTAGAGAGGGCAGGAGGGATTTCACCCACGAGTAAATTGTCGGAGAAATTTATTAATGTAAACCTCTCTTGCTTAAAATTTGGTAAATTGCCATCAAATTTATTGTTCTTAAGCATCAATTCTATGAGCTTTCCCAACGTGGCCAAGGAGGTGTGAATGACGCCGACGAAGCTATTATTGGCCAAATGGAGCTTTTTCAAGGAGTTCATTCCCTAGAATCCCTTGCTCAGAATCTCCCTGGAAAACTTGTTATGCGACAGATAAAGCTGTTTGAAGGCTCCCAGTTTGTTGAACTTCGGCAAGGACCCTTCGAAGTTGTTATCTATGGCGGTAAAAACCCTGAGACCCGTCAACTCAACCAGGGAGTCAACGTCTATGGTTCCCTTCAAACCCTTCTCGTTCAAATTGAGGCCGCGGACATTGCCGTGTTCGCAAATGACGCCGTCGCAGTTATGGCGCTCTCCGTGATAGGGAGGCTTGGAGGGATTCCAGCTGGATAACGCGGTGGCATTCTTTAACGATTCCTTGAACTTGAGGAGGATCTCGCCGATCTCCCCCTCGGATTTCGCCGACGACGATGGGGAGGCGCAGAGGAGGAACACGTCGGCGACAACAAGCTCCATCTTTCCGGCAGCAAATAACTTTCCAATTTTTTTTTAACGTAAAAAGACCATTTTACCCTCTTAAATAATTTTTTTTAAAAGGTTTAAGTTTTTCCGGCCAATTTCCACCGGTGATTTGGCCGGGAGGACCAAATATGCTAAAAAAAAACATAGTCAAAGGACTAAATTGTTAGTTTTAAAAGTCACGGATCGAAATTAACACGCCCCCTATAGTCATAGGACCAAAAGTGTAATTTGCTCGTTTATATATTATGATAAGTAGTCAATATAGTCATTTTAAAGATATTTTCAGAAATTCAGATAAACTTGCTATTATTCAAGATACTCTAATTATTTTAAATAGTTCCTCACCATATGTCGGCATGGTAATACAGCCGTATCTTTGGGTTCAGTCATGCAAATCACGCAGTCCTTGCTCGAGCCATTGTTGTCATAATCAGGGGTATGGTTTCCAATTCCATATATCTCATGTAGTTCATAACAAACGCCATCAACCCACAATGCCTGCCTTACCACTTTCACATTAAAATAGCCCTCACGATTCTTCTCCAGAACAGCATAATTTGCTTGCATATGGAAGGACAGGCTCTGTTGAGTATATTCATTTGTTGAAAGAGATGGAAGGTAGGTTGCAGCAGTTATAACAAGTGGAAAAACTTTCCCAGACAAGGGTCCAGAAAGATCTTCCAGAGCAAAGAAGCCCAAGTCAATTCCTGTCCCTATTGGCTGTTGGAATCTCTGGCCAAGTCCTTTGTGGAAAGGAATGCTTATAGGTCCATACACCTCTGGATATATGGGAACAAAACTGCAACTTGGTTCTTCCTTCGTAAAATAAAAAATTGTGATGCTGCCCAACAGAAAGCACAAACAGTCCAGAATCAATATGTGTAAGAAGCAAGCACTGTCGTAAAAATCGGCCTAGGCGGCGATTAGGCGCCCCTAGGCTGAGGGGATTTCAGGACTAGGCCTTTTTAGTTGGCCGGCCGACTAGGCGCCCTCGGCACCCAAGTCAGCCAAGTTTTTTTTCCATTCGACAGAGGAGAGCAGAATTACGATTTTTTTTTTTTTTTTTGCTTTGATAGTCTTGAAGTAAATGAAAAGCAAAAACAATTTTTTCTTATTTATGTGCCTAGCTCTACTTTTTATGCTTTAGTATTTATGCCTGAAGTAAATGAAAGGTCTTTTATGCTTTGGTATTGAAACTTTGAAGTAAATGAAAGGTATTTTATGCTTTGGCATTGAAGCCTAAAGTAAATGAACGGTCTTTTATGTTTTGATATTTAAGCCTAAAATAAATAAAAGGCAAAATTAATTATTTTTTTACATAGCTAGGCACCCACCTAGGCCCTAGGCGCTAGGCACCCATCCACAGCCTAATGAGCGCCTAGCACCTTTTACAACCTTTGAAGCAAGGTATAAGAAGTAAGGCTAGATTGCTTATTTTGGAGTTAGTTGCTTGACACTCCACTTATGGATTTTGCATATCGTTCTACCAGAACTAGACTGCATAATTGGAACATGAGAACTGACAAAACAATAAAGGAAAGACCAAGAAAACATATAAATGTTTAGGTGTTAATTCATTCTCATGCCACCATGAAAACTAGGTGAAAAGAAATTGATTTGCATTTATGAGATTCCTACTTGATTCATACTAAAAAATGTTGGCATCAATTTTATTTGCCATTAAATGTCGAGAATAGTCAGTCACCTAGACATTATTCACGTGTGTATCCTCAACATCCTCTGTTAGTTGGAGAGATTCCTAAGTTGGTTAATGCTAAGAGTCTACAGATATATATTCCACCAGAATTTGCCTTTAGTCAACTACAAGCCTAAGCTTAAGTTCAAGCTGCTCATGAATGTTCTTAAGCTGCGTTGACTTTTTTTTTACCGATATAATAACTTATTTCAAGACAATTAATTTCTCTTTCATTTTTGTTTATTTTTCCAAATAAATACCTATTTTTCCCTACTAGGACTCCATTAAATTATATGCAAAATAGACAAAATAAATTTAGTTTTTCATTCTTATGGGACCAAATTGGAGCATCATAATTATCCAAATTGAGATAACTCCCTTTCAAGCCTTGAATGGGTACTCTCCACCCATGTTGTCTATTGATATTTGATATAGTAAAGGGATCATTGCTAGAAACCCAAATGGAATGGTTGAAAGACAGAGATCAGATTCTAACTCATTTGAAGCACCGTTGCAAGCTCAGAGCAGGTTGAAGGGTCTGAGAGGGAGCAACAAGTAGGGGATTGGGTTTATTTAAAACTCAAAACTTATAGGAAGACATCTACGGCTATCAGGTCCAACATCAAGCTAACAGCAAGGTTCTATGGGCCCTATCTAGTACTGGAAAGGATTGAACCAGTAGCCTATAAGTTGCAGCTACCCCCAGGGTCCTTAATACACCCTGTGTTTCACATTTCTCTACTCAATAAGAAAATAGGATCCAGGTAGCTGTGCAATCACAACCTCCAGCCACTGGACCAGATGGTCAAGTCCTTGAAGAACCTGTGGCGGTGCTGGGTAAAAGAATGATAAAGAAAAACAATGCAGCTGAGGTTCAAATTCTAGTCCAATGGCAAATCTCCCACTAGAAGAAGCCACCTGGAAAATTTTCATCATGTCACATTGTCACCAAGCAATTTCCAACTTTTGATCCTTGAGGACAACGATCCTTGAATTCTGATGCTAACATCAGGAGGTGAAGTGCAAATATTGTGAATTATGAGAATGGATTAAGATAGCCAGAAACGACACCATTGGAAGTGGCCGTTATGAAAGTTGGTGGAAGCTTTTTAATTTCTTTGTTTGCTTATTTCTTTATCAGTAGCAGTTCCAGCAGCTTAGGCAATTTGTTAGCCTGTTTTCCCTTTTCTGATTTTATCCTACTTGTATTGCTGCAGTGGATGTAAGGATTTTATCTTGGCTTTTAATGAATGAAAACTCTAATTTTCCCTTCCCAACATTCTCTTCTGTTCTCCCCAAATCTGCTCTCTTCTCCCTACTGATTTCTTAATCTGTTTTTGGTCCCTGGAGTGTTACATTCTTCCTCTAGTTCTTCCCCATTTTTCTCCCCCAGTGTTGTCCACTTCCACAGCCTTGATATGTACCCTCACCCCATCTCTTCTCCCTCACAAATATCCAGCAACCTCTCCGCCAATCGGATCCCTAAACCCCCACTGTCTACCACAAAAACTCCCATTCTTCCTGTCACCTTCTATCTTACTTCACCCAATATTCAAGAGGCATGAGAGATTCAGAGAACACTTCCCCTACCACCCAAATCAGACCTCTCTCTTTCTCTTCTTGGAGTTTGTGTATGGCACTACCAGTTTGTTGATCTTTTTTGCTTCAACTGGATTAACATTTCCATTATTTTTCGTTTCTATTCCCACTATTGTCTTGGTAATAGACACATGAAAATTTTTCTAAACACCCCCACCCCCAAAATGTTGCAAGCTGGTTCTTCAATATCCCATGTGAAGATGTGAAAAGTGGTATTCTCATCATATATCATATGCACAAGATTAAAAGTTGAACTTGCCTTAATATGTTCTATCTGGAATTCTGGATATTTCATATATATAGTTAACTACATTTTGCATTAGACCTTGCTACCAAGGCTACATATAGTTGCCAAGAAACAGTGGGGTAATTAAGGTCGGCTATAATGCACATGGCCTAACCACACTAAAACACTAAATCCAATCAATTAACCAGTCTAACTCATGGCCTTATAATCCCATATATTCTCTCTTATATTTCAATGTGGTCATACTAAAAGACTAAATCCAACCACACTAAAATACTAAATCCAATCAATTAGCTAGTCGAGCAAATACCAATTTTAGTCCCACGAGTATTAGCAAAATGACGGTTTTGGTCCACATGTTTAATTCCTACCAATTTTCATCCACGACTACTGTTTTAGTACCAATTTTAATCCACGACTATTATTTTAGTACCAAAATTCATCACGTCGGTCACCCATCTATTTAAGACATCCCGAAATTTAAAAATTTTAAGGGCATTTTCGTCTTTTTCAACTTAAGATTTTAATTTGAGCATAAACAAATGAATTTAAGCCCTAAAATCGATCTCAATTCGCAGGTCTCCTTTTCATCCTATCTTAATTTTAGGAAGAAAACTGTGAATTCGTATACATCTTAGGGCTTAAATTCTTTTATTCATGCTCAAATAGGGATCCTAATTTGAAAAGCACGAAACTACCCTTAATAAATTCATATTTCGACATGTCAAGGGGTGACCAGTGTGATGAATTTTGGCACTAAAACAATAGTTGTGGATGAAAATTGGTACTAAAACTATAATCGTGGATGAAAATTGGTAAGAATTAAACATATTGACCAAAACTGTCGTTTTGCTAATACTCATGGGACCAAAATTGGTATTTGCTCTTAGCTAGTCTGACTCTGACCTTATAAACTCATATATTCTCACTTATATTTTAATGTAGGACTTTTAACAAGATCCAAGATTAAAACAGAATTACAAACAAGCAAACAAATAATTAAATAAACCAATCAATCACTTAATCTATATGAAAATAGCAATGCCTTTCTACAAAGAGAACTAAAATCCTAAACCTATGCATAAATCACAGTTGAAGAAAAGAAGGATCTTTACCTTCCATCGCAGAGCGCATCAAAAACAAAGGAAACCAAATGCTGATCCGGATTGCGCTCATCAAGCTCAAGCTTTGCGGTATCCTTGTGCACATTCACACCGCTCTTGACCTTCTTGGACTGCCGGTAAGGCGGCGGAGGGGGTGGCACCGGCACGCACTGCGGTGGCGGTGGCAGGCGGGCCCCACCCCAATCATTACAGTGGTAAGGGCAAGATGGTGGAAGAAGGGCCCTACCCAGAAAAGGGTTGGCGTAATTGCACCCATTGTAGGCGGTGGAGCCGTAGTAGGAGTTCACAGGCGGCGGAGGAGGAAGCAAATGCGGGTGGTGCGCAGGATAAGGGTACGGAGAGTGCGCAGGATAAGCGTAGGGGTTTCCATAATAAGCACTCCTGATATTGCTCCTCCTGCTAGTGTTTGTACTGAATGAAATTCCCATATTTTCCCTCCTTTCTTCTTTTTTCTTTTTCTTCCAAAATTTCAAAACAATTTTTTTTTTTGGCAGGAAAAAGAAAGGGAAAAAAAAAAAAGGAGAGAATTTCTCAGCACAAGCAAAGAATGCAGAATTGTGGGAAGTGAAGTGTAGAGGACGGCGATGAGTAGAAAATGATGGGAGTCCAACTCACTATGTTAATAAAATTAACAAAATTAAACAATACTATTAAGTGTATGATTGATGATTTCTCTTTTCCATCTCTTGGGCCCCCTTTTTTGCTTTAATTTATATTATTTTATTGTTTTTGTTTTCTCTTTTTCTTTATCCTTTATACAATTGCTCCTTTTCTAAAATTTTGTAAGAAATTATTGTTATGGATGTCTAAGTACAATCAATTAATAACTTTTCATGTTTTCAAAAAAATAATAATAACTTTTCAAAGTGCATCACCTAATGCATCACATACTTCCCATAAGTATACCATTCACTAGCACTTAATGCACCGCTAAAACATACATGATTGATAAAATTACAAAAGTGTTCTCGCGTCTTTTCTCCTCTTCACTAATTTTCATTTGTCTGATTTGATCTCATCCTACGATTCTAATATATCTACATAACCGCACTGGAGAACATGACTGCATTTGAATCTAAACACACACACACACACATATATATATATATAAGATCAGGTGCGGTAATAGGTTATTGCAGGTCAAAGATGGGTATAATCTCAGCCCTTGATCTAGCCAAAATCAACAACCCAGATTGAAAAAAAATAGTGGCATTATGGTAATTTTGCATTAGTTCAAAACTTAAGGTGCGTAAGTTCAAAACTTAAGGTGTGTAAGTTTATAGTTTAAGGTACGTAAATTTACAACTTAAGGTGCGTAAGTTTATAATTGTAGGTGCCTAAGTTTAAAGCTTAAACTTTTGTTGGATTTCTTCGACCTCCGGGATTTTTTCCTCACCCCGTTTGGCTTGTACCCGTGTTATGAGTACATCCGACCTTGAGCTGGTCGGAACGACCGTTGCAAGCAACAATGCGGTTGGGACCAGGGCGACCACCTCTAGGTAACGGTGGACTTGTTACTGCCCAGAGTTATCCTAAGGCGGGGTCCTCGGGGAGTCGAAGTCTCAAAGTCTTTGTCCAAACCCATGCCGACAAAATGAAAAAAGTGAGTCAAAATCCCGACGAATAGAATTACCGACCCAAGAGACTTGGGAAATATTTGAAAAGATCATTATATTCTGAACCTTCGGCGCTCGGTTTAGTTGTAGGAGGAAGAACCGCAAAGGTGGCCACTTTTGGCTCGAGCATATACTTATTATCCAGGTCGTATCGGGGATCCTGGAGGCCAGCCACGGCGTACTCCTCAAGTAAACAAAAGATGTGATAGTTACAGAATTCCGAGGAGATCTTCGCCGTCGTCGAGGTCAAGGCTCGGGTCTTGGTCGAGCAAGTGTGTTTGCAATACTGAGAAGCCCAGACCTGGGGGATCGATAAGCACCAGACATACTTAACTGAGATAATTCAGTTCTTTCACCCCTTATTGTTGTCCAAAAGGTGGGTTATACTGCAGTGATCCGTGTTTTGTCCATACACCCACATCACACCTGATCCCTGCCCATGGGGAAAACCTTTATAGGTTTTGCTCGGATTCTTAGCTCAAACCCTTCCTCCACGAACCGTTGTCAAGCCACGGGCTAGGGGGCTACTTGATAGGGATTATCGCCTACCAGACCGTATTGTACACTAGGTCGGTATCGGACCTATTACTTGAGTCGATCCCGATTCGATCATCACAGACCTAGAATGCTCAATTTCCCGACCAAAATCCAGACTGAGCCCAGCACTAGACGACTAGACTTGAGAGTTGTATCAGTCACTCTGCCTTGAGCTAATTTGTGACAACTCAAAAAAAAAAAATTATTTTTCCTAAATTCTATTTTATAAATTCCAAAATAATTATTTTTACTCCTTCGAAAATATTTCTAAAACTTGGTGTATGAATTAAATATTTTAAAATCGTGATTTTTATTAAATCAACACCAAATAGTTGCCTAATTCGAAAATCCTAAGTATGGAGTATATTTATGTATCAAGTTTTGACCCAAAAAGTCAATCTGAGTGAAACCTGAGAGGAACCTGTGAAATCTGAGTCAAATGTTTTTACTTAGAAACATCTCTATAGGAAATCTATTTTATTACCAAAGATGGTTAAACCTATTTTATTACCCTGCCTTATTGTAAAATAAGGAGCCTGATGATTCATAAGTCAATGGACCAAAATGCCCTTCTCAGCCAACATCCTACCTAGGGTTTCGTACCTTATATAAACCACACTATTCACCTGATCATCTTCAATTTCTCCATTTGCCTCCTTCACTCTAAGCAAAAGAAATCTGAGAAAGAGAAGAGAAAGCACAGAGGTGGGGGTGGAAGCCATTGTTGAAAGAAGCTAGAGGAGGGATTACACTAGTGTTAGCAAAGCTCAAAGGTATAAATCATGGATTCCCTAATCTATTATTTTAGTCCTATGTTAATAGATTTCTTGATATTTGATGTTTAGAAATGATTGAGAATGCATGATAATATGTTTATTCTGTGTTGATGATGTTAGATGATTTATTCATGGTTGGTTGGGGTGTTTGGTTGAGGTCTGAGATGTAAAAATGGAGTTTGTGTCATCTGGTGCATTTCAGAGAAGCTCTTTGTCTCAGACCCTGATTTGGTCGTGAGGACCTAGCCAACGGGTCCAAAGGGGATCCGTTGGCCTGGTCCGTTGATCAACAGACTAGAGTGACGGATCATGGAGTAATCCGTCACTCCAGTCTGTGACTTGGCAGAGCCAAGTGGCGGGGCTTCTCAATGACCGCCACCAAGCTCCGCCAGGTCAAGCTGAGGAGAGGCCGGGCCCTTGAGGCTCAGCTATGTGTTGTTTCGGACCGGGATTCGTAAGGCCGTGAAGCTCGGACACTCGGGCTCGTAACGACACGCTAGTGTGAGTTGTATTTGTATGATTTTGAGTAGAAGCATGTTATCCAGACAAAGTATGAAATTTGGTCCTTGAGTATTTGATTGGCTAATGAGTTCGAAATTATGAAGTTTTATGTTGGCATCTGCTTACAATAATTATTTGATTAAATGTGATAATTGCATTTAGCTCATGAACATAAGAATTTATGAGATTATTGAGATTTCTTGCATAAGTCACTGTTTTCCAAACTTTGCATTGAAAAGTCTATTTTGCCACTTTTAAAGATTTGTGCACAATAGAAGGCTTAAAGTGAAGCACTAAGCTATTTTCAAATCCCTATATCTATTTTGAAAAATCTATATCTATATGCATTGAGAAGCTTGCATGATAATTAGATTTCCAATATGAGAAAGAGAAGTTGTATGAGATATATATGTGCATTGAGAAGCTTGCATGATATCTAGATTACTAGCATGAGAAAAAGAAGTTGCATGTGATATATATATATATATATATATATATATATATATATATATATATATATATATATATATATAAGAGCGCTCATATGCGGCGGGGTCTTACGGTGCGGCGGTGCGGTCAAATTCCAGAATACACCAACAGTGTTAACAATATGCATCAACAGTGTAATAAAAACACACCCCAATGAAATGTAATAAAACATCACAAAATACACCACAGACTCAAAAAAATACACCATATAACTCACCACCCCCAATGGTGTATTTCCGAACAGTGTATGGTGTTTTTACTCACACCTAATGGTGTGTGTTTGGTGATGCAGGGCTCTGTTTACTCTGTTTTGTGTGGTGTATTTCCTAACGCTGATGGTGCATATTTGGTGAACTATTGGTGTTGCCGCACCGTAAGACACTGCCGCACCTGAACCCGCCTATATATATATATATATATATATATATATATATATATATATATATATATATATATATATATATATATATATATATATATATATATATATATATATATATATATATATATATATATATATATATATGCTATTTATATAATGTGAGGAAAACCTATGTTTTGAAGGTTCCCGTTAGGACTATGTCCTTTCGGAAGAAAAGAGAAAGAAAGAAGTTATGAGAAAGAGAAAGAAACAGTCACAGAAGACCGACAGTTTATTCTAGAAGTAACTTGGTAGAACAATCCCGAGTTGCTAGGTTGGATATACCCGCTGGGCTTGGAATCCTAATTAGGGGGTGTGCACACTGAAAGTACAATATCTGATTCCACCGAGATTAAGAAACACGAGTACCGGTTCTGTGGGCGAGAAGAGTATTAGGCCGGCCAGATTGCCGAGCCCGGATAGGTCCATTCACGATTCGTGAAGTTCCTACCTCCCCCACGAGTTCAGAAAGAAAGCAAGAAAGAAAGAAAGAAGAGAAAAGCGAGTCAAGTGACTCAACAGAGATCCTCCACATAAAAGTATTTCTTTTTAAATAAAGAGTGAGAGTATAAGTATACATATAGCATCATATCCTAATTTATATCATGGCATAGCATATGTCCTATCTTGTTTATATGAGAAATAAAGTATCATTCATTGCTTGAGTATTAGCATGAAAGCATGATCCTATATGTTAGCATCAGTTCATGTTAGTATCTATCTTGAAAGTATCAGTATGATTGTAAGAAGTGCATAGTAGCCTTATAGAAGAATTGTATATATTTCCAGTACATGTATGTGCATAAGTATGTATTATGAGTTAATGCCTGTTGACATGAGAATATAGGTCGTTGAGCATATAGAAGTATATAAGTATATCTATTGAGATCTTTTGACTAAGTGTCTTGATTGCTTATGTTCATACTTAAGAATGTGTATGAATGCAAAACGTTTTCCAACCTATATTTATAGTATGTTACAAGGTTGAGTGGCTTTATACTTAGCATTATATGCTAACAGGTTTATTTTCCTATGTGTTTTATAACCCCTTTCAGGTGGACCCAGTACATGATGAGAGCGCGTATCGTATAGTAGTGTGTAGCTCTAGTGTTCATGTTTGATGCTAGATTAGTTTCTCTCTTATGTTAGAGAGTTCGGTGATTTTGGTTGTAGCTAGACTACAGTTATCTTTTAATGGTGCGTAGACACCGGGGATTGCTTCCCCTTTTCATGTTTTATGAGCTTAGACTCCAGTATTAGCAGTTTATGTTTAGGCTGTGCAGTTACTCATGAGTGGGTAGCTGTGGCGGTAACATTTCCCTTCAATTTATGTTTTGGATTCTATCCTAGTTTATGTTAATCCTTTGACTTTATCCTATTTAGAATGTTTAATTTATGGGCTCTAGAGTTTAGAAAAATGGGGTGTTACATAATTAGTTCGGGGCCGAGCTACCGATCTAATTCCCTTAGCTGAACAGGGCAGAGGCGTACCCAATGAACTCATGAATCTAAGGACACGTGGGCGAGCCACTTTAGGCTCCGACCTGGACCACTGCATGGGATCCACGTGCCACACATGCTGAGAGACCAGTACCTACTCCCTCCTCTCTCCTATAAATACCGCATTAATTGCAAGGACGCGGGGGGGGGGGGGGGGGGGGGGGGGACTTTTGGCAATTTCTACACACTATCTGTTAGTTCGGGAACCTCTGACCCACTATCAAGTCTTCCGAGCTTTTAAACTTAGGGACCTTAGCCAAAATCAACCCTAGCACCGTATTATGTAGTAGACACCCGTATTTACTACATCAATATATATATATATATATATATATATATATATATATATATATATATATATATATATATATATATATATATATATATATATATATATACTTAGGTGAGAACGCGAGAACAAATCGTGTGCATCCATCTAATATTATTTAATGGTCTGGATCAATCGCGTTCGCACACACTTAATCACGTTCGCACACACTTAATCGCATTCGCACACACTTAATCTAGATCAATCTAGACCATTAAATTTATTAGATTGATGCACAAGATTTGATCTCACAATGTCACCTAGACCAATCTAGATCAATCGCATTTGCACACACTTAAGCGCGTTCGCACACACTTAATCTAGACCATTACAATTAATTCGATTGATTTACAAGATTTGTTCTCACGTTCTCACTTAAACAAGTATTCTCATATGATCCTCTATATATATATATATATATATATATATATATATATATATATATATATATATATATATGAGAACACATTCCCACATGTGGACATGAGAATACATCTAGATCGTCCATTAAAGAGATTTTAATAGATCAAAATTTTCCTTATTTTTGGTATCATTATTTCCCTAATTAATTTACATGAGTGAAATTATTCTTCCAAAAGGTTGAACCCCAACTCTAAGGGCCCCACACTCCGCCTCGACAGAGCATCTGGGAAAATATAAATCATGGTAACTCTCACAAGAAGTCAAACTTATGACATTGAGGTTATGCATTCCCCAAAAAAAAAAAAATGACATTGAGGTTATGCAACTTAGTTAAAGTTGCCCTAAGTATTATTTGTTAAAGTTGCCCTAAGTATTATTTGTTAAAGTTTCATACAGATTGCTGCATACACTGTTAACATTCTTAAAATCAAGTTTTCTAGAATTAGGGAAAGTGTTTACAGTCTATGCAGCAATCTGTATGAAGCTTTTAATTTTTATGATCATTGCAACTTGCAAGCAACATCAATATCAATCACCGTCACATTCTTAGTGAAGGTATTATCTAATATTGCATGTCGGATCAAAATTTAAGGGTCAAAATGAGAAAATTTTACTTTTTGGGGACAAAATATTATCTAATATGAATACTATATATTAAAAAGTAAATTAATGTAATAGAACAGTTATAAAACACAAAGAACCAATAACATCTCCAGTAACGCTCAAACTCACAACCTTTCAAATGGAAGTCCAACCTATGTACCATTAGATCACATAGTCTTGATTATATAATACACATTTAATTGTGTATAAAAGTGCACATACACGCATAATGTGCGTGTATAAATTCACATGCACAGCATTTCACATTTAATTTCAACATGTACATGTATCTTTATTTTGTTAGGAAATTGATCAAAAAAATTTCGGAACTAGCGAAAAATCAATTAAGTTATTAAAAATTTCAATTAGACATCTCAATTTATCAATTGGATCAATTAGTTCGTTACCAGGTAATCAATTAAAATGTGTTGTGATGACATTTTTTTTTTTATTAAAATAAATATATTTCAAAATTAAAATAAAAAAAAATACTTTTACCAGTTTTGGATGGAGGATCTATGGTGGCTTTTCTGTTGAAACCAATAGTTTTTTTTTTTTTTAAAGAATTTTTATTTATTTATATATGTCAGCGTCAACTAGGATTCCATGTCACTATGACTGATTTTTAGCTGGAGTTTATAAGCAAATCAGCTCAATTGTATCAATTTCACAATTACTAGTTCAATTGTATCAATTGCATGCATATGTTGAAGTGTCTAATTGAATTTTTTTATGGTTTAGACCTAATTACTATTATATGTATACTTTTGATGGTTTATTTTACGTTTTTTTTTTCTTATTATTTATTATATTTTTATTATGCTTTATTGATTTTTATTTTTATTTTTTTATGACAAAGGAGAGATCTCGACGAGTAATAGTTAGACATTGAAGTGCACCAAATAAGCTGTGGTACTATGTGGAGTTGTCATATGGTTGAGATGAGTTTGTTGCACTTAGTTTGTTGTTGACTAGAATTGGAGTGGAGATTGACTTGCAACGTTCCATTCTAGATTTTTTTATGAGTAGGTATTTCAAGTTTGTACCTTCATCCCTTCAAAAAAAAAAAAAAAAGTTTGTACCTTCATTGAGAGTAGATAGTCAGAGAAAACCGCTACTCTCTTCCTGCTCATCCTCACCACCATCATTGCGGCTGCTGATCCGAAAATGGAAAATTGTTTGCTGCCTCCCACTTGTTACTTGTGTGCCCAAGTAATCTCACAATATCTTTAGTATGGGTTGCTGAAACTTTCTATGGTTGTATAATATTTATATGCCTATCACCATGTCCTTTCATGCTTTGATGTAAAGCTCACTAGCATCTATCCTGAAACTCTTCGCCGCCTAATTCCTGAACATGCTCAAAGGCAGAACTTATTCATGGCCTTACGCTCCTGGTCACAATTTGGAATTTCATTTATCCTGTTTGCTTCAGCAGTCTTAGTTAGGCGTGCACCAACTGTAAATTGTCCTATAATCTAGTGGTTGAAACCAAATATGTCAGGAAACTTTGAACTGTGACAGTTAATGAGCGCATCAATATAAAGTTCATTTTAGAACAAGGGCAGGGATTAATTAAAGAGTTCTACTACATATAAACTCTCAAATCATACTCCCTAAATTTGACTGATGTAGCAGGCACTGATATGCGATTTTTTTTATGTGGGCCCTAATACAAGTGTCTACATCAAAATTTTGTGTGTGAAAGTAAAAGTTGAGAGTAGGGATGGGAATAGGCCAGACCCCTTCATAGGGGCCTAAGGCCGGGCTTATTTAAGGCTTACATAGGCCTGACTTGTTTAGTAAAATGGTCAGACTTGAGCTCATTTTGAAGCCTATTAAACTAAACAGGCCAAACCTATTTATACCAAACTCGGCCTTCAGGCCTACATGCCTAGCCTATTTACACACACATATATAATTTATTTGTAATATTAAGTTAGTGTGTGTGTATATATATATATATATATATATATATATATATATTCTATTTTATATCTAATATATTTTTATATTTACAATATAATTCCAAACATATATAATTATCAAACCCTAACCCTTCACCTGCAAAATCGCATTCTAAATTCTGATTCAACTATAAACATTCTTGTTAGTCCTATTATAAGTGTTCTTATTGTTTAATTGTTCTTACTATTAAATATTTAATGAAGTGTCACGACTTAATTATGTGAGTTGATTGTTAACTATTTATGAGATTATATAGGATGACAATCAATAATACAATTAAATTCATTCCTAAACAAGTGCTCAACAAGCATGTTGAAGTTGTGACTTGTTTTATTTTATTTTATATATGTTTTAATACTACTAGTATTTTCACCCGTGCGATGCACTGAATGGAATTGTTGTAATATATTAAGAATATTTAAATCGATAAAGAGTTAATTTCACCAGAGGTCGCTTATCTTTCCTGCCAATTCCAAATTTAATCCTAGACTATAGTTATTAATTATTATGATTTATTCTATGTTATAATTCTTACGTTAATATTCTTACTATTATTATTAACACTTAATTAATTTTAAATATTATTTTTACCACTTATATTATTATTATTATTATTATTATTATTATTATTATTATTATTATTATTATTATTATTAGTTTCTTTTCAAGTTTTGATAGTATATAATGATCGTGACGCACACAATAATAGTATAACCCTAATTAAATATTCTTGTATTGTATTCCGTGAGTCACAATAATAATATAACAATAATTAAATATTCTTCAATTCTAATATTCTTCTAGGATTTCTATTACCATCATTAATTATTCTCTAATTTACCATAATTAAATAATTTGACCAATTATAAAGAGAGATTATCAAATAATGCACGGGACAATTTTTTAATTAAAAATTTTAAAAATTCATTAATAAAACAAAAGGTTCTCATAGTTTTTTTCTTAAAAACTATTTAATAAAGCATTTGTTTTTAGAAATTGGTGTGCCAAACTGCCTACGGCAGTTTGCGGTGGATAGATCTCGAAAAAATACGCGATTAAAAAAAAATATTTGTCCAAAACGGAAAACTGAGTCAAAAGTTATGCCTTGCCGAACTTTTGACACATCACAACTTTAACCCAGAATTATTGTACGAATGGAAAAGTAGAAATCAATATATTTTATTGGGAAGAGAGATTTTTTAGGAATTGGGCGGGAAGTTAAAATTCCAGGATTTTGTTATTATATAGAGTATAGGGTGTACAAAGGGAATTGTATTACACTATTTTAAAATTTTAGAATAGAATTTTCACCCAGAATTATTGTACGAATGAGAAAGTAGAAATCAATATATTTTATTGGGAAGAGAGATTTTTTAAGAATTGGGCTGGAAGTTAAAATTCTTATATATAGTATAGATGTACAAAGGGAATTGTATTACACTATTTTAAAATTTTATAATAGAATTTTCACCCAGAATTATTGTACGAATGGGAAAGTAGAAATCAATATATTTTATTAAAGTTTATACTATTATGTTTGCATTGTTTCGATATACTTATGTAGTTATATATTAATTTTGTATTAGCTAGGTATATTTCATAAATGCCAAGCACCTTGTACTTAGATGACAAGTATTGATCTCTCTCCTCATGAGATCGAGCCTTATGGAGGCGTATATTTTATAAATTATTTATAAATACTTATTAAAGTTTTTAAAAAGACTTAATATATAGGTTGTAAATAGGTTCAAAGTAAAACTTACTTTGAAGTTTTTTTAATAGCCTACATATTAAACAGACTTTTAAAAAGGCTTCAGGCCAGGCTCAACTCTTAAATTCTCGTAATAGGTCCAGACCTAATTTTCTATAGTAAAAAATAGAAATACATGTAGTATTTTCCTTAATTAAACACTTGCGAATAATAGATGGGTTATTTCACACTTCTTCCAAAAAAATTGGTAGGTTTTAGGGAAGTGTGCCGTCTTGAAATTGGTAGGAAGGCGCTAACAGGGATAACGGATTGTGAGAGTTTAGCTACGTCACTTTCACCGCAAGGGAACCCCCTACCGTAAGAAACTGTCTTTTAGTACAGCATACAAGCTCCCAAATTCTTCGTCTTTCCGCCAACCACAAGAAGGATCATCTCTACTGCGGCTCTTGCGTGTGCTCATTTCATATAGCTTCGCCTTTTTCTTTTTGTCGCTAAATGGATTTCGATTTATAACATTTCTTCCCATTTTATTCTTCGGATTTTGTTCTATCTTTGTTTTAGTTTTCATTCTGCACTTCCCCAGATTGAAAATCTGGCAAATTTAGGGGAAGGAGTGAATTTGCGGCCGCGATTGTGTTTTAGGCAAGCTGTTAGAGAGGCCCAGGAGGACGAAGAAGAGTGTAGGCCTTGGCGTAAGAGGCTCTCGATGGCTTTCAATAGGGTCTCCCTTTTAAAAATTATCCTTCTTCTTTTGCTTATTGCCGCCATTGCCACAGCTTGCTTCACTCTTCCTGTTGAAAAGGTCCGGCTTGGTTTTCTTTTGATTTGCACATTTTGAGTTGTTTTCTTGTTTGGATCGTACTGTTTATGATCTGGATGCTTCTTTTACTGTGCTTAATCGACAATTTGGATTCTCTTTATGCTGCTAAAAGCTCTTAAGTCTTAAATAAACATTTCTGTTCATGATACAGAATATTTGTTTATTTCTGAATTAGCCTGGACTGTTTTGATTAAGATTATTCTGATTATGTATATACCAACTACTTTGATTTGTTAATTGCTTGGATTTTGCTGTTTAGGCATTCACTCTTGGTGTTATATGGTCTCTTCTCATCACAATTTCCTAGTAATCTGTGATTTTGTTCAATGTATCTTACTTAAGCTGGTAGAAGTTAGTCTGCTAGGGAAGCTATTCCAGAAGGAAATCAGATATAGGCTGGTAGCTTTTCCTCTCTGTCTGACCTGACTTGTGAAAGTAGTGTGTTATAATAGAACTTGAAGAGATCAAGGTTTTCCTGAGGGGAAAAGTTTTACTCATCTTTCTTCATGTAATATGTTAAGAATTTCTAAGGGAAAATTGTAATTTAGGCCCCTCCAGCCAATTATCAATGTCACTCCTAAATGGCTGAATTATTAGTGGTGTAAATGTTGCCCCTCAATTTTCAAAACGTTACATATATTGCCCCTCCCTTAGTGTAAATGTTGCCCCTCAATTTTCCTCCCGTACGGTACGGGAGGGGCAATATATGTACCGTTTTGAGAATTGAGGAGCAACATTTACACCACTAATAATTCAAGAGTGACATACTGACATTGATAATTGGCATATTATGGAGGGGCATAAATTACAATTTTCCCAATTTCTAATTGTTGGAGCTGACATTTTGAAATGGAAAAGCTTAGTATTTAGGTCACCTGTCTGCCTATTTATATTGGAGTCATTATCATTCTTATGTAGCGGAGAACACCTTGCCTTTTGCAGATTTTAAAAGATTTCCTGATATGGGTAAAAGATGATCTTGGTCCTTGGGGTCCTCTTGTCCTGTAAGTATGACTTTAATCTGCAATTTGTTTATGAATCATGCCCAAGATAAAACATTGTTTGTTTCTTTCGGCTTATCTGAATTTTTCAGTGCTTCCTTCTTAAAGTTAACTTTGCTTTGTGCATCTTTCAGGGCTGTTGCATACATTCCTCTAACAGTGTTAGCAGTTCCTGCTTCAGTACTTACTGTAAGTTAGAATACTTTTTAAAACCACAATAGTTATATGTAAAGCAGTTAGCTCAATAGACTTAGCAAACTTTAAAGAACAACATGAGTACACATCAATAGAGATTAACTGGTATTCTGTGACCGATTCCTTTACACTGCCATAGTAATTTTCATTTCCTTCTAATTCCTGTTTTGAAATTTAGATTAAATGTTCTTGAGTATTTACCACAAGTATTCCTGTATCTTTGTCTTCCTAATTAAACTCAAACTGGTACCTGGTATATCTTTCAGTTAGGTGGTGGTTATCTGTTTGGGTTGCCTGTGGGTTTTGTTGCTGATTCTATTGGTGCTACAATTGGTGCTGCTGCAGCTTTCCTTCTTGGAAGAACGGTAACTATTCATCTTGAAATACTAGAATAAATAGAGGTACAGATGCTATATAGAACCTTGTTTAAGTAATATTTTTGGAGAAGTGATGTTTTTGCTGGGATCGGTGAAATGCTTGTTTTGAATTATAGAATAAACTTCATTAAAACTTCCTATTCTCTATATTTACCCATTGTTTTCTCTAATGCATGACTTTTTGACTTTGAGAAACCTTAATGCTGTCAGCTACTGCAAGTTTGCTTCTCAGCAGATTATTTAATGGGTTATTACAGATTGGGAGGTCATTTGTTATCTCCAAGTTGAAAGACTATCCACAGTTTCGTGCAGTTGCAATTGCAATTCGAAGGTCTGGCTTTAAGGTTAGTGTATGTTGGGACCTTATAGTTCGTCTTTTATCAGTTTATCTTTGTAATTTATTGAAAGTTGAAGGAGATTAGTGTGGATGTAATATAACTTCACGTCTTATTTACAGATTGTTTTGCTGCTACGCCTTGTTCCTTTCCTTCCGTTCAACATGCTGAACTACCTCTTGTCCGTGACACCAGTTCCCATTATGGAATATGTGCTAGCTTCATGGCTGGGAATGATGGTTGGCACTCCTTCTAATTCTATGCATGCATGTCTCTATGTGTGTCTCTATATATAGCCCTTTCTGAAATTTTTTTTTTGGTAATTTTCCATATGCACAAAACTCTCCTGACGATTTCTTCATCATCCAGTAAGCCATAGCAAATACCATAATATTGAACTCAAGTATTACACTGGTTGCCATATACAGATATACTATATTTCAATTTATTGTTAGATTAAAATGTTCAGTATGTTTGAAACTTGTTTTCTTCAATGAGAAGACATAAGGTGATATATAGTTGGGACTTGAACATGAGATTTTATGTTATCTCAGGAATTTCTTGGGAAATATGCATATCTCTCATAATTGTAGCCAATGCTAAGAATGGAATAAGCATCCTGAATGGGGATTCCATAATTGTGGCTCTTTGTATAAGATTCGGATAATATTATTGTTGAGTCCATGAGCCACAATAATGCTAGAATGACGTACTGGATATGAAGTAGGCTGTGTCTCTTTATGGAGTCTTGTGAATTCCAGACTCCCAATACTCATAATGGATTGGAGATAGCTGTGGGTGTTATATGTGAAAATTCTAAGACCAAAATAAGTGGATCTGTGAGTTATAAGGAGAAAATATTTTGTTTCCTTGGATTCTTACTGTAACATAAGACTATTGTCTGGGATCAGGGTCGTCTTTAGCTCTCATGCCTGTCAGTTTGCATATTGTTGGCCTGGTTTATGTGTAAACTGCAAACACGCCTGACATGCAGATTCTTCACTGATCAGATAATTAGTTTGCTATTTAAATCTGATATGTGTTGTTCTATTCTTTGTATTGCAGCCAATTACTTTTGCACTGGTGTACGTTGGAACAACTCTGAAGGACCTTTCTGATGTAACACACGGGTGGGGTGAATTCTCAAAAACCCGTTGGGTAAGACTAGCTGAAATTCATATCTAAATTTAAGAAGTGTTATAACCACATTCACTTTCTCACCCTTTTGGTCAAAAACTTGCATAAAATCTTGATGTTTGACATATTAGTCTTTTGATATCTGCGTCTACTTCTGGTGTAGGTATTCATTGTGTTGGGCCTTCTGGTGTCTGGTAAGTCTAAAGACTTTGCTAAGTTTTATAACGTAGAAACAGAGTTTAGAAATCACAGAAACTGTCTTCAGGCCGGGATTCATATTATAAAACAAGTAAACAGTGAAGTTTTCAAGATACTAAAGCATATTCTCGTGGTTCTTTCAATCATCAAACTTAGTACTAGGTTGTTCTAAATCTAACTACTGGAAATGCGAAACTGATCTTCGAATCCGTTGCAGTGGTTTTAATGATATGCGTTACAAGAGTAGCAAAGGCTGCGCTAGAAAAAGCATTGGCTGAAAACGACGATGTTGATGACATATTGGAATCACCAGAGCTACCCGTTGTGGCAGATCCTCCTGGAAATCTCAACCAGCCGCTTATAATCAAGATAGATGATGCTCGGGATAATCATGAAAATTGAATGTTGTAATATCTGTAAATTCTATACCTGATGCAATGTTAGTGGTTATTTCTAGCTTCTGATACGCGTGTGGTGTTGATGCAGAGATTCTTCTCTTGTACAGTCGGATAATACTAATGTACTAAGCTTGGACAGAAATGGATAGCTTCTAATTCTTCAATTTTCTCAGTATACAGTTTTTTTTTGGATAGTATTTTTGTGGAATATCATTCCTCCCAAATTTGAGATAATGTGATTTTTTTTTTTTTTTAAAAAGAAACATTTTTAGTTCTTGAATTGCATTTTTTCAAATTTTTATGCCATTTACAATTCAACAGGCCATTTATCATAACCATTTTAGTATGTGTTACCAAATCATCACTCTTTGAGTTGAAAATAGCACGAGTCAGTATACTATTTAAATGACAAATTTGACCTTGCAAAATTAGGGGTTTTTGCACTTTTTTATTGAGAGCTAACAGAATTAGACTAAAAATGCTAGAGTATAAAAAATTAAGGGACTGAAATAATATTACTTAGAAATTGAGTCTACAGTGACAATATAACTCACAACTGTCATTTTTCTCTTAAAAATATAAAATTAAGAATGTAACAACTACCTTAAACATTCCCCAGCTAAGGGAATCTTCATTTGTTATTTTTTGGAATTTTTTTATGAGGCCAAGGTTGAAGTGGAGTAAAGGAGAGAGAAATGTGAAGAACTCTTATTACAATGCATGGTTTTTTGTGGGGTTCACTAAAAGAAAAAAAAATTAAAAACACATCATTCTAGTGCATGTTGTGCGCACTAAATGCATCTAGCCAGGCGCGTGCACTCCACACGTATTCTGAGCGCATAAAACAAGTTTGTTTTATTTTGTTTTTTTTTTTTCCTTCTATTTTCTTATCCATACATCGCTTGAAAAAAAAAATTAATAAAAAAAAAAAAAAAACTACTTCACTATTGAACTTGTTCTTTGTTTGGATGCATGTTTTGAACGTTAGTGCAAGCTAAGGTGGCATTGGCATGTCGTAATCTTGTCTGCCAAAGTGCAAAACCAACATGTGATATTGTGCTAAATTCCAGCCGTTGTAACCATGTATTCCAAACTCCTTCACAAATTATTAGATTGGTTGATTTGCCATCTTCGCCTGCCTTGCTCAACCTCACTCCATATCTCTAGGATTATATTTTAATCCAAAAATATTACACATTTTATGTCATTTACTCTTGATACGAATATCTAAATACACTCATATTTGATATTCGGTCATTTTATAATTTTATGAATGGTTCCTTGACTATTGATATTTACTAATTTTTATCTTTTGACTTTCAATTGGACCATAAATAATATTTGACTATTGATTTTTATCAATTTTTGTCATCGACTTTCAATATGACCATTTTATAGTCCCTTGACTAATAGAAGGGAAATTATCAAGTTACAATACAGAGGATTCAATTAGGTAAAATCATCAAAGTTGAAGACTCAATTAAGCACAAAAACATGTTTATGACTAAATAAAAAAAATCACTATAATCGATGATTAAATTAAGTATTAAGTCAATAAATAACCAGGACTATGTGGTCTAATGGTACCCGGGTTGGACTTCCATTTGGAAGATTATGAGTTCAAGCTTCAGTGGAGGCGTTATTGGTTCTTTGTCAGATATTACAATGTAATAGAGCCAGTAACTTTAAATGAATCACTTTAAAAATTATGATCATTTAACATTTAAATAAAAAATACAATAGAACTCTAATTTGAAAAATTTACCACCACCTTATTTATTTATTTTTTAAAGCAAGTCGAATAAAAATATTATCAATTTTGTCTTATGATTTAAGGATATCTTTAGCGACAACATAAAAAAGATATATTGTTAGTGCATTAAATATTACAAAGTAGTGTGAAGTAACTTGTAGTTGAATGACACCTTTATGAGATGTTTCGTTCATGGAAAATATTTTTCAAAGGAAAATATTTTCTTTAAAGTGGAGTAAAATGTTGCTTTCTAGTGTTTGGTTCATGGAATTCATGGATCGCCTATTTTACCCTTGTTTTCTTTTTTTAATTATATTACTCCTATTAATTTGTAGGGACATATAGATCTTTATACTCGTTATTCCTTACAATTCCAAATCTAACCAAACAATAGAATTAGTATTCCTAGTAATTCTTTTTCCACCAACCAAACAATGAAATTCATCTTCGTAATAATTATTTTTCCATGGAATTTCAATTCTACTTCCCTTAAAATATTTTCCGCGAACCAAACGAGCCCTTATAGTTTTCATGAGAGGTCACAGGTTCGAACCGGAATTAGTATTTTTGTTAAAATATAATATAAACGATTGTAACAGTTGACATAGCCATATTGTTTGAGACCATATGCACCCACCACGTGGCACGTGCTGATTTTTAAAGGCATAAAACACTTATTCACCACATCAATCATTTACTAGCAATTCCTAACCCAAATATCCAATTTCCACAAATCACTCTCCCAGTGGTGGCAGGCAATTTCTCAATGATTGATCTGAGGAATTGTGATTTCTGAAAAATGAAAAATTAGGGTTAGGGTTTGATGGTAAACAGTTGAGGTGATTGGAGAAGTCTTTTAGTCCTCTGAAACATTTGTCCAAATTCAAAATCCTCAATAGAATAGGAAAGCCTGAATACATCTGATAAATTATTATTCCACAATCTCCTACTACAGTACTAATATATGTGATCTACTATATAGCTTGGCAAAAAATTACAAAGATAAATGATATGTATGTGTATATATATATATATATATATATATATATATATATATATATATATAGATCCCAAGCCTTGTATTCATTTATCCAAAAAATATTACCCCTCCCTCCTATCAGTGTTGCCGGGGCGCGATAAACGCAGCCTGGAACCGATGCTGCTATCTCGTGCACAGCGCGTTGAGCAGCACGTGACACAGCATCAGGTCCACAAAGTACTGGTGTCCTATCTGCCCATCCCTCCACCGGTACTTGAGCGGGGCGCGGCCGTAGTGGACCCCGTCATTGCACCGGTTGTCGTAGTGCCACGGGTAGGTCATGTCAAAATCGTCAATGACCCGGTTTAGGACACCGTACGCCTTCAGTTTATCCAAGACTACCCCATTGAATGCCTCCATTTTGTGAGGATTGAAGGCTAGGCTTCGGGCATAGCCACCCGTTGTGATTGTAGTCCTATATATTACCTCGGGTGGCGCCAATCCTCGCTGCTTCACCGTTTCCACTATCTTGCTCCAAAAGGCGGCAGCATAGTCGGCACCTTGGATGAAAGATCTCAGATTAGGCCAATACACTCCATCGTGTAAACCCGAGTTCATGATGATGGTGTCGGGAACAACATTTCCCGAGAAATAACCTTTTAGCAGCTCCCGGTACTCTACATTTGATAATGAATTCAAGCCCAGATAGTTCGCGGTTGCGTTATGATGACCGTTGAAAATGCTTGTAAACCTGACCATTTGGGATGGGTTCTTGGGGTTGGTTATGTTCATGTCATACCTTCTCGGAACAGCCTTAACCTCGGATAACCCCAAAACGAAGTTAAGCATATTCCGGATGGTATCAACGTGGTTTGAATCGCCCCACCAGAAGATCCACCGGTTACTCAAACAATTCCATGCCTCTTCACTGGAATACATCTTGAACGAGCAATGTGTCGAGTATACCCACCCATTGCTCTCCAGCGAACCTAGTGGACCGTCACACCATGGTTTTTGGCACGGGAAATTTGGTTCTTGGCATCTGTATCGCCCATCGTTGCTAATAGGGCAGCTATCATTCTTAGCGTGTCGAGTCCACCGCCCCGACCAAACGTCTCTAGCAAGATCAGACTTTCGGCACTGTGAAATTTCTGGTAACTCCGCTGAGGATTTATTGAATTTGATGGGGATCACACGGAGGACTTGATCGACTGCGAATCTTTGAGGCGAGAATTTCAATCCTTCATAGTGTCGAAACAATAGGATGATGGTGAGATTGTAGTCCCCTGCAAAATCAGGGTGGACTTGGAGGGAAAACTTGTAGGTACCATTGCCAAAATCCTCGATTGGAGGCCTCGACTTCCATTTCTCGCCAGAAAGATCAGTCTCGAAATAATCCCCACCTAAACAACGAGGCTTCCCCGAATCATCCAATGCCTGGAAAACGAATTCGTGAATATCCCCAGTCGACAACTTGATACTACTCTCACTACCATCTACGCCTCGAATCATTATACCCACAGTTTTCGACTCCCTACACGGTTCACCGCCTCGAGCCATCCACCTATCGAAAAGCATCGACGAATAGTTGGCTTCTAATTCAGCTGAAATCCAACTCAACGTACTTGTTCCTACCAATTCTTGATCTCCCACACTCAAATTCACCATAGCCATACTTCCATTTTCAGTTAAATTAACTTCACTTGGAACAATTTCTGGACCCAAATCCTCTTGGGGTTGGGTCAAATTCTCAAAAGTTTGGCTGAGATTCAGCAGAGAATGGGGTAAAAGTGAAACATTGGTAAAGGTAAAATCTTTGAAGGTTGGTCTAAATATCCCAGAGCTACTATTGAGTCTCAGAACACCAAAATCTTTCTGCAAGCTACCCACATTAACATTGACACCATCAATCCCCCACACAATCAACATTCCAAGAAAAAACCCTATTACCAACACCTTAAACCACCATTGAACTATGGGATTTGCCCTCAATATCCACCCAAAGTTCCCATTTTTCTCAGAAATCCCTGAACCCAACATTCTTACACAGTACACCCCACTAAAATCTTGAAAACGCTATCTATAGTCCAAGCACAAAAATTTGTTTGAACAAGATTCAACAAAAAAAATGATGGTACATTTTCAAGAAAAAACAAAAGCAAAAACTATGTATAAATGAGTAGAACTTACAGCAGAGAGAGAAGAGAAGGTCACAGAAAGTTGTGGGAACTTTATGATGGAGCTGAAAATTTCTTCTCTCACTAGAATAAATGTGCAGAGAGAAAGAAAGTAGAAGAAGAGGACCGACAGAAGAGGCAATAATGGAACCACGAAAAGAAGAGAGAAGGAAAGGTTTTCAAGTACAGGAAAAGAAGGGGGATAGGCTGAAACAGTGAAGATAAATAAAAATCATAAAATTTGATTTTTTTTGTAAACAATAAAATCTGATTCTTAATTAGTTAATACGTAGTTAATACGGAGTATTTGATTTGGTCTCTCAACTATTATGATTTCACCATTTTGATTATCGACTTCTAAGCTTGTTCAATTTCATTCCAACTATATAATTTTTATCTAAAATAATCTTTTATCCAAAATAAAATAGTCTTAATTATGATCATTTTGGTTAACAATTACATAATTAGGGATGAAATTAAGCAAGTCTGAAAGTTGACGACCAAAATGATGAAATCCTAATAATAGATGACCAAATCTAGTATTAACTCTTGTTAAAAGTTTTATTACTTCTAATCTTACAAAAGATTAGTATTAATTTTTTCAAGGGAAAAATATAATATTTACCTTTTAAGTATTAGTGATTAGTTATTTTAACTTGGGAAAATAGCACTTTTTCCCTCTGAGTTATGTACCTATAGCATTTTTCTCCCCTGAATTATTGAAGTGGCTATTTTTTCCCCCTGAAATGTTAAATGGACATATTTACCCTTAAAATAAATAATTCATTTATTTTTTTTCTCCAACAAATTATGACCATAATTGGGTTCAAACCAAACAAACACTATAGCAACCAAACCGAAATATTCTAATTACAATTTTGAATCGAAATCCGATATTTAGAGTTTATTAAAATCGTGAACCGGAACGGATTGTTCATGTTCCGAACTGAAAAAAATGAAATACATTTATTGTTGAATTTAGACTATTTTAAAATAAAAACTAAAATTTTAAAATGAAGACAGTTCAAAATCGCGAACCGGATCTGGAACCGCCGATTTATAGTTCAAGATTCAAATTTTTTATACATAATTTAAATAAATTGACATCTAAATATTGGATTTTAGATCTGAATCATAACCGGATACTTTTAATTCGATTGCTTTAGTGTCTGGTTCAGTTCAAACCGAACGGTGGTCATCCCTACGTATACGCAATAATTTGTTGGAGAAGTAAAATAAATAAAATGTTTACTTTAAGGATATAAATGTCAATTTAATATATCAAGGGGAAAAAGCACCACTTTTAGAATAATTGAGAGGGAAAAAGTGCTATAAGTATATAACTCAGGGCAAAAAGTGCCATTTTCCCTTTTAACTTTTATTTTTATGGTAAATAAATGTCACTTTTAAGTTTTAAGCCAATTACCACGTAGTGTGATGACATCCGGAATATCTATCTATTTGGATGGTCAAAGGTTTGAACCCATTTTAAATTATTATGCCAAGATCTTGGGGTCTAATGACACAAGCTGCCCCCTTATTGTAGCAGAGTCAGTAGTACTCAAAAAAAAAAAAATTGTTGTGAAGTTAACTCTTTTTTATAATTTTTTTTTAAAAAAAACCCATAATACTTTGGCGGAAGATTTACATACTTTATTAGTGTTAAGATTTTTTTTTTTTTTTTTTTTTTAGAAAAATTGCACTTTAATCCCACAATTGTGACCGAAATTTAAATTTAATCTTTTAATTATTTGAAGTATACATTTAATCCCCTAATTTTTATCAAAGTGGAAAATTTAGCATCAATGGCTAAATTCATAATCAATATGCAACATAATAATGTGTCTAATTTGATCTATGAAGAATCATATTTGTCAGATGAACAAATTTAAAGTACTAAATTTACACCATAAATAAATAAAAGATTAAACTTGCGCAACATCACAATTATGAGGCTAAAATTTATCATTTTTCTAAGCTTTTTAAATAGTTAATAGAATGGACAAAATTGCAGCGATTTGTAATATTTGTTTTACCCATGGAGAAAAGTCGTGCACCGACAAAGGGAGCTGTGAGGAGGCTGGCTGGCGCAGTCTGGCACGCAGCGCCGAGTGGGGGCATTTCTGTCCCTTTGCAAGATCCGCGTGGTCCAACAACAAACTCCAGCCGTTCCACGACACCCGCCGCGATAACATTTGTTCTTTCCAAACAATTAAATAAGAGAAATATTTTATATTTTATTTTATATTCGATGATGTGTGATATAATAATTTATTAAAAAATGGATTATTATTTTTATGAGTAATTCTACTTGTACGCTCTTAATTCCAATCATCATTTTCTACTTTCTATGATTTAGCATGCTTTGACTGGTTAATTTAATAGGAAGTAATGATTTTTGAACATTTTTTTTTTCTTTCAATTAAATTTGAATACAAGTGAGAGTAAAAATTGAGAGTAGGTTTTTGGAGTCCATGTAATATTTCTTCAATTTTTATTAGGACAATGTTATATTCCGTATATCTCTACATTATCATTCACAAATTTGTCACATTCTGATGTGACAAGTTATAATAGGTTGAGATTTGAAATAAAAAAGGGAATAAAATGAACCTATTAAAACTTGCTATATAGAGAGTAGGCCGTTTGTGTGTGGTAGTTGCCCCACTATAGAGGTTCAATCCTATTATTCCTCATTTGTAATGGTAATAGAGGTGTCATTACACTACATAATAGTTGGGTTATAATAATAATAATAATAATAATAATAATAATAATAATAATAATAATAATAATAATAAAAGTTAATTCCATATTTGATCCTAGATTTATGTGTTAGTCCACTTTTAGTCTTTTTTTTTTTTTAATTAGAATATCCACATTTAGTCTTAGTATTTTCGAACACCGTGTGATGCATTTATGCATACCTAATGGTGTATGCCGCACTGACCGCACGGGAAGATCTGTTCTCATAGGAACTTGACCTTTACATATTAAAATTTAACATTTTGTCTTTAAAAAAAAATTAACATTTTGAAATAAAACTATTAGCATAATCATGATCTAGCATCTCATAATGAAATAGCAATATTGTTGCAAATCTCATAATAATAATAATAATAATAATAATAATAATAATAATAATAATAATAATAATAATAATAATAATAATAATAATAATTGCGGTGAAAGTAGCGGATAAAGGAGAAGAGAAAAGGGTTTTAATTGGAAAGGGTAAATTATTTCATTTATTTAAAATAATAAAGATAAAGATGGGAAAAAAGTTAGGGAGCTATAAGTTTATTTTGAAACGCTACCTAAGATAGCGTCCCAAAATAAGCTCTTATTTTAAGCTAGAAGCTTATTTTGGGAACATTACCAAACAAAACTTATAGCATATTAGTAGATTAAGGCTCTGTTTGGCAAACATAGTTGAAAAGCTATAAGCTAGGAGTTGAAAGCTGAAAATGAACTGAAAACTGAAAAGCTATAAGCTCAGAGCTGAAAATTGAAGAGCTCTTAAGCTAGCTGTTATGATTGAAAGTGTTTGGTAAAATTAGCTTTTTGATAAGCTGATAAACGTAAAAAGACTAAAAAGGACATCTTCATAAAATTTAAATTAGTTTGTTTACATATTAAAATTTAACATTTTGAAATAAAACTATTAACATAATCATAATATAACATTTCATAATGAAGTAGCAATATTGTTGCAAATCTAATAATAATAATAATAATAATAATAATAATAATATTTGCGGTGAAAGTTGCGGATAAATTAAAGGAGAAGAGAAAAGGGTTTTAATTGAGAAGGGTAAATTATGTCATTTCTTTAAAATAATAAGGATAAAGATGAAAAAAAAAAGTTAGGAAGCTAGGAGCTTATTTTGGGAACATTACCAAATAGAGCTTATAGCTTATTAGTAGCTTAAAATAAACTATAAGCTCCTAAATAAGCTCTGCCAAACAGAGCCTACATCCTGGGCCGTCATTATCATAAAAACTATAATGTACCATATATTGGATTATGCATTAGTGGATTAATAATTGACCCACACTGAACTATATATATATATATATATATATATATATATATATATATATATATATATATATATATATATATGAAAAATTATAAGGTGTCGATGGACACTTATGGTTTTTATACGCAGTATCATTCCAAAGTAAATGATGAAATATTTGAATTTGTATTGGGCACAAAGTTATCTTCACACTTTTGACTTTAAATTTGTACAAAAGGCACGATGTCAATTGACACCGTAACCGCCTTCTCCTCCACCCCCACACAAATATACTTTTGTATGAATACTAGTATAAAGTTCATGCCGAAAATATTTGTTAGAAGCGAAATTTTTTAAATATATTGAATAGAGATTGATATCCTTATTAATTCTCTTAGCATATGTTGCCTTACATCCCAAAAAATCTTAGCAAAATAAAAATTTTATATTAAAAAAAATTCATTCAAACCAACTAATGCAATTCCAGTAGTATTTGTATGATCAAATAGAAACCAACAAAATCCATTACTACAAAGTGAAGATACTTTGGTATTAACTCTAGCTTATTGGGGACATCATCCTAGACTAGGAAAGTATTTAATATTACAAAAAAAAAAAAAAAAAAAGAAGAACAAATTGTGATTAATATATAAATTTACTTATTGTATCTATGTTATGGCATAGGATCAGGCATTAAAAAATAAAAAATAAAAAACATTTTCTCCCTATCATACATGACATGCTAATTATGAATTGGACAAATTATCATTCCTCAATATGTAGTAGATGCCTATGAGTTGTTCGAACAAAAAAAAAAGAAAAAAACAAAATTTTCCAATCATTTCAAGTTCATCATCGTAGATCTTCTCAAAAGATTTTCAAGTTTCGTGAATTTTTGTAACAAAATTTTCCATTAAAGAGATCTAAAGAGATGAATTCACAATCCCATTTTTAGAAAGAGATACAAGATTAAATGATGGAATAAATTAGTCTAAATAATTGCAATGTCATTATTGTAAACAAATTCTTCAAGGACTATCTGAAGATGTGAAAAAATTCAACAAATGTCTCAATTAATAAGATAGAAGAATCTAAGAATCTTGTACTCTAATGGCACCAAGTTGAATTCTCACATGAGAGGTTATGGGTTCGAGCTTTCAGGGCGGGGCGGGTTGGGAAATATACTCTCCATTCCCCGAAAATTATTAAAATAAAAATTAAATAAATTAGCCTGTCACCAGTAACATAAAAATAATTAACTTTTAACTTGTCACCAGTAACACGGCAGGACGAAAATTATTAAAATAAAAATTAAATAAATTAATAAATTAGCCTGTCACAAGTAACACGGCGTCACGGCAGAACTAAAATTAATACATGTATTATAGTGAGGGACTAAAAATATTATTATCTCTTATTTAACAAATCTTATTTAACAAAAGTAAAAGATTATCCAACAATTTGACATCCGTGGTTGATATTTGGTTCGATATAATTGAAATTCAAAGTTCAAAATTCACATCCAATCTTTTGGGAAGAATAAAACAAGTTTTCAGTTGTCTATTTTCGCGTTCCTAAATTTTTTGTTTTTTTGAAAGCAACCAAATCAGTATATCTACTATCTAGTATCTATCTACTATCTATTTACTATACTAATAAGAGCCCAAGAGAGTTAGACCTATAATGAGTACAAAAAATGGCGGTCAAATTTTTTAATCAAATAAATGGCTCAGATTGATCAGATTTTAATTTTTCTTTTAGATTTTCAAATTTATCCTTAATGAATATGATTATCCGTTAACTTTTCCGTTAAATATTACCATATCCGTTAATTTCTGTTAGTCCACCGTTAACTTACTCATTGATTTCAATAAGAAAGGTCTTAGGTTCGAATCCCATCCCAATCAAAGTTAGCATAATTAGTACTCTATTTTACTCTTATTAAATTAACTAGTTTTTTTACGCGCTTTGCGCGAATGGGATAATGCCCAATAATTATTTTTAAATAAGTATTTCAAAGCATATCAATGCAATATTATATAGGAGATGTTCATGCAGAGGTAAATAAATGTTGAATTTGTTTATTTAAATCAGTAATTTAAAGTATATAAATGCAAGATAATATATGAGAGATTGATTATAATTGTCACTAAAATAAAAATTTGCAACTTTGTAATAACGCTAGTCTAAATACTTAGTCTTAAAGCGATAATCTAAATAAATACTACTTTTGGTTTAAATTTCTCTAATTCTTCTTAATTCTCTTTTGGGTAGCATTGTTATTGTTTTCATCTTTAGTACATGTCCTCTCTTTTTTTTTTTCTTTTTTTTTTTTATTGGTAGTGTGTCATGTGCAATTAGGTTACTGGTAGCAGCATAGAGGGATTCATCATGCAATGAGATTATGGTGTATGAAGTTTTAGATTTGTCTTGCTGTGTATATGACTAAGATTTTAGTTGTAATATGAACTCTTTAGCGTACAAACACCTATTGATATTTAGTAGTGGTAGTTTTTTCCCTTCATGTTTCATGTGTTGTGAGATGTGTGTCGTAGGTTATCATGTGAAAGTATTGAACAAAATATTAATATTTATTATATTTGTATAAAATACTTGGTAAATAAATAAATAAATAAATAAATAAATAAATAAATATATATATATATATATATATATATATATATATATATATATATATATATATATATATATAAATCATGTTTTGTATTATAACTTTGATATTTAATTACAAGATAATGTAAAAAAGAAGACAATGAACAATGTAGTGAATATATAAATTAATAAATTTGAAGGTAGGGAATCTTTGAATTGTAGAAAATAAAGATAATATAACTAATAAAATTATATTTCTTTTAAGTTTTTTTATAATGATTTTTTTTTTTAAATAAAGCATTATAGACATCTAATTCTAAATTTTTTTTTGAAAGTCATCTAATTCTAAATTAATTAAATGCATATGTATTATTTTTTGTTGTAGCTACTAATTTATTTAATTAATAAGAGTAATAAACTGTAGTACATACTTTTCTTCAACAATTATGAAATCAATGATTTTTTTAATTTCCATTCTTTGGTGAGACAAATTATTTTGAGAGTTTGTCCATGACAATTGCTACAATTGCTGTCAATAGAGGATGATAATAAATAATTCAAAATATATGGTAACAATAGATAGTAATATAATGATATAGTAAAAATTAACTTACAAATTTCTTTAGAAGTTTTCATGCATAACATATTTTTAACACATTTTAACATATTCATAATATATGTTTAACAATTATGCCAACTATACTTGGGATAAGGTTCGAACCTAAGACCTTATATAAATTAATAGTATGTTAAGAATAATAAATAGTTAACGGAATATTCCGTTACTAAAGTTTAAACTAACGGAATTTAGGGTTATTTAAGGGAAGAAAATAATATAATAGAGGGTAAATAAGGAAAATCATTAAAAGATACTAAAATCAAAATAATATGAACCATTCATTTTAAGAAACAATTAGTACCGACACTTTTTTTGTTCCAGTTAAGGGCCTAACATTATTCGCTCTTATTAGATTTGTAGAAATAATAATTTAGTAGTTACAACAAAAAATAATACATATGCGTTTCTTTAATTCATAATTATGTGTCTACAATGTCTTTATTCAAAAAAAAATTCATTATCAATAAATTAAATAAGAGAAATAATTTTATTAGTTATATTGTATTTATTTTTCTCCAATATAAAAATTCTTTACATTCAAATTCATCAATTGATTATATTCGCTACATTGTCCCTACAATGTCTTTATTAAAAAAAAATTATTCATTATCAATAAATTAATTAAGAGAAATAATTTTATTAGTTCTATTGTTTTTATATTTTCCCAATGTAAAAATTCTTTACATTCAAATTCATCAATTGATTATATTCACTACATTGTCTATTATCTTTTTTTGTGCACTATTTTTAATTAAATATCAAAGTTATAGTACAAAATAATGCTATATATTTATTTACCAAGTATTTTATTAATACCATGAAAAATTTTTAAAAATATAATTAATAAAGTCAATCATATAACTACTTGAAGGATTTGTTGACAAAGAGAGTATTCAAATCACACAACAAATTGAAGTGAGAACTACCTCAGAATGTCCTTGTTTGACAATCAGTAGTTAGTGGTTAGTGTTAGCGGATTATATTAGCGAATTTGACCAATGAATTATATCAACAGTTGATAAAAAGATATTTGAAATAAGTTGTTTAGATTAACATGTAAAATGACCTAAGGCTATACATATTTAATAATAATAATAACAACAACAACAACAACAACAACAACAACAATAATCCTTTATATAATAAAGCTATATGGTTTGATAAATAATTAATGTTACAATTAATGCCACAACATCCTTTATTAAAAAAAAAGCACAACATTTAAAAAATAAAATAGCTATATATTATATAATCATATAAAAAATATACTTTTGAAAAATAAAATAGCTATATATATTATATAATCATATAAAAAATGTGTTCAATTAGAGTTTAAATTTACACATACAAAATTTGAAATTTGATTTCCAAATGTAATTATCTTAGTTATTATTCGTATTGTGAAAATTATAATATAGATGAAATACAATTAAGAATAAATCAATGTAATTATGTAAATTCTCTCTATAAGTTTATTTGAATATGCACATAATTAGAGATTATATTAATCATAAAAAATTATAATTATAATTTTAATTTTAATTTTAATTGTAATTTTGTATTCTATAAAAATAATAAATACTTGACCAATGGAAGCTCAAAAATATTATTATATTAAATAATTTAAAATATTTTAGTTTTTTTATTTTTTATTTATATTTATAATAACATAATTTTTTTCCGTGCATCGCGCGGGTGAATTACTAGTAATAATAATAATAATAATAATAATAATAATAATAATAATAATAATAATAATAATAATAATAATAATAATAATAATAATAATAATAATAATAATAATTATAATTGTTTTTTTTTTTTTTTAAAATTAAGCAAATCATATTAACTACTTGGGTATTTATTGACAAAAAGAGTATTCAAATCACACAACAAATTGAAGTGTGAAACTATCTCGCAATGTTCTTGTTTGACAATCAGCAGTTAGCTCTTCAATATTAATTAGTATATATTTAATATTTTATGCCCTAATTTTTATTTGATCTCCCTTATTGCCCGTATTTGGTTTCAACCATACCTATACAATTATTTTATTGACAATTATAATCAATCTGAACTATATTATCTTGCATGTAAACTTAGAATTGTCTATTTAAATACGCAAATTTGACATTCAATTATCTATGCATGAACAATTCCAATATAATCTTGCCTTGATTTATTTTAAAGTACTTATTTAAAAAAAAAAATATTGGGCATTAACACAATCGCGCAATGCGCGTAAAAAACTAGTATTAGAGATAAGCTGAAATAGAGTTAGGAAGGATAATATCTCAATACATAGCAGTAGACTGACCAAACGCGGTAGAAGCTAATTAAAGTATGAGTTAGTAAATTATCCGATCTAGGAATGAACTTGATTAAACAATAATCAAAATAAGAAATAAAAGATCTGCAACTATCAATGGCATAGCCCACCCCACTATGCTCATTTCGCGATAGGCTAGAAATTCCGCGGGCCAAATTTCTTTAGTACTGACCCCATTGGTTGAGCTCACGAGGCCCGCTTCTTTGCGAGACAAAAATTTCAAAACTAACCACCTCATGGTAGGATGACAAATTATGCAATGGAACCGTGTCTACCTGGTAAGGTGGACACAGTTTCAAAATTGTTCATAATTGTAAATATATAATTTAAAAATTATGAACATAGAGTTTATAATTATGAACATAAAGTTCTGTAATTGTGAATATAGAGTTCAATAATTGTAAATATGAAGTTAAAAAATTATGAACATCAAGTTTTATAATTATGAACATAAAATTCAGTAATTATGAACATAGAGTTCTGTAATTATGAATATAAAGTTCAAAAATTATGAACATATAATTTTATAATTATGAACATAGAGTTCAATAATTATGAAAATAGAACTATGTCTATTTTGCAAGATGGACACAATTTCACCGCATAACAATTGTGATAGGATAAGCTAAGGCCGACTCGTAGAACTTAACCCACTTTGACATCCTTAGAAATAACTATATTTTCATAGTTTTTCCGATCACATGTATGTTTTATTAGTCTTTATATTTAATCATGGGTTAGTTTTAGAATATAAATAGATAGGCACACACAGTCACGTCGTGAGGCTACGTGCGAAAGTCTTAATCCTCTTAGTTGGATGAACATGAATGAATGTATGAATGAGCGAATGTATGTTGTTGTCAGAAAATTCTAAAAAGTCCACCCTTCTGCTTCAACGTGTACTATGTCAACGGTAAACACATGCCCTCAAACCATTTGCAAATGTATATATATATATATATATATATATATATATATATATATATATATATTGATGAGAACTGTATGAAATTGTATATTATGAACTGTTGATACAATGTACATGTAAGAGGAATATATATACAAGAAGAATTACAGGGAGACTGTAATAGGGAGTCATACGATTCAAATACAAGAATCATAATACTAGTCCTGCCTAACAATATTAACCTAGCAATTATTTGGAGTTTTTTTGCACTTTTGATCCCACGACTATGATATCACTAACAACTTTGATCCACGACTTTTAAAACTTGTAGAATTGGTCCACGACTATGACTTTCTTAGCAAATTTAGTCCTTCCGGTGCATTTCTCGTTCAATTTTGGTCCGAAAATTTTACTTCCTATTTTAACATAGGTAATATTGTCTTTTCTATCTCACAAACTAATGACATAAATAAATAAATAAATAAATAAGTAATTAATTAAGCACAACCAATGGTACGGTGGTTGGAATTAAAAGTCACCCAATTTCAATTTCATCATCCTCGCTAAACGCCAAAATTTTTTAGCTGCTTATTTATTTATTTACTTAATTTATTCATGACTTCGAATAAATTGACCCATCATAAATTTAAAAAGACTCCCCTCAGTAATCAAATATTCCCTCCATCTCGAATGTGATCTCATTTCCAAATTTGCCCCTTAAAAATTAGTAAATTGAGACTCATATAGAAAAGTTAAAAAAGAATTTAGAGTAAATTAAGAGAAGTAAAAAAGGGTTAATGCGTTTAAAGTATAAAAATGTATTATTTTGAGAATGTTGTAAAATCAAACAGCAGAGAAAAGAAAAGACAGAGAATAGAGAGAAGGCAGATTTCTTATTCATCCACAGCCATTCTTACGGCAATATATATATATATATATATATATATATATATATATATATATACAAGGTAAGCATAAATATGTACTTCGGGCAAACGACTACTTCAAGGACTCGGAAATTCCGTCAGTCAAGGACTACTTCAAATGCCACTAGAGCTTGTGTGAATACTCCAAGTACTTTGAAGGCTTCGCCTCCAGGTATGAATTCTGCACTTAGTTAAGAATCTTAGCATGACATGTTTCTCAAAGTGCTTCTACATTAATGTTAATACACTGCCAATTCATAATGGAAATAGTTCTTCCAATCTTCAAAATGTGGGCACATTGGCAGTGGCACCTGCTTTTGGTTCAAACCATGTTGGCAATGGTTTTGGGACTGCAAAACGGGTTTAATTTGGACATGACTCATGCATATAGTATTAGTCCAGTTTGTTTTCTGATGCTAATAATAATATAAATTCAATGCTAGTCCTGTACAAAGTTCAATTATGATGACTACTATGATTAATGATCAGACTAATATTGTGCATGCTGATTCTTTATGTAATTGAACATTCCCTACTGCATAGTGTAAATGTATTCAAGTTGGGAATTTTTTTTGCTGCTATGAAAACAATGAGGGCAGAAACATACATGGCATATAGTAAGCTAATGCTCCTTGGAAATTTGAGCATATAATATCTTGATTAGGCTTGAACTTGTTATTTTTCTTGTTGGCAATTAATTATTTGCTATAGGCCGTGTATATGTTGAGATTAATCTCACATTTTATTAAAAGCTTGAATTTTTAGACATAGTTTTACCCAGAAGGTAAATCACGAGCACTAATTTATCTGTCACTCGTTATCTTGCCCATCAGTTATGATTGTCACATTGTACTCCAGTAGTAGTACATGACAAAATTATGCTGAGTGTTTGGTCATTGGGCTATTTTTTAATAAGGCCTGAAAGACCCTGAATTGGATTGATCTTTAAGGTGCCTAATGGCTCATGAATGAAGTTTGTATTTTCTATTTATAATGCTATGTTACTCTCTAAAAGTCAAAATTGACTCACACCATGTTAGTTTGCCTGAAGCAAACAAATTGTGACTTTTTTTTTACACATAGTAATCACTGCCTGAAAATTCTGACCGGCGCAGTTTGAAAATTAAATTCGTGAAAAATACTTCTTGAACTCCTTTTGGCATGGAATTTTTTCTGGAGAACCTAGACTCGTGGTATTTGATGTCTATAAAAATATTTTGTTAAAAATATGCTTTGGTTATTCCAGAAAAAATTGTAAAGTTTTGGCAGTGTGCTGCCAATTATTTTTATGCCTGGAGCAATGTTGGAAAAAATCTCGGGAAAAATACTTTTACACCTTGGATTGGCATGAAAATTTTCGTGTACATTCTATACTTGATGAACTACATATATGTAAAATTTTGTGTCAAAATGTGTTACCATTTTTTCCCCAAGAAAATTCTGAAATCCAGGTCACAATTCTGAAAATTTTTGCCGTTTTCAGCTTGTATATCTTGCTATTTTTTGATGTTTTCATGCTTGTATGAAACTATAAGGTAAAATGAGAGCTTGCTTGGAAAAGTACTATTTTTGACTCCCAAAATAGGAATGAATGGGCCCGGCAGCAAACATGTGCTCATTATTCTTCGGCGAACGGTACTTCTCTCATTTTTCTAATTTATGAATTAATAAGAATATCTCTTGTCATGTCCTGCCTTGTGTGTACCAAATATGATGTGCATGACTAAATTGAGTTTTTGGTGTCCAAGACATAAGGGACAAATATATCACATATTGCATGTGCTTCTCTTTAATTGACATCATTTAGCATATAATCTCTTGATTATGTTTATATAAGAGATTTTATTATTTCTCTTGTTGGAAATTTATGATGTGCTACAGGCCATAGCTATTGAGATTTATCACCCAACTTATAAGTGGGAAAATAGCATGAATTCTCAATATGGTTAGGTTGCACCTGTTGTTGCTAAACCTTAAATTGCATGTGGTAACAATTAAAGACTATGACATGTTTATAGTGCTAGTTTCTGCTATAGAAACTCTTTGACATGAGATTTGGGCATATGATATTTAAATTTATAGCCCTCATTTTTTTTATATTTATTTGCCCACAAGGTAGATTAAGGACTTTAATTCTCTAAGTCACCCTTTAGGATGGACCTTGACGATAAATTCATGACAAAAAATGGTCCACCTATCCCATCAATCCCCGAAGGATTGCTATGACGTTATTATGAGTCAAGTTCTTTTTACCCAAGTCTAACTCAATGCATATCACAAATCAATCCCTCAAGGATTGCTATACCCCCCTTTTCACCTAGTACGTGGTTTCATAAGTAACATTTCCCTATCTGCGTTATTTTATTTGCGCAGTCTATTTTATATCACCACCACAACATACCTCTAAAAGGGCTATCAAAGAAACCCCCGTCTATTGATTAAATACCGAAAGCCCATGATAGGGGATCAATACATATAATTGGGTACGTTGACTGCATTCCTAATGAAGATTGTTTCTCGGCATTAGGGGGAGATAATATACTACTCTGTAGCTTTTTGGAATGCCAAGAAATTTCATAAGAATAAAAACATCTTCATTATTTAAATCCATGTACTAGTTAGATTGAACTGGAAGTTCAAAAGATAATCTATTTGCGATATTAGCAAAAAATCTGCCAAATACATCTATTGATCATACCGATCATAAAAGAGTGACTAGGTCCCATGTACCTTCCCCAACATGGACCAAATATATCTACCGATACTCCTTGACGCCAGAAGTGTAGGAGATCTATCGGTGAAAGAGATATGGATCATAATACTAGATCTAGTAAAGAAATATTGTCACTCTTGAAATAGCTTGAATAATTATGTCCTGAAGACATTCGTCCAGATGACGAAAAACCCTGGTAAGACTTATAGGTGCACCAAACAAACGTAATACTAAGGATGCGGAACGACCAGATCAAAATATCTTTGGGAAATGTCTAGAATCTGGTTGTTTTAGAAATTGCCATTACTTTTACAAATATGGGAGTTTTACAAAAAATGTTATAGTTGTTGACAACACAATTGCCATTACAAATTGCTTGTTATATGATAATCTGGATCCAGAGTTAGGCACCAGAAGTGCCATGACTATTTAATATATAAAGGAGCAATTAAGGCATAGCTCGACTCGCTAAAATGAATAAATTCTCTTTATAACAATACACCATTTGAGCGTTAACCCTGAAGGTTACAAATAGGTGTGTGCATGAAAGAGAAATAAGAATAATGAGGTGATGAAGCGAGTTTGTAGCCTATGGATTCACGCAGAGACCCTTAATTGATTTTAATCAAATATACTCTCCCACGGTAAATGGCATTAAGTTCCGCTACATAATACAATTGGCAGAATAACAAATTTAGATATGCAGTTAAATTTATTTTGAGAAATCCTGGATGGATTCATAATTTTTGAAATAAGGATTTATTTAAGTATTATTATGTGTCATTATTTACTCTTTAAAGGGTTGCGAATGGAGTTAATATTCTCATTGAAGGAATAATATGTACCATTGTGTGCTCGATAAAGGGTTGATAATGAACTTATTTATTATTTATTATCTCAGTCAAGATTGATGGTGTAAACATCAATGAAATATATAAGGAGCTTGATAATGTCAGTTCATGTTTAAAGACTGAGACTTTTGAAATAAAAAGCTTGTGAAAGCTATAAGTATTATCTCGACTTGAAGATCGAGTTTTTCTTTGAAGATTTTTTTATATACACCAGTCAGCCTACATCTAAAAATGCTTTTTCACATGTATATATGCATATAAGTGTCATGTTTTTATCAAACTAAAGGTTGTCTAATAATCTCTTGAAGCAGATAAGGAACCTTTTTGGACTCGAAGTCCCTTACTTCATTATCGTTGAGCACCATTATAGAACCAGAAGTTCCATAATCGCAACATATTTGCGATGAAATTGCTAGCAAAATTTAGTGCTCCCCCTACAAATGAAGTACTTGAATAATGATTAACATATCCTCCGGTGTCTTCGAGATACAAAGACATGACATTTATGTAAGAAACCATGATACGGTTTTAATAGGCTACTTGGGTACTGGCTGTTTTGTTTGATCCCCGCAATGCCAAGTCCAAATTGGTTATACAATGAATTTCCCTAAATGTTCAAAATGAGGACAATAACACTTGTGTTGCACAAATGTTATATGAGCTCTAGAAGAGCCATAAGATTATTGTACACTACTCTAGTGACAATCCAGAAGATTTGTCTAATCCATCTCTTCAAATTTTGAAATATATGTAAAACTTGAAGATTGTTATCTTCAGGGGGAGACAGGAAGTACATTTACTTGAATCAATCCAGAAGATTGAACGTAAAACGTAAAATCCTGAAGATTAAGTCATAAAAGACTAACAGTTGCGCACTATTTGCAACACATAAATACATAAATATCATGTACTCTTTTCCTCACTAGTTTTCTCCCATTGGGTTTTCTAGTGTGGTTTTTAACGAGGCATGAGTATGGTATAGTGATGACAATGGGGAAAAGTTGCAAAATAATTGCTTAAACAGACAAACCCTAAAATCCTGAAGATTATGCAGTTTACGCCCTGAAGGCTTATGGTTGTACTCTTTTTCCCTTAACTAAGTTTTTCCCACAGGGTTTTCTTAAGTTAAGGTTTTTAATGAGGCGACCAATACAATATATGTTTTTACATATATCATGTACTCTTTTCTTCAACTAGGTTTTTTCCTACGTGGTTTTCCTAGTGAAGTTTTTAATGAGGCATGAATGTACGCTATCCATATACCTTGTACTCTTTTCTTGTTTAGGTTTTTCCCACAGGGTTTTCCTAGCAAGTTTTTGACGAGACAAGATCGTGGTCAAATAATGTCCAAGGGGGAGTGTTATAAATATTATACTTATTGTGGACATTATTGTCCATGTTGTAACAGCCATGTTGTAACTGATGCACTTATTTCTATTTAGTACATATTTATAACAGAGAAAGATTAATAAGAAAAAGAAGACAAGTTTTTAGATTTGATCATAGCGATTAGAATCATTGAAAGAGAAGCCCGCACTATCTTATTCATAGAATCATAGATAAAGAAAATTTAAAAAAAAGAATATAGTATTAATTGCACGTTTGATTCGCGAAATATGCCTAAAATGAAATAGTATTCCCAGTAATAGGCTTATTCCTTTGTTTGCCTGCCCCTTAACCCCCTAGTAGTAAGCTATTCCTAAATTTACTATTTCTTATTTTATCCCCCTCCCCCAAATAAATCTCTCCCCCAAATAAATCTAAAATTTGTTTATAGACTTATTTTTTCTATCAATCACAACACTTGCATCTCTTTAAAGTTCAAACTCTTCAGCCTTCAAAAGATATTTATCTGATTCTATGGTGAATGTATATGATGTTAAACTTTTATATGACTTTTTTTCCATTTATAAGATTTTGTTTAATACACACACACACACACACACACACACACACACACACACACACACACACACACACACACACACACACACACACACACACACACACACATATATATATATATATATATATATATATATATATATATATATATATGGGATAATTGCACTTTTCGTCTCTAAGTTATGAGTAATTGTAGAATTCATCACTGAGTGCTGATCATGCTCACTTTTCATCCCTAAGTTATCATTGGCGTTGCACTTTTTGTCTTTTCGTGCTCACTTTCGTCCCTGAGTTATACTAAAATTGCAAATTTTGACCCTAATGTTTTATTTGTAAAGGGACGAAAAGTGAGTATGACCAACACTTAGGGTCGAATTCTACAATTACCCTATAACTTAGGGATAAGAAGTGCAATTTCGCATATATATATATATATATATATATATATATATATATATATATATATATATATATATATATATATATATATATATATATATATATATATAGAAATGGGTTCCCGTGCGGTTGTTAAGGTGCGAGATTTTCATTCTTAAGGTGTGTAGTTTTCCTTCTTAAAGTGTGTGATTTGTATGCTTAAGGTGCATGAGTTGTTGATATTTAAGGTGCGTCATTTTAAAACATTATTAGGTGAGTGGTTGGTTGTTAAGGTGCGATGTTTTCCTTCTTAAGGTGCGTGGTTTTCATTCTTAAGGTATGTGATTTGTATGCTTAAGGTGCGTGAGTTGTTGAAACTTAAGTTGCACCATTTTAAAACCTTAGGTGCGTGATTTGTGTCCTTAAAGTGCGTGATTTATATACTTAAGGTGCGTCGACCTAAAGTTTTAGGTGCGCGTGTTTTGTGTGCTTAAGGTGTGTGATTTGTGTACTTAAGGTGTGCCATTTAAATGCTTAAGGTGCGTCAACCGCACAACCGCAAGGGAAGCCTATACCCGCATCTGAACCCTTCCCTATATATGTGTGTGTGTGTGTGTGTTAATTCCACCAGAAGTCCTTTATCTTTGGTGGCAATTCTAAATTTGGTCCAAGACTATCATTTTTGCCATTTAACATTTCAGACTATTATTTTTTGGACATTTTTTTTTTAAATGACTTTTCCTATTTTTAGTAATGGCATTTTTATTTTTTCATATTTTTCTTTTGTTATATTTTCGGTTTCAACTAGTTTAATTGATTTAGGTAACCTTGATTTTTAGTAAGCATATTTTTCAACTGTTTTTTAGTAAAAGTCATAAACCAATTAAACCGGTTAAAACCGAAAAAATAACAAAAAAAATATGAAAAGACAAAAATACCGTTACTAAAAATAGAAAAAGTCATGAGAATGACTAAGGGGTGTGTATTCAATCATGACTTCTGTAGAGTTTTAAAGACTTTTAAAATGATAGATTTTAATAAACTTTGATTGACTTTCATAGAGTTGTTCAAAGCTTTTTAAAACTTTATAAGTGTCCAAAAAATAATAGTCTGATGTTAAATCACAAAAACGATAGTCTGGTACTAAATTAATAAATGATAGATTTTAATAAACTTTGATTGACTTTCATAGAGTTGTTCAAAGCTTTTTAAAACTTTATAAGTGTCCAAAAAATAATAGTCTGATGTTAAATCACAAAAACGATAGTCTGGTACTAAATTAATTTGAGATTGTCACCAAAGACAAGGGACGTCTGGTGAAATTAACTATATATATATATATATATATATATATATATATATATATATATATATATATATATATATATTTGAATGCTACTAGCTCTACTACAATGTAGTACCTACTGAAACACAAAGAGCTAATAACGGCTAATAACGCCTCCACTGAAGCTCAAACTCATAACCTTCCAAATGGAAGTCCAATCCGAGTACCATTGGACCACATAGTCCTGGTTTATTATTATTATTATTATTATTATTATTATTATTATTAGAAGAATATTTATGTTTTTAAAACATATTTCATTTCTATTCCTTAAATCAACCAAACACTGTAATATAATTTCCTAATATAAAGTCTATTCCTTAAGCAAAATAAACAATAGAATACAATTCCTATTCCTATTCTATTCCTTGTCTATTCCATAAATAGCATTCCTATTATCTCAAAATTTATTCCGTGAACCAAACATAATGTAAAAGTTTTATTTATTTATATTAAAATGATTTTATTATTTTAAGATTATAAATAAAGAAATAGGGGATCGGGGCCGCGCCGGTGGGTATAATAGAGGGGATCACGTGCATAGAGGCAAAGGTTGAAATGCATAGTTGGTGATCATGTGGGGAGTGGGGACTAGGATGGATTGTATTGTCCATGCATTTGATGTATTCATTCATTTAAGGTGTTTAGTTGTACATACGAAGTATTAAATTAGCAGCTTCGCAATATCATATATATATATATATATATATATATATATATATATATATATATATATATATATATATATATATATATATATATATATATATGATTGCGTTCTGGTGCGAACTGCTCGGTCAGTAGTGATGTCAATACGGGCTGACGGGTCGGGCAGGGCCAAAGCCCGACGGGCTACGGGCCTAAACAGGGCGTGCTAAAAAAGTCCGCTCCTAAACAGTCCTGAATTTGATAGGCCCGGACCGCTCCACCAGTGGCTCGCAGGCTAGGCGGGCCTCGCCCAAACCCTCTCTTTAAAAAAAAAAATTGTTCATCAAACACCAAACTAATTAAAATAAATTGATACATGAGTCATGACTTAAATAAAACATAATAATCAAACATTAAATATTACATAAAGTTCAAACTTCATAGTTCATCAAACATCAACCTAGTTAGAATTTTAAAATCCAAAAACATCACACATAAGAATAATTTTAAAGTGCATATTTTATATAAAAATATTTTATATAAAATAAAATAAAATAATGACGGGCAGCCCGCGGGCCTAAGCGGGGCGGGCAAAAAAAGCCCACTTCTAAACGGTCTTGTATTTTCGAAATCTGCCCCTACCTAAGTAGGGGCGGGGCGGCCCGGCCTGGCAGGCTAAGCCCGTTTTGACGGCTCTACCGGTTAGGGGAGAAGTGAGAACATTCAACGCCGCTACGTGTCCAAATCTAATGGATGAGAAACATTGATTTTTAAAAACAAATGCGGTGACATTTTCGTAAATAATTGAATATCGAAGCGCAAGTAAAATGTATTACAAGTGCAAGTAGCATTTTCATATAGTGCACCTCAGTGCATGTAAAATATATTACAAGTGCAGGTAAAATGTATTACAGGTGCAAGTAAAATTTACACTGAGCATCAAAACTAAGTGCACCTAACGTTATAACTAAGTGCACCTATAGTTATAAGTAGTTGCACCTAGGTTGTAACACCCCCTAAAACCATGCTATTTAAAGCCTTAAAACATGCAGATATCTTAAACCAAAACATCAAACACAGCGGAAGACTGAAAGTGAAAATATATATATAACAAAGGAAACGGGGTGCTATGCCACGCTCACCCAAGGGTGAACGCACAGGCTAAATCTGCATTGTTCAACATCTAAAACCATCATAACAAAGTACTAAGTCTAGATTGGCACACAGGCCACAAAACATAAGAGGGGAGCTATACTAGCTGGCACTAAACCACACACTCGTCTAAGCATCACCTGAAAGAAGCATATAAAACATGGGACGACGCCCGGTCAGCGAATAATGCTGGTAACCCACCAATACATGTGAAATATCATACATAGATAAGATATAAGTTTGAAAAGCCATTTTCGAAATGGAATACGTATATATATAAGTCCAAAAACCAAGAGTAATAGTCAACACAAGACTCAAACACTCTCAACAAGATCACGGGAACATATCCCAAGACTACAAAGAACAACAACGACTCACAAGAAGTCTCAAGGTATAATCTATCATCACACAATAGATTAATACCAGACATGCATAACTCAAGGATTAAAGACACAACAGACGGCAACACATGCCTTTGTGACTATACACGTCACAAGAAGAGAACTCACAACAACGGCTACACAAGCCCTCGTGACATCACCTATCACGAGTTGATATGCCTTCCTTATGGCTACCCCCAACCTTATGGCTACCCCCAACCTTATGTCTAGTTCCAACCTTTACCTCCAGGACCCCTGTTCACCAAGTCCAACCTTTTCCCTCCGAGGACCGTCGTCCCCTCTCCAACAGATATCCAACATAACCACCGATTTCATAGTACACGATGGTACGATTTCACACACGGCAACACATGCCTCTCCCATAAACACGTGAACCTTACACAAAGGCCACAACTCCATAATCACGACATGGCCACCACGAGGACCACTGCAATACCTTGGTGACTAGTGTCCCATACCACTAATCGTGCAATCCAGGTAAAGCCACACACACCACACCTCAACAGGAATCAATCAACGGATCACAACGAAGATATGAAACCATACTCAATCAAGGAATGGGTCACAGCCCAACAACAACAACGATGAATAACACAAGTTATCATCCACGATAGGAAGATACAAACAACACACACGCTAGCATTTTAAGCACCGAACTAGCATGCTTATCAAATGGTTAAACCAAACGTAGTTCCGAAGAACACACAAGACCCATCACGGTTCAACGAAACATAATGTTGAACACTTAGCACGATTCACGACATCAAAACCTACATGGATTCCTACCATATAGTTCTAGACATACGAAACATCAAGAAGACGCTCAAATAGTTCCACACAAGAACAACGGGAAGTCAAAAGACCAAATACCGAGTCAAAAGAATCACGGGGAACAAATCCCCACACAACCACATATTGTGTACCCCGCGGGTATATAACCCACAAGCAACCTGTACCCAGCGGGTGGGCGACGGGTGGACCTCCTACTCGTCGTTCCGCCCACGGGTACATACCTGTACCAAAATAAATTCCTTCGGGGATTTTCATCTCCGAACTCAAATTCAAGTCCAAAACATGCCAAATCTCACCAAATACAAAAAAAAAAAAAAAAGACTTGAATCAAAGGAATAGCCAAGCAATGGCACACATGAACCCTAAACACAAGCTCTATATATGCATTTTCACAAGACAATGCATAAACACTCACATTTCATAGCAAAACACATGTAGAATCCAAGAAATATTCATATAGGTAAGCAAAATAGATTTTGTAGAGCATGGGTTACTTCTTGTAGACAAAAACCTTCACTTAACACCTCACCAAGCTCCTAACAAAGCTCACCTTCCAAACCCACTTCAAGAACACACCAAAAAGATCATAAAGATTCTATCTTTAAGAAAAGACACCTAAGAAAACACTAAAAACACAAGATGAACATGGATCTTACCCTCCTAGATGCCCAAATGTATGAAAGGTAGAATCTTGGAGACAACTCTTGAAGATTTGACAAAGCTTCAACTTGGCTTGGAAGAAAAGCTATCCACCTTTTTAGAGAGAAGGTGGAGCTAGAATTTGGAAAGTGTAAGGAAAGAAATGAGGGTGTTCTTACTAGGTTAGCTTACAATACTAACACAAGGTAAAAGGTCAAGAATACCCTTACTAACATGAAGAGGTGTAAGGAAACAAGGGAACTCCTTACAAAGCTCAAGGTACAACTTTGACTTTGGGGTTGACTAGTCAATTACTAGTCCCCAACTATTGAATTCAAAACAAGGATTGACAAGAATTAAACAAACGGATATATTGAGCATAACGAACTCTAGCCCAAACACATACACCAACTTCTAGCCAACAACTAAGAACTAAGCACTAACTCAAAACACCAACTACAAAACCAACTATCCAACAAAACAACAAGCAAGAACAAGCATAAAAGCAAACAACAACTAAACGGTAACAACGGCTAAGAGGATAACAACAACTAAAGAAGAGCAAACAAGACGGCCACAACTCCACTCTAGAAGGACTCGTTCTCCGACTCCTGGGACTCCTCGGATTCTTCTTCATCTTCTCCTCTGCGGCTTGAACTGGCTTCGATCTGGTCTAGCCTCTGGTTCACTGCGACAAACTGCGTCTTCATGTACGCAAAGCCTTTTTCGATCATACGGTTTTGTTGACGAAGCAAGGTGATAACGCGCTCCTCATGTGCCATGGCATCATGCTCCCTCTTGGTGCGAGCTTCCTTCCTTCTTCGATTCTCTTCACTTTCAGAATCACTTTCTTCGGCCTCGGCAGCTTCCGGTGCTTCCACTTCCTCTTCGCGGCCTGCTTCACCCTCATCTTCTTCATCACCACCCAAACTCTGGACTGCGAGGCTCAACTTCCCGGCATGAATCCCAAGCTCGGCTGCCAACTCGGCTCTTTTCGCAGGGGCTTTTCTCGCAACTTCTTCAAGAGTGATGTAATCACCATCATCCAACTGAAACAGATCACAACTTCGAAGATTGGTGGCATCCAGCACCAACTTTCCCACGGCCCTCGGTAGACACCCATCAACACTCACACCTCTCCTAACCAGAATCCAGCTCAACACCATGCCATACAGTAGGCTTTTCCGGTTATGGTCACGGCAGAAAACCATATGTTGCAAGATCAAAGCTGGTAGGTTGAACTTGACCATATTCTTGAGGCAAAAGGCAAAGGTGCATTCCAACTTTTCCAACAACTTACTCTTGTTGTTATTGGGTAACAAACAATCTGAGACCAACATAACCAAGATCCTCTGTTCCGCAGACAACCACTTTTTCTTCGGCCTTAAAGCTTGAGTGAAACCACTCGTGCGACCCAACAGATAACTCAAATAGTCCCGGTACCCCATGGTATCCGTACTAATCCATGAGTTACCGCTGTACTGAGCAACTCCTGAAGCAGATAGACTCAAAAGCTGAGCTAGCCTCTTTTCAGACAGAACTACCTTCACACCTCTCACTTTTGAAGTGATCTCAAGCTTATCACCATCCTTTGTCACAACCATGTGACGATAAAATTCCTTAACCAAACTCAGGTAAGTTTCGGCCCTTATGGCGAGAAACCCATCCAACAAACCTTGGAATCTAAGCATATCCAACAAAGAATTAGAAAAAGATTCCGGGTCAAAGGCTTTACCTTCAAGAACAAGGTAATGGGTATCCACCCATTCCGCTTTTCTAGCCAAACTTGACCTTCTAGGCATGGTAGGAGATGACCCAAAGCTCAACAAAAGGGACCCAAGGCTTTTCTCCCCTACTTCTTCTTCTTCTCTCGCTGCTCTCTCTCGGCTTCACGGCAACGAAGCAGCTCGACGACGGAGCTCCGGTGGACGGCGGCTGATCGGCGACGGCAGGTGGCGGCTAGCCGACGACGGGGACCGGGCGGGTGGAGGAGGCGACGGGGTGGGGTGCTTCTCGGCGGTCTCATGGGTAGGGGAAAGGGAGAAAGGAAGAAGAGAAGAATTTGGGGGTTTAGGGATTTGGGAAAAATTTGGGGAAAAGATGATTTAATTTGGGGATTTGGGTAAAATGAGAATTTAAGGTTTAAATGGAATTAAAAATGAATAAGTTCTAAGAAAGATAATTAGCTCTAGTAGTTTAAAGGTTGGGTTGGCAAAAAATAGGCTCGGGTTTGAAACTCAAGAGTTATAATTAAACATTTTGCTTGGATTTTAGGCTAAACAAGATAGGATTTTTGTATGGGTTTTCTATTCTCACATTCAAAGAATACTTGGAAAATTTAGAGGGTTCTCAAAGGAAAGGTTGCAAGAATTTCCAAGTGCAAGGATTGTAGAATCATTCCAAGCATGATTCATTTAGAAGATAAATAACTAATTTCACCACGAAACTTACCCACAAAACTAGGGAAATAATCTATCAAGAAGGGCTTACACTTAACTCTAAGGAATCATTATCAACGAAATATGACAAGGATAGCCAAGTAACTCAAGTAGGCAACAAAGAATACAAGACGACACTCAAGGTAACAAGGAACAAGATGCGCACAAAAGATAAGGGTAGACTAGGAAGGAATTACCTGTTAGCTCCTCCTCCACTAAACCCTCGGTCTCCGCTTGCAAACACCCCATCACAAAGACTCTTCCTGCAGGCTTGGCCCCAGCTGCTCCGCGGCTCGAGCTACCTCCCGCTGCTCCTCCGGCTCCAGGGGGTGGCGGTAGCGCTCTTTGATTGGCCTGATGAGGGCACTCAGCAACCTTGTGACCCCTATCTCCACAACGAAAGCATCGCAACGCGAAGCCACTGCAGTTCTGACCAGCATGCACCTTCCCACACCTATGACAAGGAGATGTCTTGGCTTGATTCCCTTGCTCCATCCGGTTGGTTCCTTGGGTCGAAGATGACACATTCTTGGCTTGAAAATTCGGCCGTGGCTTCTTGAAGGTGGAAGAGCCTCCACTCTCGGTCCTTTTCCTTGCTTGCTCGTAAGATCCTCGCTGGAGCTGTTGGACACGGTACAGATCCGCGACACTCAGATAGGCATCCTTAAGAGAACTCGGCCTGCTCACAGTCAAAGCTTTTCGTGCCTCATAATTCAAGCCGGCAACTAATCTCTCGACCTTAGCGAGCTCCGTAGGCACGAGCATCCGAGCAAAGCGCGCCAACTCCAAAAACATCTTGTGGTACTCGACCAAAGACAGAGATCCCTGCTGCAGGTGGAGGAACTCCTCGTACATGGCGGCTCGCACATGTGCTGGGTAAAACTTCTCGCGCATCCTATCCTTAAGCGCAGACCAACCGAACTCAGACTCTTCAAGGAAGGTCGGACCCTCATGGACCCACCACAGATCAGCTTCATGGCAGAAGTAGAACGTTGCCAGTTCTACCCTTCTCTCCTCGGGACAACCCAACCGCGAAGATCTTGTCGAACACTCTCATCCATTATTCCAAAACCACCGAGTCTTCTTCACTTGCGAAGGTCGGCGGCCTGTGACCTGACACCAAACGGCCCATATCCCTGTGCCCAGCAGGTTAAGGAGGTGGCACGGGGTGGTTGTTGTTTAGCAAAGGCTCGCTAAGCGCCTGCATCGTCTGTGTTAGCTGCTGGAGGTTCTGAGCAAGCTGCTCATTCGTCGGGGTCTCCGGGGTACGCGCTCGGGGACGAGGAGCATCGCAGACTTCTACAACAACAACACGGTTACCAAAAAGACAACAAGCAAGCAAATAATTGAAAGCAACACTCAGCTCACCGCGCAACCTAGAGTCCTAAGCCTAACACTTAGATTCTTAAGGTCACTTTAAGGTCTCAAACCACACTTAGCCACATAAAAGTCTAGACTTTACCCTCCTAGGCTCAAAAACTAGGCTCTGATACCAACTGTAACACCCCCTAAAACCATGCTATTTAAAGCCTTAAAACATGCAGATATCTTAAACCAAAACATCAAACACAGCGGAAGACTGAAAGAGAAAATATATATATAACAAGGAAACGGGGTGCTATGCCACGCTCACCCAAGGGTGAACGCACAGGCTAAATTTGCATTGTTCAACATCTAAAACCATCATAACAAAGTACTAAGTCTAGATTGGCACATAGGCCACAAAACATAAGAAGTGAGCAATACTTACTGGCACTAAACCGCGCACTCGTCTAAGCATCACCTGAAAGAAGCATATAAAACATGGGACGACGCCCGGTCAGCGAATAATGCTGGTAACCCACAATACATGTGAAATATCATACATAGATAAGATATAAGTTTGTAAAGCCATTTTCGAAACGGAATACATATATATAAGTCCAAAAACCAAGAGTAATAGTCAACACAAGACTCAAACAGTCTCAACAAGATCACGTGAACACATCCCAAGACTACAAAGAACAACAACGACTCACAAGAAGTCTCAAGGTATAATCTATCATCACACAATAGATTAATACCCGACATGCATAACTCAAGGATAAAGACACAACAGACGGCAACACATGCCAAGGCAACACATGCCTTTGTGACTACACACGTCACAAGAAGAGAACTCACAACAACGGCTACACAAGCCCTCGTGACATCACCCATCACGAGTTGATATGCCTTCCTTATGCCCGGTTCCAACGTTATGGCTACCCCCAACCTTATGTCTAGTTCCAACCTTTACCTCCAGGACCCTTGTACACCAAGTCCAACCTTTTCCCTCCGAGGAACGTCATCCCCTCTCTAACAGATCTCCAACAGAACCACCAATTTCATAGTACACCATGGAACCGATTTCACACACGGCAACACATGCCTCTCCCATAAACACGTGAACCTTACACAAAGGCCACAGCTCCATAATCACGTCATGGCCACCACGAGGATCACTGCAATACCTTGGTGACTAGTGTCCCATACCACTAATCGTGCAATCCAGGTAAAGCCACACACACCACACCTCAACAGGAATCAATCAACGGATCACAACGAAGATATGAAACCATACTCTATCAAGGAATGGGTTACAGCCCAACAACAAAAACGATGAATAACACAAGTTATCATCCACGATAGGAACGTACAAACAACACACAGGCTAGCATTTAAGCACCGAACTAGCATGCTTATCAAACGGGTAAACCAAACGTAGTTCCGAAGAACACACAAGACCCATCACAGTTCAACGAAACACAATGTTGAACACTTAGCACGATTCACGACACCAAAACCTACATGGATTCCTACCATATAGTTCTAGACATACGAAACATCAAGAAGACGCTCAAATAGTTCCACACAAGAACAACGGGAAGTCAAAAGACCAAATACCGAGTCAAAAGAATCACGGGGAACAAATCCCCACACAACCACATATTGTACCCCGCGGGTGGACCCATGGGTAGACCCCTACCCGCGATTCCGCCCGCACGTATATAACCCACAAACAACGTGTACCCAGCGGGTGGGCGACGGGTGGACCTCCTACCTGCCGTTCCGCCCGCGGGTACACACCTGTACCAAAATAAATCCCTTCGGGGATTTTCATCTCCAAACTCAAATTAAAGTCCAAAACATGCCAAATCTCACCAAATACAAAAAAAAAAAATGACTTGAATCAAAGGAATAGCCAAGCAATGGCACACATGAACCCTAAACACAAGCTCTATATATGCATTTTCACAAGACAATGCATAAACACTCACATTTCATAGCAAAACACATGTAGAATCCAAGAAATATTCATATAGGTAAGCAAAATAGATTTTGTAGAGCATGGGTTACTTCTTGTAGACAAAAACCTTCACTTAACACCTCACCAAGCTCCTAACAAAGCTCACCTTCCAAACCCACTTCAAGAACACACCAAAAAGATCATAAAGATTCTATCTTTAAGAAAAGACACCTAAGAAAACACTAAAAACACAAGATGAACATGGATCTTACCCTCCTAGATGCCCAAATGTATGAAAGGTAGAATCTTGGAGACAACTCTTGAAGATTTGACAAAGCTTCAACTTGGCTTGGAAGAAAAGCTATCCACCTTTTTAGAGAGAAGGTGGAGCTAGAATTTGGAAAGTGTAAGGAAAGAAATGAGGGTGTTCTTACTAGGTTAGCTTACAATACTAACACAAGGTGAAAGGTCAAGAATACCCTTACTAACATGAAGAGGTGTAAGGAAACAAGGGAACTCCTTACAAAGCTCAAGGTACAACTTTGACTTTGGGGTTGACTAGTCAATTACTAGTCCCCAACTATTGAATTCAAAACAAGGATTGGCAAGAATTAAACAAACGGATATATTGAGCATAACAAACTCTAGCCCAAACACATACACCAACTTCTAGCCAACAACTAAGAACTAAGCACTAACTCAAAACACCAACTACAAAACCAACTATCCAACAAAACAACAAGCAAGAACAAGCATAAAAGCAAACAACAACTAAACGGTAAAAACGGCTAAGAAGATAACAATAACTAAAGCAGAGCAAACAAGACGGCCACAACTCCACTCTAGAAAGACTCGCTCTCCGACTCCTGGGACTCCTCGGATTCTTCTTCATCTTCTCCTCTGCGGCTTGAACTGGCTTCGATCTGGTCTAGCCTCTGGTTCACTGCGACAAACTGCGTCTTCATGTACGCAAAGCCTTCTTCGATCATACGGTTTTGTTGACGAAGCAAGGTGATAACGCGCTCCTCATGTGCCATGGCATCATGCTCGCTCTTGGTGCGAGCTTCCTTCCTTCTTCGATTCTCTTCACTTTCAGGATCACTTTCTTCGGCCTCGGCAGCTTCCGGTGCTTCCACTTCCTCTTCGCGGCCTGCTTCACCCTCATCTTCTTCATCACCACCCAAACTCTGGACTGCAAGGCTCAACTTCCCAGCATGAATCCCAAGCTCAGCTGCCAACTCGGCTCTTTCCGCAGGGGCTTTTCTCGCAACTTCTTCAAGAGTGATGTAATCACCATCATCCAACTGAAACAGATTACAACTTCGAAGATTGGTGGCATCCAGCACCAACTTTCCCACGGCCCTCGGTAGACACCCATCAACACTCACACCTCTCCTAACTAGAATCCAGCTCAACACCATGCCATACAGTAGGCTTTTTCGGTTATGGTCACGGCAGAAAACCATATGTTGCAACATCAAAGCTGGTAGGATGAACTTGGCCATATTCTTGAGGCAAAAGGCAAAGGTTCATTCCAACTTTCCCAACAACTTACTCTTGTTGTTATTGGGTAACAAACAATCTGAGACCAACATAACCAAGATCCTCTGTTCCGCAGACAACCACTTTTTCTCCGGCTCATTGATCACTTCTCTCGTTTCTGCTGGCAAGCCATGTTCTTGTGGGAAACTGAGGTGATCCTTTGAAGGAGGTGGCAAACTTTCGTCCTTGTCCACTGTGGCAGGTTCTTGTGTTAGAATCGTTTCGACCTGCTCTGCTGCAGTAGGTTCTTGTGTAACGGTTGTTTCGACCTTCTTGATTTCTAGTGGACGACTTGTGTTTTCTTCCCCCTGAGCAGCATGCTCGGGAGAGTTCGTCCATGTTCCCGAACTGGACTCTTCAGGTGTATCATGAGTCAGAACAATCTTTCGTTGTTCAACTGGAAATCCCTTTTGAAAGATTTTGAATCTTTCTTTTGCTTGTTTTGCGCGACTGATTTCGGAGCTATCTTCTTTTGAACTTTGTCAAAAGCAGAACTAGCCTCTGTTCCGCAGACAATCACTTTATTTCCGATCTTTGCTTTCGAATTTGTTCGGTGTAGATTCATCATTCTTGCCTTGATACTTGCTAACGATCGGATACAGACAATATATTTTAAAGTGACCGGGTTTGCGACAATTGTAGCTTTGTTAATTTATTTCCTCACCTTTTTCTTCATGTGGTGTCCAAGGAGTAGATTTTTTATTCCACGTGATGAATTTTTGTTGTCTCTTTTACGCATGAATTTTTTGAATTTCCTAACAAAAAGTGCAAACTGTTCATTAGTCATAAAATTAATATTTTCTACTAACCTTGAAGTTGATAGTTGTTCGGCCATTAAAGTTGGATTTTGAGCTTCATATTCTTCATCATTTTTGGCTTTCGTCTCGAACTCATATGCTTTAAGATCACTAAACAATTTGTCAGTTGACAATATTGTTAGATCTCGGTGATCTCACATAGCCGTAACCTTCATGTCCCATGCAGATGGTAAGACTCGTAGGATTTTGAGATTAATTTCCTTTTGGCTAATATTTTTGCCAAGATCATTAATCTCTACAAGAATCTTGATCAATCTTGCTTCCATATCAACAATGCATTCGTTTGAGAGCATCTTGAAGTCCTCGAACTTCTTCATGGCAATAGTGAGCTTGTTGTCTTTTTCTTGTTCATCTCCTTCTCTGATCTTGATGAGAGTATCCCAAATTTCTTTTGCAGTTGTGCATTTTTGATTTTTTTTGGAATATTGTATCATCAATGGCTTTGAATAAAATATCTTTGGCGATGTTGTCTAGTGTAACACCCCATAATTTCCATGCTAAATTAAGCCTTAGACATGCAGATAACTAGTCATAACATCATACACAACAGAAGACTAAACAGGGAATATATGAATATGAAATAAAGGGTGTTATGCCATGCCCACTCAAAGGTTAACGCACAGGCGAAACATCTGCATAAATTCACAATCTAAGTTCATTCAAAAACAGGAATACTAATGTCTAACATTGGCACACAGGCCACAACATCTCAAAAGAAAGGGATCTAAGCTAACAGGTTTTAGACCACGCTCTAGTCTACTCAGCACCTGAAAGAAACATATAAGATATGGGACGATGCCCGGTCAACGAATGATGCTGGTAACCCACCAATACATGTGAAATATCATACGTAGATAGTTTATATGTATACAAAATCATTTGCGAAACGGGATATACTATATATCAATTTCAAAAGCCAAGATAGAGATCAACACAAGACTCTATGCACTCACAAAAGATAAGGGAACACATCCCAATACGACACGAAGCAATAACGACTCACAAGAACGGCTCAAGGTATAATCTACCATCACACAGTAGATTTACACCCGACATGTATAACACAAAAGAATAGGGTCGCAACCATTGGCAACACATGCCTTTGTGACATCACACGTCACAAATAAAGAAATACACAACAACGGCTACACAAGCCTTCGTGACATCACCCATCACGAATTGATATGCCTTCCTTATGCCCGGTTCCAACCTTATGGCTACCCCCGACCTTATGTCTAGTTCCAACAATTACCTCCAGGACCCCTATACACCAAGTCCAACCTTTTCCCTCCAAGGACCGTCGTCCCCATCCGCCAACAAGCCGCCAACAAAACCACCAATTCAAAGTACACGAGGGTACCGATCACACACATGGAAACACATGCATTGGCAACACATGCCTCCCAAGAAATACGTGACCTCGACACACAGGTCACAAGCTCCATAATCGCGTCATGGCCACCACGAGGACCACTGCCGTATCTTGGTGACTAATGTCCCAACCCATTAGTCGTGCAATCCAGGTACAGCCACACACACCACACCACAACAGGAATCAATCAACGGATCACAACGAAGATATAAAACCATACTCAATTAAGGAAATGGACCACAGTCCAACAACAACGATGATTAACACAAGTCATCATCAACAATAGGAAAGGACAAACAACACACACGCTAGCATTTAAACACCGAACTAGCATTCTTTTCAATCGGGTAAACCAAACATTGTTCCGAAGAACACACAAGACTCATCACGGTTCAACGAATCACAAGGTTGAACACTTAGCACGATTCAAGACACCAAAACCTACATGGATTCCTACCATATAGTTCTAGACATACGAAACACCAAGAAGACGCTCAAATAGTTCCACAACAGAACATCGGGAAGTTAAAAGACCAAATACCGAGTCAAAAGTTTCACGAGGAACAAATCCCCGTCCAAGCCTCATATGTGCCCCGCGGGTGGGGCTACGGGTGGACCCCCACCCATAGTTCCGCCCGCGGTTACACACCAACCAAACCACGTTCCCCGTGGGTGGGGCGGCGGGTAGGCCATTGCCCGCCGTTCCGCCCGCGGGTACACCAACTGTACAAAATAATCCCTTCGGGGTTTTCAACTCCAAGCTCAAATTCAAGTACAAAACATGCCAAATCTCACCAAATACAACAAAATGACTTGAATCAAAGGAATAGCCAAGCAATGGCATACAAGAACCCTAATAACAAGCTCTAGTTATGCATTTTCACAAGACAATGCATCAACACTCACGTTTCATAGCAAAATCATATGTAGAATCCAATAAATCATCATATAGGTAAGCAAAATAGATTTTGTAGAGCATGGGTTACCTCTTGAAGACTTATCCTTCACTTACAACACTCCACAAGGCTCCCAACAAGGTTCCCTTTCCACATCCACTTCAAGAACACACCAAAACCACATAAAGATTTCACCTTTATAAAAAGATACCTTAGAAAAAACAGTAAAAACACAAGAAGAGCTTAGATCTTACCCTCTTAGATGCTCAAAAGTATGAAAGGTAGAATCTTGAAGGCAAACTTGAAAGATCTTGGTAGCCTTAACTGTGGCTAGGAAAGAAAGCTAACTAGCTTTTGGAGAGAAGAGAGAGAGCTTATGATTTTTCTCTTGGAGAGTGTTTGAAGAAATGAAATGTGTCTTCTTAGGTTAGCTTGAAAGACTATTGCCAAGGAAATGTCTTATTTACCCTTACTAAGATGAAATGTGTTAGAGGGTTGGGTTGACAAGTGATACACCCGGGTTTGAAACTCAAGGCTCACAAATTAAAATATATTTGATCTTTTAGGCTTGTAAGGAAGGATTTTAGGTGGCTTACAAGGAGAAAAGGTTGCAAAATATTCATGTGCAAAGATTATGGAATTAACCTAAGCATGACTTATTTACGGGTAAACAACTAACTCCATAAAAAGGCTCACACATGAAACTAAGGAAATTATTCATCAAAGAAGGCTTACAGCTACAACTAAAAGAATCATTCACCAAGGGAAAAACGTGGCAAAGATCACAAGGCAATTCAAATAGGCAATGAAGGAACCAAGACAACACACGAAGACAGCCAGAAACAAGATGCGTTTTAAAGACAAGGGGTAGGCTAGGAAAAAGGTTACCTGCTAGCTCTTCCTCCACCAAGCCCTCGGTCTCTGCCTGCGATCGTCCCATCACGAACACCCTTCCTGACGGCCTAGACCCAGCTGCTCCACGACTCGAACTACCTCCTGCTGCTCCTCCGGCTCCTGGGGGTGGTGGCAACGCCCTTTGGTTGGCTTGCTGAGGGCACTCGGCGACCTTGTGACCCCTATCCCCGCAACGGTAGCACCGAAACGCTTGGCCATTGTAATCCTGGCCCGCATGCACCTTTCCACATCTACGGCAAGGAAACATCTTGACTTGATTTCCATGCTCCGCTCGGTTGGGTCCTTAGGTTGGAGATGGTGCATTCTTAGCTTGAAAACTCGGCTTAGGCTTCTTGAAGCTGGAAGAGCCTCCACTCTCGGTTCTTTTCCTTACAAGCTCATAAGATCCTCGCTGCAGTTGCTGAACACGGTACAAATCCACGGCACTCAGGTATGCTTCCATCAAAGAACTCGGCCTACTCACGGTTAGGGCCTTCCGTGCCTCGTAGTTCAAGCCAACTACAAACTTCTCAACCTTGGCGAGTTCCGTAGGCACAAGCATCTGGGCGAAACGCGCAAGCTCTAGAAACCTCTTGTGGTACTCAACCACCGATAAAGATCATTGCTGGAGATGGAGAAATTCCTCATACACTGCAGCCCTAACATGCGCCGGATAAAACCTCTCGCGTATCCGATCCTTGAGAGTGGTCCAACCAAACTCAGGTTCCTCAAGGCAAGTTGGGCCCTCATGCATCCCCCATAAATCGGCCTCAAGACAAAAGTAGAACGTTGCAAGCTCTACTCTTCGCTCTTCCGGACAACCGATAACCGAGAAGATCTTGTCAAACGTCCTCATCCACTCTTCCAAGATAACCGGGTCTTCCTCACCCGCAAAGGTCGGTGGCCTATGACCCGACACAAGACGCCCCATGTCCCTATGCCCGGCAGGCTGAGGAGGTGGCACGGGATGGTTGTTCTGCAACCAGGCTTCACTGAGGGTCTGCATCGTCTGCGTCAACTGCTGGAGGTTCTGGGCAAGCTGCTCATTCGTCGGGGTCTCCGGCGTACGCGCGCGAGGACGAGGAGGCATCGCAAGCTTCTACAACAACAACAACACGATTACCAACAAGACATCAAACAAGCAAACAACTGAAAACAACACTCAGCTCACCGCGCATCCTAAGAAATCCTAAGCTTACACACTTAGATTCTTATGGTCACCTTAATGTCTCAAACCACACTTATCCACTTAGAAGTCTAGACTCTTCCTTCCTAGGCTCAAACCTAGGCTCTGATACCAACTGTAACACCCCCTAATTTCCATGCTAAATTAAGCCTTAGACATGCAGATAACTAGTCATAACATCATACAGAGCGAAAGACTAAACAGGGAATATATGAATAGGAAATAAAGGGTGCTATGCCACGCCCACTCAAAGGTAAACGCAAAGTCTGCATAAATTCACAATCTAAGTTCATTCAAAAACAGGAGTACTAATGTCTAACATTGGCACACAGGCCACAACATCTCAAAAGAAAGGGATCTAAGCTAATAGGTTCTAGACCACGCTCTGGTCTACTCAGCACCTGAAAGAAACATATAAGATATGGGACGACGCCCGGTCAGCGAATGATGCTGGTAACCCACCAATACATGTGAAATATCATACGTAGATAGTTTATATGTATACAAAATCATTTGCGAAACGGGATATACTATATATCAATTTCAAAAGCCAAGATAGAGATCAACACAAGACTCTATGCACTCACAAAAGATAAGGGAACACATCCCAATACGACAAGAAGCAATAACGACTCACAAGAATGGCTCAAGGTATAATCTACCATCACACAGTAGATTAACACCCGACATGTATAACACAAAAGAATAGGGATGCAACCATTGGCAACACATGCCTTTGTGACATCACACGTCACAAATAAAGAAATAAACAACAACGGCTACACAAGCCTTCGTGACATCACCCATCACGAATTGTTATGCCTTCCTTATGCCCGGTTCCAACCTTATGGCTACCCCAAACCTTATGTCTAGTTCTAACCATTACCTCTAGGACCCCTGTACACCAAGTCCAACCTTTTCCCTCCGAGGACCGTCGTCCCCATCCGCCAACAAAACCACCAATTCATAGTACACGAGGGTACCGACCACACACATGGCAACACATGCCTTGGCAACATATGCCTCCCAAGAAATACGTGAACCCGACACACAGGTCACAAGCTCCATAATCGCGTCATGGCCACCACGAGGACCACTGCCGTACCTTGGTGACTAATGTCCCATACCATTAATCGTGCAATCCAGGTACAGCCACACACACCACACCACAACAGGAATCAATCAACGGATCACAACGATGATATGAAACCATACTCAATCAAGGAAATGGACCACAATCCAACAACAACGATGATTAACACAAGTCATCATCAACAATAGGAAAGGACAAACAACACACACGCTAGCATTTAAACACCGAACTAGCATGTTTTTCAAACGGGTAAACCAAACATAGTTTCGAAGAACACACAAGACTCATCACGGTTCAACGAATCACAAGGTTGAACACTTAGCACGATTCAATACACCAAAATCTACGTGGATTCCTACCTTATAGTACTAGACATACGAAACACCAAGAAGACGCTCAAATAGTTCCACAATAGAACATCGGAAAGCCAAAAGACCAAATACCGAGTCAAAAGGATCACGAGGAACAAATCCCCGCCCAAGCCTCATATGTACCCCGCGGGTGGGGCCACGGGTGGACCCCCACCCGTGGTTCCGCCCGCAGGTACACACCCACCAAACCACGTTCCCTGCGGGTGGGGCGGCGGGTAGGCCACTGCCCGCGGGTACACCAACTGTACAAAATAATCCCTTCGGGGATTTTCAACTCCAAGCTCAAATTCAAGTAAAAAACATGCCAAATCTCACCAAATACAACAAAATGACTTGAATCAAAGGAATAACTAAGCAATGACATACAATAACCCTAATAACAAGCTCTAGATATGCATTTTCACAAGACGATGCATCAACACTCACATTTCATAGCAAAATCATATGTAGAATCCAATAAATCATCATATAGGTAAGCAAAATAGATTTTGTAGAGCATGGGTTACCTCTTGAAAAGACTTATCCTTCACTTACAACACTCCACAAGGCTCCCAACAAGGTTCCCTTTCCACACCCACTTCAAGAACACACCAAAACCACATAAAGATTTCACCTTTATAAAAAGATACCTTAGAAAACACTAAAAACACAAGAAGGGCTTAGATCTTACCCTCCTAGATGCTCAAAAGTTTGAAAGGTATAATCTTGAAGGCAAACTTGAAAGATCTTGGTAGCCCTAAGTGTGGCTTGGAAAGAAAGCTAACTAGATTTTAGAGAGAAGAGAGAGAGCTTATGATTTTTCTCTTGGAGAGTGTTTGAAGAAATGAAATGTGTCTTCTTAGGTTAGCTTGAAAGACTATTGCTAAGGAAATGTCTTATATACCCCTACTAAGATTAAATGTGTAAGGGGACAAGGGAACAACTCACAAAGCTTTAGGTACAACTTTTGACTTTGGGTTGACTAGTCAATTACTAGTCCCCCACTATTGAATTTAAGGAATTAAATTATTAATTGGATTAGGATTAATTACTTAATTAATCCCTTAATTGAATTTGGATTACGGGGTGTCACATCTAGATTATTTCGCTTTCTATTATCCGATGTCCATTCCGGTTTTGGCTTTGGTACAAACTGTGGAACATCCAGTGATGGAACAAATGTCGTATTTACTTTCATAATTTCGATCGAGCCATTAGAGATAACTTCCCACATTTCATCATGTAAGGCCGATAAATGAACCTACATACGATCTTTCCAATCATCAAATTTATCAAGTGAGAATAATAGGTTTTGAGCTAAATCTTTATTCATATTCTTGTAAGATGTGAGAGATGAATAATCCAATTACACACACTGGGTAAAATGGATCTGCCTAGCAGTCGAAAATAGGTTGACCCAAATAAGCAACGTGCTCTGATACCAATTGTTGGTCCCAAAAGAGGTATGGTAAAAGTCTAGAAGAGGGGGGGGGGGGGGGTGAATCGACTTTTAAACCATTTTCGCTAATACAACAATTGCTAAGGCAACAGAGAAACCAAAACTTTTAACCGGTTGTTATAGTCATGTGCACAGCGGAATAACAAAATAAGTGTTGTGTAATTGTGTCAATTATATCCATGTGAGAAGCAAGCAAGCAAGTAAGTAAAGTAAAGCAATAAAGAACACAAACCAATTTAGAGTGGTTTAGAGGTCGCGTAATCCTCCTACTCCACTTGCTCTTATCCTCCAAATGCAATTCACTATATCTATCACTTCTTGGTTCCAAGATACAATGAATTCTGTGATCTAGTGCTTTGATCACCAAGCCCGCACTAATCACACCCAACCCAGTGCCTACAACACCGCTACAGGATTTCACGACTCCGCGTTACTTTCCTCCCCTTTCTACGCTCCGGTAGAACTATAGTTCGGATTTCGCAACTCCGTGCCACTTTGCAGGATTTCACAACTCTGTGTTACTTTCCCCCTTTTTTCTATGCTCCGGTAGAACTACAGCCGGGATTTCACAACTCCGTGTTACTTTCCCTTCTCCAAGACTTCACAGCTCCGTGTGACAATCTCCTTCCCACACTCCGTATGGACTTCAATTGTTTCTTGAAAAACAAGTTTCTCTTGCTTCCAACTTGAGACTATGTAGATGATCTTCAATAAGCAGCAAGTCGCTATTGTGATGAAGATTTAGGCTCTCTTGAATATTTCTTTGTAAGCTTCTGAGCACTTATGTATTTTCTCATTTGAATATTTTTCTCTGTAAGCTTTCTCTAGCTTTGTATTCATATGTTGGAAGTTCTTTGTTTCGCTTGCTCTATTTCAGCCTTCAAAATCTACATCTTTTTATAGCTGGTTTTGAGAATCTGCCCGTTGGAAAAAGACGATATCAAATTTGGATTCTTGTAGCCTTTTCAGAAGATGAGGTAGTGTTGCAGATATGTCAGAGACTACGCAAAAATGGCTTCCCAAATTTCTTCTGATATAGATCACGCCATCTGGGTCTTCAAATATATTCTCCAATTTAATCTCTTACAAGTTTAGAATAGTAATTTTTCCTTCTGCAACTTCTGCTTGTAATTCCTCTGTATTTCACGTTTCTATATTTGGTATTGAAATCTCTTCCCTTCTTGATTTTGCAACTGGAATCTCATCCCATGCTTAATTTAGACTTGCAACTTCATCCCTTGCTATTTATATTCCCTTCTTGATTTGGCAACTGAAATCTCATCCCATGCTTAATTTAGACTTGCAACTTCATCCCTTGCTATTTATATTTTTTGAATTTATTTTTCCTTCTCAACTTCTGCTTGTAATTCCTCTATATTTCACGTTTCTATTTGGTATTGAAATCTCTTCCCATCTTGATTTGGCAACTGAAATCTCATCCCATGCTTAATTTAGACTTGCAACTTCATCCCTTGCTATTTATATTTTTTGAATTTATTTTTCCTTCTCAACTTCTGCTTGTATTTCCTCTGTATTTCACGTTTCTATATTTGGTATTGAAATCTCTTCCCTTCTTGATTTGGCAACTGAAATCTCATCCCATGCTTAATTTAGACTTGTAACTTCATCCCTTGCTATTTATATTCACTTCTTGATTTGGCATCTGAAATCTCATCCCATGCTTAATTTAGACTTGCAACTTCATCCCTTGCTATTTATATTCCCTTCTTGATTTGGCAACTGAAATCTCATCCGAGGCTTAATTTAGACTTGCAACTTCATCCCTTGCTATTTATATCTTTTGAATTTATTTTTCCTTCTGCAACTTCTGCTTGTAATTCCTATGTATTTCACGTTTCTATATTTGGTATTGAAATCTCTTCCCTTCTTGATTTGACAACTAAAATCTCATCCTATGCTTAATTTCTATATTTGATATTGAAATCTCTTCCTTTGGCAATTGAAATCTCATCCCATGCTTAATTTAGACTTGCAACTTCATTCTTTCTATTTATATCTTTTGAATTTAAGCCCATCTCTTCGCATGAAATCTTATCCCATGCTTAATTTAGACTTGCAACTTCATCTTGCTATTTATATCTTCTGAATTTAAGCCCATCTCTTCTCATGAATTGAAACTGCCCAAAGAATGAAATCTCTGCCCAAGCCCATCTCTTCTCATGAATTGAAACTGCCCAAAGAATGAAATCTCTGCCCAATTTTGGATTTTCCTTTCACGTGAACTGCTTGGATTTAATTTGTCTTCTTTAAAATTCTCTTGCAAAATATGTGAGATGTGAGATTCATACCTATAACATTGGGTTTAATGTTTCAAGCTTCTACCATTCCATCCATACAATCGTTTGATTACCATTTTGTTCCACTTGATATACTCCTATCTTCTCATAGATGCTTGATCTTCAAGATAGCTTAATGCAAACTTCATGTCACGTTCTTCTTCGAAATTTCTTCTAGGATTACTTCTGAGATTTCTTGAGGGATTTCTTCTCAGATGAAATTCGTAAAGTACATATCATATGCATACATCTTCATATACATACATCTTCATATGCATACATCTTCCTCTTAAATAATTTTCTCTTTTCAATCTAAAATAATTTTCCCTTTTCAATCTAAAATAGTTTTTCCTTTCTTGGTCTATGACTCGACTAGTAATTTGGCATATCAAAATCTATTACAATTTATTCATAACAACAAGATTGTGTTGCAACTACCAATGTCGTCTACAAAGTGGTTTTCAATAATGTGTAAATACAATCGATGATATATGTTTTTTTTTTCAAAATGACAAAGTTGCTATACATCTAGACAAAAATATATCCTTTATACAAATGAATTAGGATAACAATTGATTACTATAAATAAGTTGTTAGAGAACGAGCACATTTGCCCAATTTATAAAAATCCTAAACAATTATATATAAAAATCTAAAATCACAGCTCCGTATGTGTACATCTACACATTAACTACTAATTTAAGCATGCTCAAATTCAAGAAATAATAACATCATAACATCAACAAACATAAACGATCCAAATCATATCTTCAATTGTAATATATAATACTCTGTATTTGATGTTATAATTTAAATAATTGTATATCGATCTAAATATTCTTAGGGTGTGTTTGGTTCGCACATAGGAATCGGAATCGGAATGAGTATCAAATACTTGGTAATGGTAATGGGTTTTGGTGAAAGTATTTAACATGTTTGGTAGTAGGGAGGAATGAGAATGGTTACTAATAGTAGTGCTTGAGAATGAATAAGGGAATGAAACCCTTATTTTATTTGGGTATGGATTTTTCAATTGATGGGGTATTCAAAACTTATAGTAGTGTTCTAAAAACCTATCAACCAAACAACAACAATCACTTTCATACCCATTCATATGGGTAAAACCCACCAACCAAACACACCCTTAATATATTATAACAAATTCCTGCATCGCACGGGTGAAAATACTAGTAAGATACTAAATTAATTTTTTTCATGCGCATCTTAAGTTTTATTATTTGACTATTTTAACATTCTAAACTCGAACATTTGCTAGATAGACACATGGGCCCGCCCAGCCCAACATCGCCGGCCCTCATTGTACAGTAAATTCCTCGACATATTAACAATAGTTATGCTGTGCAACCGAATGTACCATGCGCATGGTGCATATGATGCAAAACGACGTCGTTTTGACTAAAAACGCGCGTCTCACTTAAAAAAAAAAATCAGGTTCGATTCTCGGCAATAGCATTATTGTGGATATATAGTTATGAATTTCTGGATATATAGTTATAAATTTGTGGATATATAATTATGAATTTATGGATATTTAGTTCATTCATTGTGGATATTTAATTCATTCATTGTAGATATTTACTTCATTCATTCACTGTGGATATATAGTTATGAATTTCTGGATATATAGTTATGAATTTATGGATATTTAGTTCATTCATTGTTGATATTTAGTTCAATCATTGTGGATATTTAGTTCATTCATTCATTCATTGTGGATTTTTACTTCATTCATTCACTGTGGATATATAGTTATGAATTTCTGGATATATAAAAATGCTATTGCCAGGAATCGAACCTGATTTCTCCTTTAAGTGGGACGCACGTTTTTTTAACCAAAACGGCGCCGTTTTGCAACCGTATGCACCTTGTAAGGTGCATTCGGTTGCACAGCCTAATTTGCGACATATTAAGGGGCAAATTATATCGTGCACCAGGGCGCACAATGCATTGCGCCCCACCCTGGTGCACGATATAACAATTGCTATTAGGGAGCCCTGCATGGGTGATAAACTCCATGGATGAAGTGTAGAAAGAATGAGGTTGCGGAGATTTGCCGGGATTTCTCAGGGTGGTTGACCGTCTCTGCATGCCGATGATTTCATCTTCCATCAACAATCAACAACCCTAATTGTCGGTTAACGTTTCTGATGAATCATTGCCCAGAATGGTGCGGGCTATTGCCCGCCCTTCTGGGTCTGCTTGTTTCTGTGTATTCAATGAATCATCATTATCATCATCATACATTCGCCATTCCTCAACTCCAAAGCTATGGACCTTTTATGGCTTATCTTATGGGTAGCCATTCTTGTTCTGCTTAAACCTCGGTTTTGCAGTGAAGCTATACGCGCTTGAACCTTCAGATCTTCAGTTTCCTGTTCATGTTTGTGGTGTTGTTGTTTCTGTTATTATTATTATTATTGGTTATGTAGGCCGTGATGATGATGATTTTTCTACAGTTCATCGGGTAGGGAGGGACCCGACCCGTATCTTGGCGGGGCGACCTCCAGGTCTGCAGCCATGGCGGTATGGCTTCTCCATTACCAAATCTGAGCCTAATTTCTGTTGGCAAGTGATTTGCCTAAAGAGTTAATTTCATTTTGGTCCCTTGACTATTAGATTGTAGCCACAATCTGCTCATATGGTAAAGCTTATTAACCAGAATTCGTTTCTGATCCCTGTTACCACACAAGAATGAGGGTGTAGAGAGATTTGGGTGTTTCTATGGCGGTTGCCCCTCTCTATGCTTCAGTGATTCCTTTAGGTTTTGTCCGCATGCAACAGCCAAATATTTCATTCAAACAACAAACAACATGCATATATATATATATATATAATAATAATAATAATAATGCTTCTTTCTGTTTCTTGAAACTGGGTAAATAATTTACTGCATTTTAGCTGCAATGAGAACAGACAAAACAAAACAAAAACATTGTTGGTTCCTGTTGATATGTAGGCAGTGATGACAAATATCTTGATCTGATTGAGTAAGGAAGAAGTGAGCCTTATCTTGGCGGGGCAACTGGAATTTTGCAGCCATGGCGGTGTTGCTATCCTTGCTTGATCATATTGCTTGAGCCTGCTATCTATCTTACTATCTACCTATGTATCTTTTTTTCTTTTTTTTTTTTTTTTTTATTTTTTTTATTTTTTTTTATAGTACTATTGACTCAATGTTACAATGTACTATCTGTTCATAACTACTTTCTCAACCTACAAGGTCATTGGCATTTATATATCTATATCTGTCTATCCATCCATTGTTCATATTATTCCTTGGAAGTCGCAGTGATTTTCCATTTACTGTTGAAATGCTGAGTAGGGGCATTTATGTTGTTAACAGCTACAGTATTTTTGCCACAATTGTGCAGGCTATGAAGATTTGTATCTTCACCCTCTTGTATATGTTAGCCTTGGAAGCAACTGACCCTTACCTTTGGCATTTGGCAAGGCATACTTATATAGCCTATGAAAGGGATTGATTTTCTCTTTCCTCTGTATAGCTATTGAGATTGCAGCCAATGTTGTATCTGTGTGACTGACTGTTCTTATTTTATTATACATCTGAGCTTGTTCTCACTCACGGTGCACATAGTACATTCTTGAAGACCAAGTTTAAGCCATAAATGTTTAGGAACCTTCTTTGTATCCTTTTTTTTTTTTTGAATTCAGCCTAAGTTGCTATCACAGAGTATGATTCTTACTCAGCGGAAAGTTTGGCCAAGAGCTCTTTAACATGACACACCCCTACAAGAGTCGAACCTTTGACGTTGCATAGTTGTCTACTTACCAACTATCCCTAATTGTTGGGTTAACAATGACGGTAGGGGTGCAAGAGAGATGGCCATGAGGTTTGCAGGCATTTTGGTTTTCTCTTGGTATAACCTGTTGCTTAACTTTATTTTCTCTAAGTGTCACTCTTGAAACTTCATGTTGGACTAATGCTGTGGTTTGCTTATCTTTTTGTGGCATTTCTCTCTATCCCTTTGCATGATTAAGTTTTTAACAGTGGGATTTGTGCCCTGACAGTTACCTAATGATACTGTTCTTTTCTGTAGTGTTGCCAATCATAATACCCTACCTTACCATGGTAAGAATTGATAAACTATTAGGGAAAAATAACCAAAGTTTTATGTCAAGACATCTGTATCAAACTATTCAAATATACATCGTTTCCAGCCTATAAATGTATCTGGTCTTTTACTGAAATTCATGATATTATTTCTTATAAGCTTTGTACAGTCATGGTTTACATATACATTGAAAAATCACATGGCTGAACAGAAAACTCTTTCAAAAATCATAAAGTGGACTTAATTCTTTAATGCAAAATCGAAGTCTACAAAAGCTGTAGTAGTGTAGTTAATTACCTATAAAAGTTTGAAATACTATCTGTCCACATTGCTACCTTATTAAGTTCTAAACAAATGATTAAATATTTCCTTGTCAAGTATATTATCTCGGAGCAGAACAATTAATTAATAGCATTGACTTTTAAGTTGCTTGTGGTGACACAATCTGCAAACTAATCCTGATTTCTCTGGCTGACATGCAGGCATGGATGGATACTTAAATCGGATAAATGAACAGCTCAAAGAATGTTGGGTAGGATAAATACTTTGAACACAAGACTACCAACAAATAAATACGTAAATACAAATACTGTGATCAGAGGACAATCACTAGTTTGATGACTGAAACATGTAGGGTGCCAAAATGCAATGTTTGTGGGTGTTTTATATTGGGATGAGGGTCAGACATGCCTTCGAGCTTTTCCACAAAAATGCAATTAGACCTTTGATTTGTGTTTCGAATCCATGGCTAAGGATTTCTGACTTCAAGATTCTTATCACTTGTGCGAGGCCTTGAGGTTTGAACACAGTTTCTGTTATATATATAAATCTTGGTAGAGCATGAGTAAAAGTGATGTAAGCTGCAAGTTAATTTATATAAATAGGCTCTTAGGCAAACTAAACTGATGTGACAAAAAACTTCGTAATTTAAGGGGTTCACATTACAGGATTCTTTCTTTATATAAATTGACCTGACTGCAGGAAGTGATACTATAGTTGTTATCTTCGAAAGAATGGATGAAAGGCTGTGTGAGATTGCCAGGACAGGAAACATGGAAGACTTGCTGAGACTGACAGAAGATCATCCCCTTTTGCCGCATACTGTTTTGTTGGAAGGTGGAGAAAATCCACTACACATTGCTTGTATTGCAGGGCACGCTGGTTTTGTGAAGAAGGTGATTGAGCTTAAGAAAGAATTCGCTGTGGAGCTGAATCAAAATGGTGTGACCCCATTGCATATCGCCTCTGCAGCTGGGAATATCGAGATTGCAAGAGAGATGCTGAAAATAGATAGCAATCTTTGCCTGGTCAAGGGAAGAGAACATTTCACTGTGCAGCAGTGAAAGGAAGAGTCGAAGTTGTTGAAGAACTGCTTGGAGCTTCTGGAGATTCCATAGCTTACGTAACAGCTCGTAATGAGTCTGCGCTTCACCTTGCAGTGATGAACTATCAATATGAGGTTCTCAAGGTCTTAGTGGAGCACCTGAAGAAATTCAACAAGGAAGACATCGTAAACCAAAAGGATGTCCAGGGAAGCACAGTTAATCTTCACCTTGCAGTATCAAGAAGACAATTCGAGGCATGTGTTAGACTAGTTGTGTTCTCTCGTTCTTTAAGTTCTGCTACTACTAATCTTTAGATGATTGAACAGGTGATTTCCCTGATGCTTAATGAAGAGTTCGTCAACAAGAGTGTGCTGGACATAAATTCCTTAAACACTGCAGGTCTCACACCTCTGGATGTTTTTCTGATTTTTCAAAGCCAAGCAGGTGACAGAGAAATCGAGGAAATGCTAAGAAGGGCAGGAGGTACAAGGGCAAGAGACTTCTCCCTTCAATCTCTTGAAGCTGATAGAACCGCTACCTCTGATGTTGACCAAGGAAGGCCGTGATCGCCTGCTAAACAATTGCTGGACTATTTCAAATACAACACCATCAAAGACTCCCCAGCTAGAGTAAGAAACACCGTCCTTGTGATTGCTGTTCTCATTGCAACAGCCACTTATCAGGTTGTGCTTAGTCCTCCGGGTGGCGTTTGGCAGGACAACTCAAATGACCATGTTGCTGGGAAGTCAGTAATGGGTTCACTCAACCCAGTAGCATACAGCCTCTTCCTGGTTTCCAACTGTTGGATTCTATACATCCCTTCACATAATCGGCCTCCTCACAAATGCATTCCCTCTGCAGCTTGAACTTCTAATTTCAATTTGTGCACTTATCTTTACTTATGATACCTGTATGACTGCTATCACGCCCAGCAGCCGCATATCTACCATGTTCACTGTCATCTCTATAGTCCTTCCATTTCTGGCACTAGTTTTGAGCATTGGGTTGAGAAACTACCTGAAGGCACCAAGATGTGAATTGCCACTTACATCCAACTCAAAATTCTAGGTAGGGTACTGATACCAAGGGCATGATCTGTAATTTCTGTGCATTTCCATGCTTTTCTTTCCAGATTTACTACTTGGTTTTACATGTATGACTATTATTTTAGGTTGAAGCTATTGTACCTTCTTGTACTAGTCTACTAGACAGACAATACACTATGTATAGTCTCTTAATATTCTTGCATACCATTATACTTATTCTTAGTTGATGCAATGGATGACTTTGAAGCAATGGTATTCTGAGCCTTGTTTTTGTTGACGACTAAACCCTAAACCTTACTTTGAATTGTGAGAGAAAGGTATAATCAAAGTACACTGTGTGGTCTTGTGTTGTGCGGATGTCTTTAATCGGGATCATGTTTTAGTTTCCTGTTAAACTGAACCGGAAAATTAAGATCTGAAAACTGAAGAATGGGGGTATAGAGAGATTTCTGGGTTTCTATGGGTGGTTGCCCCTCTCTATTACTCAATGATTTCGTTACATTTTCTTCTCATTCAACAGCCCAAACAACAAGAAATGAATAAATAAATAAAGTTGTTTATTTCATGCATTCATTCATAATCCATCTTTTTCCTGTTAATTATTACAGAGTATATTTCTACAAATAAGTTGCAGTACAGATGAAACGTTGTTGGTTATCATGCTTCTATTGGCTGTGATGATAATATGTTTGAGTTGATTGGGTAAGGAAGTACGAAGCCGTATCTTGGTGGGGCAACCATTGGTTTGCAGCCATGGCGGTGTCGTTTCCTTTCTTGATCACATTTTGTTTCTGAGCCATTGCTTGACTGTGCTGTATTTCTGCGCTACAGTCTGTATCTGTTTGGTATTTAGAATTCTTAGGGTTATATACTTGTATGCACCACTGGTGGTAACGCTCACCCGTACCTTGGTGGGGCAACCATTGGTTTGCAGCGATGGCAGTATCTTTTCCTTGCTTGATATCATTTTATTTGAGCCTTGCTTGATTGTGTTGTATTTCTGAGCTGTTGTGTGTGTCTGTCTGGTATTTTAAAATCCTCGGGGTTATATACTTGTATCCACCATTGGTGGGGCAGCCATGGCAGTATCTTTTCCTTGCTTGACTATGTTGTATTTCTGAGCTATTGTCTGTAACTTTGTATCTGTCTGGTATTTAGAACCCTCTGGGTTATATACTGTATAGCATCACTAAGAGCAACACTTGGCTGAAACTATGCGGTTTATGTGACTTAAATTCTTCAACTAAGCTTGTTAATCTTTTCTCTATGATTCAATTTGTTGATTAGCTGCAGATTGAGACATGGTTGAGCTGTGATGCCTCATTACTCTCATTGTCAAAAATCACAGTTGTTTTCAAACTAATGTGCGAGGTATGTTTATTAGTTTTAAAAGTTTCTTGAATCACTCAAAAACCAACAGTACAACCCATGCTCATAGCTTTTGAGGATGGTTATGGATTCTTTCCACTTCATTGCTATTGCAGTCTATCATTTCACCATTCTTGTCTACATTATTTCACCATTCTTGTCTTCGTTATCCCGCCATTCTGTCAAATTTGAAGTGATGGTTCTGCTTAAAGCCCCAGTTCAAGTCATGCAATGGTCACATATAAATGTCAAAAAGTCTTTTTTCTTTGATATTAGGATGATGGTGGTTGTTTTTTTTCAAACTTTTTGCCCATAACACCCAATATTACCCCACAGTGAGATTAATCTAGATTTGACTCAGGGTATGTAACAAAAGTTTGATTCTCTTATTAATGGAAGGTTTAGTCCATAGCTTTCTTTAACATGGTGGTTGATCTTCAGACCTTGTAATTACATTAGTACCCTACTAACAGTAACAGTAACTTGCTTCTTCCCAACCCTAATCTTGTAATTAGATTGCAGTCCTAAAGATTTGACAGAATATCTTTGAAGTATGGCATGTTCTGCCAAGGACCTTGTGGTCCAATGGCACTAAGTTGCTCCCTTATAGGGGAGGTTGTGGCCTATGGGATTTTAATCACTACCTGTTTATTTTATGAAAAATGTAAGGTGGTATTGGGGGTGTTTGGTAGATAGCTAACAGCTATTAGTTGATGGGTTAATGAATTTGGCTAGTTTATTTTAAAGATAATAATATCATAAATTAATTTATTTGAAAAAGAAATTGATCACAATTGTCTATAATTGTATATTAATATGATGAATTTTAGTCACTTATTTTAAAAATGCCAAGGTATGTATAAATTTATGTTGTTAATTTACTAAGTTTAAGTAGAATTATTAATATTTTTGAATTTTATGGAATTATGGATTATGGATTAGGGATTGTAGGCAAATCTCAATTGTTTTTGTATTATTATCGTGACTTAATTTAAATACTTATTATTCCATAATAGTTTTATATATTGGTATTATTCTTATACATTTCAGTATTAATTCCAAAATAATAGTATTGAACTTTGTTCTTTTATAGCTTAATCATGTATTATGAAATTATTATAACTTTTGTGAGTAAATACCAACTGTCTTCCGGACACTACCACATTTAATCTTAAACTTTTAATTTAATCACGGTATGTTCTTCAATTTTCAAAGTTAACTACCATTGTCCTTCAACTTTCAAGTTAATCTTCATGGTTCTTCAACCTTCAAATTTTAACCCCTTGTCCTTCCCTTAGTTTATGTAAAGATGAAGTTTAGGACCATGACTGGTTAAAAATTAAAAGTTAAAGGACCATGGGTGGTGAACACAGGGTAGTTAAATTAAAAGTTTAGGGCTAAATGTTGAGATATTTGATGATATTAATCATCTATTTTAATAATCATGTGTCTCTTGGGTTTTTCATATGTCCCTTGGGTTTCCCATGTGTCTCTTGAGTTTTCCATATGTCTCTTTGTTTTCTCATTTGTATTCATTTTTCATCATCTTGTTGGTACTATATAACAAATGCTTGTATTGAAGTTTACACAAGACATAATATATTAGTTTTTCCTCTTCTTCTTGTTTATTTGTATTCTACATGGTATCAGTCGCTAAGGTTTATACCTGCGCATAAACTCATCAATGGCTGACAACGAGCAGCCGCAAGATAAACTCATCAATGGCTGACAACGAGCAGCCGCAAGCATTAACAGGGCTGATTAGTGGTACAAAGATTTTTGATGATCAATTGAATGGTAAATTTGATCCACGGTTGTGGATAATTGACACAGGGGCTTCTCGTCACGTTACTGGTGCTTCCACTCGAATGACTGATGCAAAAGATATATTTCATTGCTCTGTTGGTTTACCCAACGGAAAAACAGTGGTTGCAACTCGAGAAGGATCGTTTCGATTAACGGACAAAATTGTTCTTAATCATATTCTTTATGTTCCCGTCTTTAAGTTGCAATCTTATTTCTATTTCTCAGTTAAATGATGATATGCATTGCAATGTCCACTTTAAGTCTTATATGTGTGCTATACAGGACCAATCTGGGGAACTGATTGTAACGGGTGTTAGATGGGATGAACTTTACTACTTAAAGGGAATCGATTCAATGCAACATCCTACAGTAAATGGTGTGACAAGTTCAGTCAATCTTTGGCATCAACGAATGGGTCATCCATATGAAAAAGTGGTAAAACTACTTCCGTCTGTTGGCACTGCTGTGGGAAGTTTTAATAAAGCTTGTGAGGTTTGTTTTAGACCTAAGCAACCTAGAGATAAGTTTCTTTTGAGTAATAACAGAGCATCTCGAATATTTGAGAAAATACATTGTGATTTGTGGGGTCCTTACAAACATCAATCCTCTTGTGGTGCACGTTATTTCTTGACTATAATATATGATTATTCGCGAGGGGTTTGGATTTATTTGTTGATGGATAAAATTGAGGTTTTTAAAATGTTCTTGTGTTTTGTGGTTATGATTGACAGACAATTCTCTCAATCAATAAAAGTCGTTCAGAGTGACAACGGTACTGAATTCAATTGTTTGCGTGATTTTTTTTTCTGATACTGGAATTCTATTTCAAACTTCCCGTGTGGGAACTCCTCAACAAAATGGTAGGGTTGAGCGGAAACATAAATATATTCTCAATGTAGCGAGAGCTTTGAGATTCCAAGCCAATTTGTCAATTATTTTTGGGGAGAATGTGTTCTTGCAGCCACACATCTTATAAATTGGACACCAATACCGTTGTTTGATAACAAAACTCCCTATGAAATTCTTTTTGGTAGTCCTCCATCTTACAACACAATTTGTGTTTTTGGGTGTCTGCTTTACTCACAATCAAAAAGTAAAAGGAGATAAATTTGCTAGCAAGAGTAGAAAGTGCATCTTTGTGGGATATCCATTTGGGAAAGAGGGTTGAAAGCTGTTTGATCTTGACCTCAAAGAATTTTTTGTTTCCCGCGATGTGAAATTTTTTGAGGATGTTTTTCCATTTCCCATCACAGATACGACTATTAATCCTCAAGGAGAATTTGTTCACGAAGATTTTTCTGTAATTGTTGAAGAAGCCGAGCCTAGCTCCACAAACGAGCCAAACCCTCAACTTGAGTCAAGCTCCACACCCGAGCCAACCTTTCAACCAAAGTCAAACTCCAGACCCGAATTTAAACTGAGAAACCAATTTGAGTGAGACCGGGAGAAAACTGAACCAAGTGTTTGTTTGGAAATCTTTTTGAAAAAATACATTTTGACCCCAAGTTATTCAAAAATCATCTTTCTAGCCCTTGGCTCATGATGCAAGGTGAACCTTACAATTTGATTTTATATTTTTGTCCTCAAAACTAGGGCTGTGCAATACCCGAACTACCCGAAGAACCCGCCCGACCCGAACCAGCGCTTACCGAACGGAGATGAAACCCGACGTGTTCGGGTCATATCTGAACCGACCCCACGCAACGTGGCTATTAAAGACGGACGGGTAGGGTTAGGAAATATCCCATCCGAACTCGTCCGAGATCCGAAATTTGGCCTAAGTATAAAACGTTGTGTAGACCTAGGGTTTGCCATTCTATCATTATCCACTCGGCCACTCCCCACTCCCCAGAGCTTCTTCTCGAAATCTCCTTAGTCTCCTACTCTCCTCTAGCCATCCCCATCCGATCTTCAGTCCTTCTCATCTAATCTTCTTCCTTAATCTCCTTCTCCGGTGAATCTCTGATTCTCTGAAGTCTGAACTCTGAGTCTCAACTGAGAGTCTGAGAGTATCTGTGGTTCTGAACTCCCCTTCGACTCCTTCGAGGCTTCGAGTCTTCGACAGTTCGACGGGAATCTTGTGGAAGTGTCTGTGGCTCTGTGCAAACTGGAAAGACGGCAAGAAGGAAGAAGCCGGACGACAGTGGAAGTGGAAGTTTGACGCCTTGAAGCCCTAGATCTCAGAGGGAACCTTTGAGAAAACAAGTAAAATGTAACTCTGTCATTTTTTTCTTATTTTCCTGTTGCATGTTTGTGAGTTTGTCTGTTCTGTTCTAGTTCTATGATGTTGCATGCACCCTAATTTGTAATTGAACCCTAATTTTAAGGGGTTTCCACATACGTGATGAATTTGTGCTTATTCTGATATAGTGATATGTGATGAATTTGTGCTTATTCTAATATGTGTTTGTAAGTTTATGGTTAAAGGACCCTTAAATTTGTTATTTCAAAATGTATGGTGGTGGTGGAAGTGTGGAACTGTGGAAGCCTACTGAATTTGTAATTGATATTATGAATTTGTGCTTATGAATTTATGATGTCCATGCTGGAAGCATACTGAATTTGTAAATTGTAATACTGTTGAATGTTGTTGAATACTTGAATTGTTGATGGGTTGATGGTTGACTGTGGAAGTGTTAAGCCCTAATTTGTGGCCATTTCCATAAAATGATGAGTTCATGATTCATGAATCATGACTCCTGATTATGGAATGAATTTGTTAATGTGTTATATACTTATATGTAATTAAGTCCTAAAATCAGGACTCCATAAAATGAGGAGTTCATGATTCATGAATCATGACTCCTGATTATGGAATGAATTTGTTAATGTGTTATATACTTATATGTAATTAAGTCCTAAAATCAGGACTCCATAAAATGAGGAGTTCATGATTCATGAATCCTGATTATGGAATACATATCACTGTGACAGTGTATGGCCTTATGTGTGCTTGTGTGAAATTTGAATCCTATTTGCTCATCCATAAATCTTTATAGATGGAGAGCAATCAAAATATAAGTGGAAGTGGAACTGGACCTCTTCCATCTTCAACAGTGGATGAACAAGGAGTACAAACCCCAGGCATTGAGACAAGTGCTCAACAGCCTATGGCCACTCCTAAAGTTCCTGCTGTTAAGAAGAGGAAGGAAATAGAGTCTAGATCCATAGTGTGGGAGCACTTTGAACAGATCAAAGATCCTGAAACTAATAAAGTGCTTAAAGGCAAATGCCTTTACTGTGCAAAAGAGTATTTTTGTGAAACTAAAAAACATGGCACATCATCATTAAGAAATCATATGGGCAATTGTCTTAAAAATCCCCATTCAAAGGATATAAGGCAGTCTCTACTCACATTCAACACTTTGTCCACTTCTGAGGGTGGAACAGAAGCTCCTGTGGGTGTTTTGGTGACATGGGTATTTAATCAAGATGCCATTAGGAGGGCCCTTTGTGAGATGATAATCATAGATGAGCTCCGTTTTAGGTTTGTAGAGGGCCAGGGGTTCAAGAGGTTTATTCTGGTTGCTTGTCCTAGGTTTCTTATCCCTTCTAGGTGGACCATTTCTAGGGACATCTACCAAATATTTCTTGATGAGAGGCTAAACCTTAAGAAGTTGTTTAGAGTGGGAACTCAAAGGGTTAGTCTAACAACAGATACATGGACTTCTGTCCAGAGAATCAACTATATGTGCATTACTGCACATTTTTTAGATGACCAGTGGAAGCTTCAAAAAAAAATTATATCCTTTGTCCCAGTTTCTTCTCATAAGGGGAGTACATTGCAAAAGCCCTAGAGAGTTGTTTATTAGAGTGGGGAATTAAGAATGTGTTTACTGTAACAGTGGATAATGCCTCCTCTAATGACACAGCTATGGGGTTTTTTAAGAGTAAACTGTTATCTTGGGGTTCTTCTTCTGTTAAGGTTCAGTACATGCACATGAGGTGCATAGCCCATATCCTCAATTTAGTGGTCCAAGATGGGTTGAAGTTTGCAGATGAGTCAGTTAAGAGGGTGAGGGATGCAGTGAGATGGGTTAGGAACTCACCAGCTAGGCTGACAAAGTTCAGAGAGTTTGCTGAACTGTTTGGTGTGGAAGCTAAATCAGCTTTGTATCTTGATGTCCCTACAAGGTGGAACAGCACCTACATTATGCTCAACACTGCAATTCAATATCAAGTAGTGTTTGATGCATATGAGAGAAATGACCCCTCTTATTCTGCTGACTTGGGGAGTGCTCCTACCTTCTTGGATTGGTGTTCTGTGGAAAGCTTAGTGAAGCTGTTGAAAGCATTTTATGATATGACAGTGAGGATCTCTGGTTCACTTTATGTCACATCTAACACATTCTTCTCTGAGATCTCTGATCTTAGTTGCATGCTTGAAGATATGGTTAACTCTGAGCAGGGGACTGAAAAGGTAATCTCATTTATCTTTCAATTTGTTTGCTTATTGTTTTTTGTATTTCCTGTAATTCTGTTAACTAATAAATTGTTTTTTTTTTTTTTCTGTTTTAGGCAATGGGGACACAAATGAGGAACAAGTTTGACAAATATTGGGGGGATCCAGAAAAAATGAACTCTATCATTTTTTTTGCCAATATTCTGGATCCCAGAGATAAGTTGGAGTACATGCCTCATCAATTTGTCCAGTTGTATGGAGAAGAGAAAGGCAAAGCTTGTTTTACCAAGGTCCAATCTGCAATGGCTGCTTTATATGATGACTATGCAGCTACATACTCTCTCAGTTCTACCCAGACAGCATCCTCTACTCAAGCAGTCCAGTGTGAGGCTAACCAGGCTACTACTTGTACAGTTGGTAGGCCTCAATCATCTTTGAAGAGCCAACTTACAAAAAAGAGATTGGAAAGTAGTGGAAGCAGTAAGCAAACTGAGCTGCAAGTATACTTAAGTGAAAGTATTGTGGAGGATGATGAATCTGTCCCATTTGATGTGTTAAAGTGGTGGAAGAGCCATAGTGAGAGATTTCCTATTCTCTCCAAAATGGCTAGAGATGTCCTTGCAGTTCCTATCTCCACAGTTGCTTCTGAGAGTTGTTTTAGTACATCTGGAAGGGTACTTGATCCATTTAGGAGTTCATTGACTCCTAAAATAGTGGAAGCACTAATATGTACTCAAGATTGGTTGAGGGCACCTAATCAGCCAATCCAAGTTGAGGAGAACCTGGAGGAGGTTGAAAGATTAGAGAAAGGTAACACTTATCACTTTCTTAGTTACTTTTTTTTTTTATTATTATACTAAGTTTATTTCCTTTTCACTTTCTTTCTTACTTGTTATGTTTTTCACTTTTGCAGAATTGCCCACTGGAGCTTCATCTACTATACCATCAATGTTGCCTACAATCACTGTAATGTTTTTAATATCAGTTTACAATGTGTTCATTTCTTTACTGAGTTTGATATTATGTTATGTACTCATGTTGTTGCAAGTGGTGTTTAGCCTCTAAGTGGCTTGGCAACTTTCTGTTATTGATTTGTTGCTGCCATTAGATGAGTTGAGCCCAATTTTGCCAATTTCTCTGCACTCTGGAATTATGGTATAACTCTTCCTTGCTCTGTTTTCAGTTTGAATGTATTTGTTTTATTTGGTGGCTATGATGAAGCTTCCACTATTGTCTGAATAAATGGAATGGAGTTGGTATGTTGCCAATGTGTTAATATAACACATTCAGAGCAATTTGCCCACATTCTTACTTGATATGGAAAAATGCACTCTGAGCCACTTAGCGTAGTGAATAATTGCTTAGTATTGTTACTCTAAATGTCTGATTGTCTGTTTTCTAAACTCTAAACACTAATATCATTTTAAGTTTGAATACTAGCAGGAAGAAGAGTAGATTATCTAGATGACTATATTAGTGTTGATTTTGCTGAATTGCTGAAAGAAGAACTGAAGAGTACCGGTGCTGACAGCTCAAGTCTATGATTTTTTGTATAATCATTAACTTAGTAGTATGTTTTGCTAGTTGAAAATATGTAATTATTAACTTAGTTTGAAACTGTTATAGTTGTATAGTAGTATGTTTTGCTAGTTGCTACGCTATGGTAATGAAACTCAGTATTACTATTATCTATTTTAGAATTTTTTGAATTTAGAATTTGTTTTATTTTAATTTATTATATCCGATTTCAATCCAAAATCCGACAACGGATATCCGAAATCCGAACCTAAGCAATCCGATAGGATCTGTCCAAAAAAATAAACGGATAGGGGGGTACAAAAGAAATCCGAAATCCGATCGGATGGACGGATTGGACATCCGATCCGTCCGAATCCGACCGATGCTCAGCCCTACTCAAAACCCTAACAATAAAGAATAATGTTGTTCCCTTACTTCACTATTCATTCCACAAAAATCAGCAGCTCTCTCTCTCTCTCTCTCTCTCTCTCTCTCTCTCTCTCTCTCTCTCTCTCTCTCTTCCTCCCTATCATCTTCATCTTCTTCATCTTGAAAGCTCATCTTCTCCAAAACCTAGGTCCAAGATTTGGTAAGCTTCCTCCTCTCTTATTCCAATCCATTTTCTAGTCTAGGTTGTTAGATGATGTATTAATCTGGGTTTGTTTGTGTGCTTGTAAGTGGAAATGGTGAAGTTGTTGCTATGTTTTGGTTTGGAGAAGGAAGATGAAGGGTGAAGAAGAAGAGCTTAGTAATGGTGTTGGCTAGATCAAGGGTGCTCAAGATATAACCCATGGATTCCCAAACTTATTATTTTGCCCTAAGTATATGATTTAGTGGTTCAAGTGTGTGGATATTTGTATTTTGGGTGTTTAAAATGATGAAATGTAAGCTTGTTGTTGCGGATATGCTGTGAAATTTTGTGGAGTTTGAGTATCTGATCTGGGTTCAGAGAGTAGCAGAACAAGCCCACGGGACTTAGTAGCGGAGGGATCTCTTAACAGAGAGTAGCAGGAACAAGCCCACGGGACTTAGTAGCGGATCTCAAGAGATCCGCTGCCCACGGGACTTAGTAGCGGATCTCAAGAGATCCGCTACGAAGGCCCACCAACCAAACTGCAGGGCTTAGAGAACCACCATTGTGGTGCTCGTTATGCCTGGGATCGAATCCCAGGGTAGTAATCTTTGTGTTATTTTATTCTATGCCATGTTATACTCTAGAAAATTGTTTAAAGATGGATTGAACCCCTTACCTCTTGATTATTATTAATTAGAATCCCTTCCACTTGAGCTACTTTAACCTTTAAGTAATTATCTTGAAGTATATATTATATTATTTGGACTTGAAGGATTATTTATTTATAAAAGTATTTTCCTAAGAAAATCATAAATATGTTGAGAAGGATTTTGATCTACCAAAAGCTATGATTTGTCAAGAAAGCTCTATTTCAAGAATTATATATATGAGTATATATGTTTTGGAGAATGTTATACTTGATTTTGAGAATATATATATACATATATAACTATGTATGAGATATATATTTGATCACAAAGATATTTGGAACTTATTCTACTATTTTCCTAAAAATACTTAGTTAGTAACATCGTATATTTTGGGAAATACCATGTATCCCTATAAAGATTTTACCAAGAACTTTTGATCTATAAAGTGTATAACCCCATGGTTTTCTTCTTGAAATTTGGCCCTGTGAAGCCTTAGTATTGAGTAGAAATGAGTAGAATCTATGAGATTTTATTGTGTTTATGCATAGAAGTGATCCAATATTTGTTTGTGAATTGTTGAGATTGTTTTGGACTTGTTTGGATTGAGTTTTGTAGATGAGAAAGCCTTCTGGTGCACACACAATGTGTCAGATCAGACTAACGGCCCTAGCTGCGGCCCATCAGGAGGGCCGCCGGCTAGAGTTGTGGTTGCATGGGACTAGAGCACGGCCCTAGAGGAGGGCCGCCGCCTAGTCCCGGTGGAGTAGCGGGGTACATGGGGCAGACCATGAGGAATCCCGCCCCAAGTCCCTGACTTTGATTCTGAGAAGAATCTGTGCAGTGGTCGGGCCCTTGTGGCTCAGCTACGTGTCGTTTCGGGTCGAGTGTTATGGGCCCTTGTGCCTCGACTCTTCGGGACCGTCTCGACACACGTTTTGGCTTTGATTTCGTTGAATTTGGATTAAAAACGAGTATGTTATGAAGGTTTTATTGAAAAATTGCTACACAGAGTATATATTTGCTAGTTTACTGTGTATGAAGAATTGTTTGACTATGTGATTTGATGATGTTTTTATTGAGTAAAGAAGCATGATCATTTGAGAATATGATTTATTATAAAAGCATGACTAGATTGTGATATTTAATTAATGAGAAATGAAGAATATTTTGTTGATAGAATGTATAGAATTTGCTATGTTGCAAACCGAGCATGACGTTATATTCTTAAGTGTTTCATGTTATTTTATACATGATTTAGAAGCATGTTATAGAGCATTTTGACATTTCACATTTGTCATATTTCAAAAATGCATAAGGGGTCAACGTGACCCCAAGAATACTTTCAAAAACCATAAGCATGTGGTATATCATTCTTTGATGCATTGAGAAGTAGTAGAGTTGTTGCATGCATGAGAGATATATGTATATCATTCTTTGATGCATTGAGAAGTAGTAGGGTGTGCACACTAATAGTTCGATACCTGATTCCACAGATATAGAACCACGAGATTGGTTCCGTAGATGGTAGGAGATATTGGGTCGGATTTATGCCGTTCCCGATAGGGTAATTCACGCATCGGTGAAACCCTAAGCTGTCTACGAGGAAAAGAAAGAAGAGAGTCAAAAGAGACTCAAGAGAAAGAAAGCGAGTCAAAAGAGACTCAAGAGAAAGAAAGCGAGTCAAAAGAGATTCAAGAGAAAGAAAGCGAGTCAAGAGAGACTCAAAAGTAAGAAAGAGACCTCCACAGAAAGTACTCTATTTTTATAATGAGTGATTGAGTATATATATATATATATATATATATATATATATATATATATATATATATATATATATATATATATTATTGCACGAGATTGCATATAAGTATGAGTATATTGTTGCACGAGATTGTATATGAGTATGTTTATAGTATTGCACGTGATTGCATGAGTATGATGTATAAGTGTTGCACGAGATTGCATATGAGTATGTTTATAGTATTGCACGAGATTGCATATGAGTACGAGTATATTGTTGCACGAGATTGCATATGAGTATGTTTATATTATTGCACGAGATTGCATAAGAGTATGAATATATTGTTGCATGAGATTGCATATGAGTATGTTTATAGTATTGCACTAGATTGCATGTGAGTATGATGTATAAGTGTTGCACGAGATTGCATATGAGTATGACTATAGTATTGCACGAGATTCCATATGATTACAGCTTTGCACAAGATTGCACATGAGTATGATTATAGCATTGTATAAGATTGCATTTGAGTAAAGTATCGCATGAGAGTACATAATGAGAATGTTGATTTATAATCTTTTTGTTTTATTAGAAGTCTTGTTTATAGAATTATGAGAAGAGAATATGAAAGCATGAGAATACCTGTTATATGGTTTATTAGCATGATCCTATCTGTAAGCATGAATTGCTTGTTAAGTTATTTGAGAAGTTTATATGCTGATGAATTTAAGTGAACAGTCTTATATATATATGAGCATGCCAGCTGATATAATAGGGTGCAAGCATCTAGAAAGTATGTGTTAGATATAAAGATGGTTTGAGATGAGTTTCTTGTTTATAAAGAAAGCAAATGTTTTCAAAGTAAATGCTAGAATGCTTTACAGGGTTGAGTGTGGTTATACTTAGCTTCGTGCTAACGGGTGCATGTTTTCCTATTTGTCTATGTGTTGCTTGCAAAACCCCTTTCAGGTTGGCCCAGCAATGAGAAGAGATCGAGTTAGATTAGTCTCTTAGGGGGGTGCATTCAATCATGGCTTTCATAGAGTTTTAAAGACTTTTATGAACTTTAAAAGTTTGGGGGTATTCAATTCAAACTTTTAGAGAGTCTTTAAAAGTCAGGAGGTATTCAATCAAGATTTTTAAAAGAGTCTTTAAAAGTCGTGTGGTATTCGATAAAGACTTTTAGAGTCTTTAAAAGTCACGTGGTATTCAAAAAGTTATGAACTTTGTAGACTTTTTAATTTTAAGACTTTTATAGACTTTTTCTTCTCAAATATAAATAGTTGAAATCCAACCATCAACCCCCATATTTCAAAATTTTCTTTCTAACAACTTTGAATGTTTTCTCTCTCTATTTAAGCTCTATTTTTTCTCCCAATTTAAACTTTATAAACCTATCTAAATTTAATAAATCTATTTTTTTTCTTCATTATCCTATATTTTCCTCATACCTAAACTCTACCAATTTTTCTCTCTCTCCTAAACTTTACAATCTTCCTCTAAAAATTCGAAATAATATTATTTTTACTTCATTATTTCTTGTTTATATTAATTTTTATTTTTTATATGAATTTTTTATCCCTAACTTTCTCTAAACATGAACAAAGTAAACTTTTCATCATCAAATTGTAGTATATGTTTCATAATATTCATATAAATACTTATATATTTTCATTTTTATTCTTTTTATGTTTATATTCGTAATATATATTTTCTTTTCTTTTTTTAACAACAAGTTACTACAAATAGCGAACTACTGTTCGCAACAACAATTTGGGATTGCAAACAGTAACACCTTGTTGTTGTTCGTAGTCTCAAATTGTTATTACAAATAACAGTTCTTTGCGTGATGGCTAGCAATATATCAAGTATATATATATATATATATATATATATATATATATATATATATATATATATATATATATATATATATATATATATATATATATATATATAGGGTTGAGTTCAAATGAGGACAACAATATATAGAGGACTGTGAGGACAAATAATGGGCACACAACAAATTTATACCAGACACACAACTTAATACATAATGGCACACAAGAATAAATGTAAACATCAGGTTTCGAAACCAGGCTCTATAAATTAACAAATCTAGCGCGCGACATACAAACTGTGGCACACGACTACATTCGGTCATGCACACGACATACCTGCTAATGGCACACACTAAATCTGTCCTCACAGTCCTCTATAATATACTTGTCCTCATTTGAATACACACACACACACACACATATATATATATATATATATATATATATATATATATATATATATATATATATAAAAGTAATAATTAACATATAAGTCTCAACATACTATGGATACAAATAATAATGTTGAGAATGTTGATGTGGGTGAAGAACTACATAATAAGAAAATTTTATGATATATTATAAATGTTTTGTAAGAAAATTATAAATGATAAAAATTAAAATCATTGAAAGTTTGTAAGGATGTATTCATTTTAGAATTTCAATGACTTTTGTAGACTTTTTAAAATAAAAAGTTGATAAAAGTCTATGAATGTTTTTTATATAGACTTTTATAAGTAGACTTTTATAGAGTCTTAAGTTTTAAAAAGTTTTGAATGACTCTATGAAAGTCCATCAAAGTTTATTAAAATCTATCATTTTAAAAGTCTTTAAAACTCTACAAAAGTCATGATTGAATACACCCCCCTTAGTTTGAGATGTCTAAACTCTAGATTTATTGATGATCATGTTATGAATTTTTGACTTATTGACTCTATGTTTTTGATGATGATGTAGACTATTGGGGTGACGTTTTCCCCACTTACGTTTCCAGTATTTTATTTGGATGCCAGATTTTTATCTTATTTCTAGTCTTACCCCTTAGTCTATGAAATCACTACGGGGTGGCGGTTGTGGCGGTGACACTCCCACTAATTATCTTTTTAGTTATTATTTCTGTTGCTTAGTTATGTAAATGATTGTTTAGAGTTGTAATTAAGAGCTAGAAAAGTGGGGTGTTACAGAAATAAAGTTCCTTCAGTGTGGTTGCGCGACTATGTTATTAATTTTACTGTTGCTAAAAGTTCATCCTCCGTCACACCGTCTCCACAGTCACCCTCAGGTACTCCCTATCCTTTAGCACATTATATAAATTGTGACAATTTTCTCTGCCATACAGAACTTTTCTCGCAGTAATTCTTTCTGAAAAAGAACCAAAATCTTTTAAGCAGGCGATGACACATAGTGGCCGGAAAGAATCTATGACAGATGATATTCGGGCCCTCGAAGATAATCAAACTTGGACTCTTGAACATCTCCCACCTGGGAAAAAGGCTCTTGGGAGTCATTGGGTGTATCGAATCAAATATAACTCAAATGGGTCGATTGAAAGACTCAAATCAAGATTAGTGGCTCTTGGTAATCATCAGGAAGAAGGCATCGATTACATTGAAACTTTTGCTCCTGTTGCCAAAATGACTACTGTTCGTGCATTTCTTGCCATTGCAGCATCTAAAAATTGGGAACTACATCAAATGGATGTGCACAATGCTTTTCTGCACGGTAATCTCGATGAATAGGTGTATATGAAGCTTCCCCCAGGCTTTGAGGCATCCGATCCTAAATTAGTGTGTCGATTGCGCAAGTCCTTGTATGGATTAAAGCAGGCACCGTGGTGCTGGTTTGCAAAACTTGTTACGGCCTTGAAAGGGTATGGTTTCTCACAATCCTATTCCGACTACTCCTTATTAACTTTACTCGGGGTTGAATTAAGATAAATGTACTTGTTTATGTCGATGATCTCATCATTTCTAGGAATGATTCTGCTGCTCTAAAGACATTTAAGGCTTATCTCAGTGATTGTTTTCATATGAAAGATCTCGACACTCTAAAGTACTTTCTTGGTATTGAGGTTGCTCATATCTAGCGCTTGTGGACTATTTTTGTGTCAAAGGAAATATACCCTTGATATTATTTCTGAAGCAAGATTGTTGGGGCCAAGCCGGTTAGTGTTCCTATTGAGCAAAACCACAAACTCGGCCTAGCTAGTGGCCCAATTTTCTCTAATCTTGTAGCTTATCGATGTCTAGTTGGAAGACTTATCTACTTGGCCGTAACTCGAACGGATCTCGCATACTCTGTTCATGTGTTGTCTCAATTCATGCAAGAACCATATGATGAGCACTGGGAGGCAGCTTTGAGAGTTGTCCGTTATTTGAAAGGTACACCAGGTCAAGGGATTCTCCTATGAGTAGACACTGATCTAACGCTACATGGATGGTGTGATTCGGATTGGACTGCATGTCCTACTACTCGACGATCGCTTATGGGTTTGTTGGTTTTTCTTGGCCATTCTCCAATCTCCAACAAAATGCCTATTTTTCCTATTTTTCCTCACAGAGTCACAGAATTATGTTGAATGAGTAAATGCCTATTTTGCCTAACAATCAACACTATCAACACTGCAAATTAAACCACATAATTCCTATTAAACCCTAAACCAATACAGAAATACACCATAGCTAACTCTGCAATTCACCAATTCAACAAAGAAAATTAGGGAAATTAAGATTTATGGCAAAATCAAATTAGGAAAAAATTAGGTGAACGAGCAGACGAAAATTGAGCAAATTAAGCAAACAAATTGAAGTATTGAACAAAGGGTGAGAAGTTTGAGAATTGAGAAGACGAGTTGAACCTGGTAGTTGCGAAGCAGTGGTGTGGGCCGTGTGGCATGAAGTAGAAGAATCCGGCGAGTGGTGGGCGGTGCTGCGGTTGCGCTAGAGGTGGCGAGCGGTGGCGTCGTGGCGAGGCCGCGCAGAGAAGAGGGACGCTTCTCACTCTTCACCTCTTCTCGACAATGTAAATGAATTAAAAAATAATAATTTTTTTATATATATAATAGCCCCAAAACGACGTCGTTTTGGGGCTGTAAACTTTTGGGCAGTGGGGGCAGCTGCCCCCACTGCCCCCATGGCAGGCCCGCCTCTGGTCACTTGTGGTACAAGTAATATATAAGTACATGCCTTAGGGTGTTATTGGTCGGGGTATTTGGCATCCTTCTGTGAGTTTTTATATCTACTGGCATGTTTGCTTGCCTATTTTTTTTATCTTATTATTCGAATTAAATCATTGTTCATGCCATGCATTAAATATAGAATATATATATATATATATATATATATATATATATATATATATATATATATATATATATATATATATATATATATAGATTTTGAATCCGGTGCACATCCCCCAGTCAGCCGAGCTCGTGAGCATACTCCCTGGTCGTTGATTTGTTTTGATCAAGGGCTCGGATGGTGTTGGTTTATTCCACACTTGCGCTGTTTATTTAGGTAAGGAGGGGCTGTTTTGTAATTTAGCTTATGCTTTTATTATCCTAGCCTTTATTTCCGGCGTAACTAAGGATTTGGGTTTTTATTTTTAGGTTGTTTTTTTGTTTCTCTACGCTTTGCTCTCGCATCTCTCTGTATTCCCGCGCATCTCTCTCGCCGATTGGTCTCCCTCCGGTCGAAGCATTGCATTGATTGCCCAGCGTTAGTGTCTCCATGGATGGGTGTAGCAGAAGGCAGTCCAAGCGACTTAGGGGTATCTTGTCTTCGTCTAGTGCGGGTACTATCTATCGCAGTTCTATTTTTTTTTAAATTTCTTTTTTTGTTTGTTTTTGTGGTGTTTTTTACGGATGTTGGTGGGTTTGTTGCCGTAGCGTACATGATTGGTTTGGGGTTTTGAATTTTCGTTTTCTTGTGCGGTCGAAGTTCTTGGTTGTGTGTTTTTTCTGGGGGGTTATCACCGGGGGGTCGTGTATTTTGCGTCGCCTCTGTAATCAAGGTTTGGGGGTGGTGTGAGAGTGACATTGGGGGTTGTTTGATTTCTGGGTTAGGGTTTTGGGGTTTGGCAGTCTGGGTTTTTTTCTCGTATGGGTCTGGGGGTTGGTGATTAGGTTTGTGCATGCGGGGTGTGTTGGGGGTTTTGTCTCCGGTATGTTGGTGTTTGGTATATGGGGGGGTGGGGGTGGTGGTGGTGGTCTTGTGTTTGTGTTTTGGGGTCCGGCGAGGTTGTGGATGGGCGGTGGTTTGGGGGCGGCGAGTGTTCTTCTTTTTATTTTATTTTATTTGTGTGTTGTTGTTGTGTTTTTTTTTTTAAAAAAATTTCCTCTGTTTTTTTTTTTTTTTTTAGAAGAAGGTCTGCATATGTGGTTGCATTCTTTACTAGCATTTATCTCCTCTGGATAACAGTAGTTAATGAAGAACAGAGAGTTAATGAATACATCTTCTTCATAAGAGGAGAAAACCTTTAGGCAGAGAGATCAGAAACTTAAATGGCAAATGAAGATGAGTACATTAACACCAGTCTGGTTAACAGTATACAGAAGTACACCCAATATAAATCGCAAATGAATTTTATAATCGGAAGTGTTATTTTGTGTTTTTTTTTTTTGGATTATTGGTGCATGTTTTTTTTTTTTGGTGTTTTGCAGTGTATAAGAGGTTAGAGTGGATAATTATATTAGTTTGTGCGTAGTAGCGTATCGTCATGTGCAGGTAGTGTAGAGTTGTGGGAGGTTACAATGGGTAATTGTATGTCTATGTATATATGCATGTCTGTACTGTTATTTTCATTCATAAAAGTTTTATTTATGTGTGTTGTCATTGTTATTCATAGAAGACAAGTGTCCAACAACGGTTTTTCGTTAATCCTGATTTTTTAATGTTTGTGGGGCTTAGGATGTTTGGTTGCTTGGTCTATGCGTAGTTGGGCCTCATTGATTCGGGATTGTTTTTGAATTTCGTTGTTTGAAATTAAGGGATAGAATTAAATTCACAAATATGGGAAAGCAAGGACATTGTTATTACTGTGGTGTTACCAGTGTGTTTAATTTTTTTTGCTTATAAGAGTGTTTGTGTAGGCAAGAAAAGATTGAGTCTTTGTGATTGTTTCCTGTTGGGGTTGTTCTTGTTTGCTGTAAATGGCTGCCTATGATTAGATTATGTATTGAATTATGGACCTGAAAATCAATATGTTGCTGTTATTGGACAATGAAGAATAATGGATAGTATGTGATGTTGCTCACCTTATTCCAGTTGTTTTTTGGTGGTTTTGATTGTGTTGTTAAGGTGTTATAGAGCTATGGCTTCACATAAACTGTGGGTTTCAACAATGGGTCTTAGTTTTAAAGTTGAATTCAACAAGCTTAAATGCAATTTAAATGTTTTGCTAAATGTATTGCCTATACCTGCACTGCAATTCATGTTTGGAATTCATCCTGCACTGCAATTCATGATTTTGCAACCTCCAGGGAATGGGGTTTAACCCATGGAGATACAAGTTTCTTATAGTAGTTCATGCCTTCAGGGCAATGAGCAAAGAGACTTGGGAAAAGAAGATGGAGGCTTATAAGAAGTATGAATTTTATGAGGCTGAGATATTCAAAGCTTTTGAAGTTGTATACAGAAAGATTGGCTCTTCTCTATTGATCATGACCTGCATATGAACAGAGAGCCAAATACTCTTTTATCTCTTTTATCTGCCAAGGTGTACATTTCACCATTTTTGCCTAGAATATTGGTTGTTAATGGATGACATTTAGGCTTTCACACAACTAAGATGTAACTGAAGTGACTCAATTTAATTAAATGGTTGCTTTCTTGCCAACAATTCATTACATGTGTAATGTGTTTAAATCAATTGCCTCCAAAAGTTGGTTTTCTTCTCATTGTATAGAAGTATCAGAATTCGTGTGGTTCCAATGTGATATTGCCTCCACAACGCGTAAATGCACACGCCCCATCATCATTACACACACGCTTCTCCATTGCCCGACAATTAAACATTTGCAACCAAAATGAATTTACCTAACCCGCACTAACCGAATCCACGACACACACAAACCACTACATGAATACGCACACTCCATAATTAAAAACGCACAGAACCCCCATAGTTCTACCTATTCAATAATTTTATTCCATATACGGTCAATGCATTCAACCATATCCCCAATAATAATAACTTAGCTCCTTGGATCTCGAATTTCAGGAAAAACATTTTACACATCCAATTCACCAAAACGCACACGCCACAACAGTACCACGCACACACCATTACAAGTAGACACACAGACCATAATTCCAAACGCACAGACCTGCAATACTACTCTTGTGACGCCCAAAAATAACAAACCACTTCTACCTATTTAGTTAATTTCTTCCATATCCGGGCAAACAACATACATTCAACCATACCCCCAATAATAACTTAGCTCCTTGGATCTCGAATT
>NW_017616635.1:309523-454523 GCF_001879475.1 Ipomoea nil
ATGTTAATATATTATAAATATTATATATTATACGGCTCGCGAGCGGCTCGACGAGCCACGAGCCTTGAATATCTAGGCTCGGCTCGAGCTCGATAATTAAACAAGCTGCTCGAGCTCGGCTCGCGCGAGCTTGATTTTGACCGAGTTCAAGCCGAGTTTTGACCGAACCGCTCGCAAGCGGCTCGAATCATTTACACCCCTAATGAGTACTAGATACTCCACAAACTTACTACAACAAGAAGTAGAGGCCACACCCCCCACAAACCAAAATATACAGTTGCACAGGACAACAAGTGAAGTGCACACAAACTACGTAAAAGCTAATAATTTAACATGAAATGCACATATAGTTTAGCAACTACCCTCCCCCCCCCACCACCCCCCTTCCCCCCTCCCACCTAAAAAAACAGTTGCACACGGGCAAATATTATACTGTATAGAAATGAGCTTGGAGTCACACATAAAGATAATCCGGATTACACACGAACAAAACAACAAAAGTAGACACACAAACTACCTAGCCATCCACCACTGTAGCTCGACGACCGGCGACCATCGACGGGGATTCATTTTTCCTCTTGCCAATATACACCGTAAAAAGAGAAAAAAAAACCAATGAAGATGTCCACCACCCACCTCGGTGACAACCGGGCATCGATGGTCATTCAATGTTTTCTCGCCAACAAAAACCCAAAAAAAAAAAAAACTAAAACAACCACCATACCTCGGCTGGTGCCGGTGCATCCACGCTGCCACAACGTCATGGATTCCTGATTCTATTGGCAGTGGCGGACCCCGAAAATAATGTGAGTGCGGGCGTACTTAACTCGATATCTCAATTAGCTTCTAAGAAAAAATGCATCTTTCACAATTTTGTATGAAGAATTCGCCACGACTTTAAAATTATATTGTCAATGATAAAATATCAAACATGTATAATATGTTTCAAATACATTATAAATTATAATACAATATTTATGATAGACTACAAGATGGTTAAGGGCGAAGCCAAAACTATACTTGGGTAGGGTGAAATTTTAAAACACATTGAAATGTGATAGTGTTAATTGCCACGTAAGCGGTAAATAAACTAACTCAAAGACCAATTAAAGCAAATAAACGTCTTTTATTGATCAAGGTGAAGGCCTTAAGTACAATCTAAATGGCTGTTCCGAGTACCGACTGACTGCGGTCGGGATGCTCTGATAACAACCTATCGATCGTCCAAAAGCCCCCCACACTGTTGCAGCCGCGAGGCCTGAGACACAAGTCCGACCGTCCGGCATGTCGCCCACGTGGCAACCACGTGTCGTCCTCCCGGGTGCCCTGGCTGTCAGCACGTAGCGTTGCCATGTGTCTCTTATCAGCTTTCTCGCCTAAGGGCTACCGCTTGGTGGTCGACGACGCCGGTCGGGTGATTCCCAGACGGGAACCGACCGGGTTCTTCTAAGAAATCCTACCTGTAACCTGCACAAATAAGAACAAAAGGACGAAGGCATGTCGGTCGGGGTATTCCCTACCAAGAGCCCCCCAGCTCGTGCCTTTTTGATCGTCCGGGAAAAAACGGGACGGGATGAAGAAGCCCAACCGTCCGTCGCCAAACCGACCAGCCAGCTGTCATTCCCTTGCGCCACATGTCGATGACTGCCGGCCTCTGCGACCGCAACGGTCACCTCTGTGACACCCCAAAAATCCACATTTAATCCATGGATTAATTGAGTAATTAATCCTATTTTATTCGAAGCATTAATTCCTAAAATCCTGATTTTTAATACTCAAGGACTAGTATTTGACTAGTCAACCTTAAAGTTGTGTTGTACCTTGAGCTTTGAGGGGAGTTCCTTGTTCCTTACACTTTCTAAGGGTTAGTAAGGGTATTCTTGACTTTTCACCAAGAGTTAGTATTGTAACCTAACCTAGAAGACTTCTTCATTTCATTCCTTACAATTCTTAGAAATTAGCTCTACCTTCTCTCTAGAAAAGAAGTGTAGCTTATTCTCCAAGACAAGTTGAGACCCTTGTCAAGATTCCAAGATTTGCTTCCAAGATTCAACCTTTCACCTATTTGGGCATCTAGGATGGTAAGATCTAAGTCCATCTTGTGTTTTTGGTTTCATCTTAGTTGTCTTTTTCTTAAAGGTAGGATCTTTATGATCTTTTAGTTTAATCTTGAAGTGGGTTTTGAAAGTAAGCCTTGTGGGGAGCTTGTGGTGGTGTAAAGTGAAGTCTTTTGGTCTACAAGAGGTAACCCATGCTCTACAAAACCTATTTTGCTTACCTATATGTGATTTCTTGGATTCTACATGTGTTTTGCTATGAAATGTGAGGGTTTATGCATTTGTCTTGTGATATTGCATATCTAGAGCTTGTGTTTAGGGTTCCTTTGTGCCATTTGTAACACCCCAGATTTTCAAGACTTTTAAAACTTATATAATAAAGATAGAATCTCATTAAATCCCAAATTACGATACAAAGAGTACGGGGTGCTATGCCACACCCGAGCTAGAGAATTCGGGTGCACAGGCTAAATTCTAAAACCTCAATCAGTATCAATACTAAATCATGGCACGCAGGCCGAAAAGGGAAAACTATCTAAGCTACACCTCAAGCTTCTAATGCGCTCCAGTGATCTACTCGTCTGTGCCTGAAAGCCAAATATATCTGTTCAGCGAGAGATGCTGGTAACCCGCTCCAACGCGTTGAAATACAATACATATAGACATATATATAGATATACGAAAACCAATTTGAAGCATGAAGATATATCCTACGAGACTCTAGCTTTTAAAACAGGGATCGACTCAACAGATAGGGCTAAGCACAGACAGCAGTTATACCAAGCATATATAGTTTACAACAGGCAAGATAGGTAAGATAAACACAATTAATAATCATAATCCAACATATACGATTCCCAGTGTAAATCCCATAGTCACATCCCCAAGGTACTCATAACAACAACTCATCCGTATCTCATCACATAGCACACTTTGTTGGCGCCACAGGACCAATCGCATGCCCATACATGAGGGTTAGTGCATATAGCTCTGACACGGCCCCGCAGCACCCTGCCCCGTATCGCAACACGGAGGGGTCGATCGCAACCAAACAGTGGACCGCAGCCCAAGAGTATGTCATCTGACCGCAGCCAGGAAATATGAACCGCAGCTCATGTAGAAACGTTTGATCAAAACCAAACGGTGGACCGCAGCCCAAGAGTATAAATCTGACCGCAGCCAGCTTCTGAACCGCAGCTCAGGAATGACCAATCCGATCGCAACCGAATTGGGGTATCATGCACACATAACACATAGCAAGCACATGCAACCCACATTAACACATTGGGAAGGGGAGAAAACGTATAACAAAACCTATGCGTGATCCTTCACATACTAAGAATAATCCTAAGGGGTTCATACTTCTTTCACCTAGGTCAACGGGATACCAATTCAACTAGCATGCAATATATAAGACTCATACAACCTACGAACGGTACCCGAAATATCAAACTAGACATAGGCACGATAGACGGAGTCCGTTGGGACACCACGGGGATCGGGGGAACATCAAACGGGGAAGCCAAAATCCCAAATTGGGTATAAACCAGCGGGTAGCCGGTGGGTGAGGGATCACCCGCCGGCTGCCCGCCGGTGGCACTGTTCCTGGCAGCGGGTGCCCGGCGGGCAGCTGCCCGCCCACCGGCTGCCCGCTGCCGGCGTTGCCCAAATAGGCCGCGGGTAGGTGGCGGGTCCCCTACCCCCACCTACCCCCCACTGACTCTTTTTCACCAAAAATGCCCTGGGAACCTTTGTGGAACCCGAAACCATGCTTAGACACTTTCAAACGCAATTGATAACACACGTAGACAATTAACGGATCAAAATCAAGAAACATTTGGCACATAACCTATCATGCTTTTCTAAACATAATCAACACCCAATCATGCAAATTCCCACCCAATATACCAAGAATAATACCATACGAATTCCACGATATACCTAGGGTTCTAATTATTTTTAAATCAACAAGAACACAATTCATCTTCCAAAATCAAGATTCGGTAGGAATATCATATAACTATCAAGAACCTCATATAATCATTAAGAACATCAAGAACACCATATAATTATCAAGAACGTTATATAATCGTCAAGAACACCACAATTATCAAGAACCTTTCATCATCAAGATCACCCATGGAATCATCCCACCAATCATCCATAATAATATCACAAATCATCAATACACAATAATATGTGAAAATCCTAAGAGGGGAATCATAGCTATGAAAATAGGTTTTGTTGAGACATGGGTTACCTCTTAGCCTTAATTGATTCCTTGGCTATGAAGGGTCTTTCTTTAAGCTTTCTCGTTTCTTGATTTCTCCTAGGGAATTCTTGGAATTCTTGGTGTGGTGAGAGATTATTGTGGTGGGAGTTCTAGGTGCCTCCTTATGTTCCCTATTTATATATCTAAGAGTTTTACTTAGGGTCTAATTACTATAGGTCTGCTAACTCTATTCCTTTTAGGACTAAGGATTGGGTTTAGGGATAAAGGCCCATGGACTATGGTGGGCCTCCCTAATTAATTGCTGTGATTTAATTCTTTCTCTTAGGTGATTAATTAAATGATTTAATTGGTTTTAGGGATCGTAACACGGGGTGTTACACCATTTCTTGGCATGTTTTGGACTTGAATTTGTGTTTGGAGAAGAAAATCCCCGAAGGGGTCTTTTTGCACAGGAGTATGTACCCGCGGGTGGAACCCCGCCGCCCACCCGCAGGTACATAGGCTTGTGGGTAGTGTACCCGCGGGCGGAACCATGGGTAGGGGCCTACCCGTGGGTCCACCAGCGGGGAACACAATGGTGTTGAGATGGGATTTGTTCCCCGTGATCTGTTTGGCTCGGTATTTGGTCTTTTAACTTCCCGTTGTTCTTTTGTGGAACTATTTGAGTGTCTTCTTGATGTTTCGTATGTCTAGAACTATATGGTAGGTATCCATGTAGGACTTTGGTGTCTTGAATCATGCTAAGTGTTCAACATTGTGTTTCGTTGGACCAAGAGGTGTCTTGTGTGTTCCTCGGAACTATCTTGAGTTTCTCCGTTGATAAGCATGCTAGTTTGTTGTCTAAATGCTAGGGTGTGTGTTGTTTGTACCTTCCGTTTGGTTGATGATAACTTGTGTTATTCATCGTTGATGTTGTTGGGCTGTGACCCGTTCCTTGATCGAGTATGTTTCATACCTTCGTTGTGATCCGTTGCTTGACTCTTGTTGAGTTGTGGTGCGTGTGTGGCTTTACCTGGATTGCACGATTAGTGGTATGGGACACTAGTCACCAAGGTATTGCAGCGGTCCTCGTGGTGGGCGTGACGTGATTATGGAGTTGTGGCCTTTGTGTAAGGTTCACGTTTTTGGGGGATAACATGTGTTATCCGGGCATGTGTTGCCGTGTATGGTACCTTGTGTACTATGAATTGGTGGTTTCGTTGGTGGTCGTTGGTGGGCGACAACAGTCCCGGGGGAATAAGGTTGGACTAAGAAGTACAGGAGTCCTGGAGGTAATGGTTGGAAGAAGATATCAGGTTGGGGGTAGCCATAAGGTTGGAACAGGGCATAAGGAAGGCCTATCAACTCGTGATGGGTGATGTTGCGAGGGCTTGTAAAGCCGGCGTTGTGTGTTCTTCTCTCGTGACGTGTGTAGTCACGGAGGCATGTGTTGCTTTGGCATGTGTTGCCGTTGGGTGAGTCTTTATCCTTCGCGTTGTGGTTAGCCTTTGTGGTTTGGGATGTGTTCCCGTGTTATCTTTGAGAGTGACGAGTCTTGTGTTGACTGTTGATCTTGGTTTTGACTTATATATATGTATTCCGTTTCGAAAATGGTTTTACACCTTATATCTATCTATGTATGATATTTCACATGTATTGGTGGGTTACCAGCATTTATCGCTGACCGGGCGTCGTCCCAATGTTTATCTTTGTATCTTTGAGGTGATGTTTAGACGAGCGCGATGTCTAGTGCCTGGTAGCTTAGTACCCTCATCCTTGTTTTGTGGCCTGTGTGCCCATGTAGTTTTAGACTGATGTTCTTGGGATAGATGTATACACTTGCAGATTGTTTGCCATAGCGTTTACCGTGTTTGGTAGACGTGGCGTGACACCCCGTTCGGATTTCTTTGATCCAGTTTTCGTTTTATCTTCCGCTGTGCTAGTTTTTTCGTTTAATCTGCATGTGTTAAGGCTTTTATATAGGTCTTGTTTGGGGGGGTGTTACAACCTCGGAGTCAGGAGCGGTCGCGTCACGCAAGTGGATTGGTTTCCCGCCCAAATGCTCTCCTATAAATAGGCCTTTGAGGCCCTCATTTGAACTTTTCCCAATCTTCCTGAATCGATCGTTACTCTCAGAGCGTCCCGAGCGAAGCATCTCAGCAGATCAGTCAAGCAACTAGCTTTCAAGCTTTAAAGTCTCTGCACTCGGTAAGTTTTCTGATCTTTAGCTTTTATTTCTTGCTTTACGTTCCCGCATAGCCAATTGTAGGCAAGAACTGACCTCGACCCAAACATCCCGAGCCGCAAACTAATTCCGACCGGCCTTTAGGTAGATAAAAATGTCAGACTCAGACAGCCAGAATGCATCGGTCGCGGACTATGACGATGAGGTCGAACAGATCAGTGAAGAGGTGGACATAATGTCCTGCTCACCGGAGGTCGTTCAACGACCACAAAAGCCGTCCGACCGAGCCCCCGAGCGACGAAGATCATCGAGCTCGACTAGGACATCAGGATCTAGCTCGCGCGGATTAGGGAGCTCGAGCAGAGATAGCGGAGAGACATCAACGAGTGGGCAAGTTCTCTCGACCGAAGTCGTTCGGGACACGCCGACTGGGGTTATAGGTGATTAACCCCAAGCCGAGCCCCACGCAAACGATCGAGAAAACGCTGCAGAGTCGGTCGAGGAGGACCCGGCCGAACCAGCAGTACCGGCCGCGGGCGGATTCGAGTTCTTGAACAGCGAGAACGTCGAACGTCAGATGAGTAAGCTGACTAAAGGAGAGGCGGCCAAGATCGCCGCACCACTCAGCGGTCGGGTCGAGTTCGACACCAGTCGCCAGCTTGGGAACATCATCGAACGCCATCGAGGAAAGTGGATCGGGATGCACTACGATTCACTGATGGGCCCGATCACTTTCCCCTTCACAGCTCTCCTAACGGCGTTTCTAGGATACTATCAAGTCGTCCCGACCCAAATTTGCCCGAACGCGCATAGGATGATAGCCTGCTTCCCTCAGATATGCGCTCGGCATGACGTGGCCTGCACAATGGAACTGTTTAACTTTGTGTACCAAGTGAAGGTCCTCTCGGCCTCACATGGGGGCAGGTTTTTGATGACCCAATCCCGGGCCGAGATGTGCTCGATCGAGAGTCTACCCGGGAACAACAGGGGATGGAAGAACAGGATCTTTTCGGTCAAGTATGACCCATGGATCCTCCCGGTCGAGAGGACTTGGAGCACCCATTTCCGAAAGCAAGTTACACCAGCTGAGACGAAAGTCCTCCGGGACGCGGTCACAAAGATCTCGAGCGAGATCTACGAGTACAATATCTTTCGGACGGCCGAGAGCTACGACGCAGCCCAGTTGCCCGCACCGATCTACGACCAAACCAAGAAATACAAGCCCAAGCCGATGGGCGTAACGATCGCAAGGGCTCCCGCTCAGGTCAAGCGGAAGGATAAAGGTCTAACACTAACCAATCATCCCCGACCCTAACACCCCGAACGCTCTTTATTCCCGGCCTAACCAACTTGTGTTTATTTGCAGGAATGGCCACGAGATGTCTGGATGATGAAGGCGCAAAGTCTCCCCCCCGGGCAAAAATATCGCTCGGGAAGAACAAGACCCCGACTGGGTCGTCGGGAGGGGAACAGATACCAACTGCCCGACCCCTGGGCTCGACCACCACAATCACCACAGCCGAGGGGGGTGTGGTCGATACAATTGACACCCTGATCACTCGGGTGGGTACCCGCAAGGGGAAGGAAAAGACGGTTGAGAAAGGTGCCGGAGAAACCGCCTCGCTAAAACGCCAACGGAGGCAAAACAGCCCGACCCCCGAGGTTGGGGTGATCGCGGCCAATGCCTCCGTCCTGACATGGATCGGCAACCTCATGCCGCTTCCTTCTAATGTATCGAAGATGACCCCGACCCAATTGGCCGAGAAGCTCAGCCGCGACTTGGTCGAGGTATGTAGAGGCTGTCATCTTGCTTTAATTGCTTAATTGCTGCTGCTCGGGCTAAGTCACTCGATTTTGCAGGCTTCCCAGGTGGGTCTAGCTCTTCAACACCAAGCGTTGTTGGCCAATGAGGCCACAGCATTAAAGAAAGTCGCCGAGCGGCGGCTAAAGGAGGTAGGCGATCTGTCGACCGAGCTCAAAAAGGCCAAAGCAGACCGTGCTTTAGCGGAGAAGACGGCGCAGAAGGCGCTCAAGGAAGCCACCGACTAGAAGGCACGAATGGAGAACCCGGCCGAGATGGTGATGCGTAGTATATTTGCAAACAAATAATTCTCGGAGTACGAGTTATCGATCCACAGGGAAGTGGTTGTATCAAGCACTAGTTACTAGCTTATTCATTAGAGCTAATCCTAACAATTACTTAGATGATTGATTGGCATAAAATAAATAAAATAAAACAGAGGTTCAGGATTTTGAAAACAATTAGAGAGAAGTTGAGATTCATGGGATTCAAGTATCTAATCACCTAGTGCCAATTATCGTTTGCAATATTTAGTTTGGAATTAAGATTTGTGTGGGAATGCAAAGTGGAATCGAATTACTCCCGTAATCTCTATTCCTAGTGAATTTCCACTCCCATGGCTTAAACACCCAATAAGATCAAAGATCAGCATTCAATTATTCCTAATTACTACCATCTCCCGATGAGCAATAATCTAGAATAAACTTCCCCTAATAAGTTCCCCTTTCCCAAGGACCAACCATTAGGTGCAATCGTGTGTGCCCAAATTTATGCCCCAACTCCCATTGGTGACACAAACATGGCTATGAAGCTAGTAACTATGGCCATTAATTACAAGCATCAAACAATATTATCACGATTGCAACACAAGTATTAAACCCAAATAATAATATATTAAAGAAATTGAGAGCTCAGGCACATAGGTTCATAAACACTTTTACCCAAGAATCTCTAAAGAATTTAGCCAAGCATGACTAAATTATACATAGCAAATATAAATAAAGAATTACAAATCATCAAAAGAGTACAAGAATTAACCAGACGATTTTCCCAAATCTCCCTAGTCTTCTTCTTGCTTTCCAAGACAACTTGTGGCTCTTGATTTCTCTCCTTCTTGTCTCCAAGAATCTCTGAATTCTCTCGGTCCTCGTCCTCCCATTAGGGTTGAGGAAGGAGGGATTTTATAGTGGGTACAAAGTTGAGATGAAATAGGAATCTTGTACCAAATTGGACTCAAATTCTAATTCCTATATTTAAATAAAGAAATTGTCGTCTTTAATGATATTTAGAATTTGGAAGATTCCTTGAATTGCTAACTTTTAATATGGAGATATGAGCCTTGAAATCCGCGCAATTGATATTAGGAAAAGAGATCTCGCGCTTGTATTGAATTTTGCCCAGCTGCGCCACTTTAAGCGTCTGTTTTTTTTATCCGCGCCACTTTAGGCGTCTGTTTTTTTCCCAGAAACAGACGCATATTCGACGCGTCGAGAATTTTCTCGACGCGTCGAGACTTCCTGTGCGCGAATTAATTAACTACTGGAAAATTTCGACGTGTCGAGCCCTTGGCTCGACGCGTCGAGTCCACTGGGCCCCAAACTCATCCAAAATTGCTCCAAACTCATCCTTGAACTCCCCTTGGTCATATCTTTGACCTAAAATGGTTCAAAAACACTAACAAACACCGTAAAATATTCAAAACAAGTGCGAACCATAATTAAATGATAATAGCAAGGAAAACATGTATTAAATAAGCAAAATTAAAGAGCTTAATTACTGTGATGATTCAAAATAACCATAAAAACAAGCACAGATGTGATAACATCACCCCCTCACACTTAAGCTTTTGCTTGTCCTCAAGCAAAACTATGGAATAAAATCACAAGTCAAAACATACAAATTACTCATGCTCTCTCTTGCACAACCTTTCAAACCACCAACCCACTTGCTACAAAACAACAAGCTTCAAGAATCAAATTAGTTTGGCACATTAGAGACCCATTTCCAAGCCAATAACCAAGCACCAAGAATTTAAAGCATGTGAGGATCAATTGTGCACAAATACTCAGTTGAGATTATGCAAGATACGGTTCATGAATGAGATCCCTTAGGCTTGCCTTTCATACTCCCCTAGATCAAATCTAAGAATTCATGCTAAGATCAAATAGGACTTTATTTAGCTTGTAATGGGGCTACGGGTGATAGCTAACAAAGAAGTGGTCTGGAAAAATTAATCAAAAAGAGAGAATGTCACAATTTATCTAAACTTTTCAAAATTTGGAAGAGATGAGATAATCATAATTCCAAGGAGCAAATTTCTTTTAAGAACTTAGCAACTCTTTGGTAAAGTGGGGATCCAAACTCAAAAACTCTCAATCTTTTTTTTTTTTTTTTTTTTTTTTTTTTTATTTTTTTCTTTTTTTTTTCATTCTTTTCTTTGTCATTGGACTTCTTTTGGATATAGCAAGATAATTTTAATCCAAACTTTCATGACCTCTACACTTGAAGATTTGTAAAACTAGCTGCTTTTTTTTTTTTTTTTTTTTTTCGCACAACTCCATAAAACTCTTCTTACGGAAAAGATGAAGATAAAAGTTTCATTCTCTCAAGGGTGGAAGGGAAATATTTGGCCACGGGCTAAGGGTTATAATAATGGGGTAAATCAAAGAAAAACAATCACAAAGAGGGGATAAGTGCTTAGCACTTATTTGAACAAACAAAAGGCACAATGGGGATACGAGGGATAAAAATATATATAGGGACAGGTTTAAAGGCTATGGCTAAACAAAAATGGCCTAAATCACTTCAAAACATGCAAAACTTAGACATCACTTAGGGAGTAATGAGGCAAGTTCTAGCAAAACACCCATGACCGGAATCTCACATAAGCCTTCACTAGCAATGCAAAACACAAGATCAAGAACTAATCCAATTATTAAGTGGTTAACAAAGCTATTGGCAAGAGAATAGATCAAATATGTGTTACACCTCAAATCATCCATCACAAATTGAGATGCAGCAAGCACCACTAAAAACAAACCACAAACCAACAAGAGAGAGTAATTGTAACTGCATGCTAAGACAAGTAACTTATTCACCAAAAATAGCATATGAGTCATCCAAGCAAAAGCAAAAATTTTAAAAATTTAGAAATATCCCCAAATTAATGATTCCTCCCCCTCACACTTAAAACTTTGCATCATCCCTGATGCAAAATAAAAGAAAAGTAGAACAAGAGAAAAGAGAAAACTAAGAAGCAATAAAATAATCACGAACTAAATAAGATGAAACTAGAAAGCAATAAATAAATAGGGAAAGTAATAAAAGATAACATGGGGTGCCTCCCATGAAGCGCTAAATTTAACGTCGTTAGCTCGACGTTACCTCTCTAGCCATCAAGTGATTGGAGAAGAAAAATCCCCTTCTTTCCATCAACTTTCTCTTCCAAGTATTTCTTCAAGTGGTGTCCATTTATAAACTTCTTAAGCTCGAACCCTTCACGTCATCATGTAAGGAACCACATTTGCCCGAATCAAGAATTATGCATCCATTCTCTTTTCCTTCTTTTTCAACACTCTTTTGTTCAACAAGTAATGAGAGTCTCGGATCATTCACATGAACCAGCAAGTATTGGGAATCATTGGATATATAGATAGGCAAATGTGTGCCATTATTCTTAAGAACTCCAATGCCTCCCAAATTCAAAATTTCTCTGAAGTTCTCTCCAAGGGAAGTGTTCTCCATTGGTGAGACATCCTCATTCAAATCATGTGCTCCATTAAGAACTTCCTCATCTAATGGGCAACTCTCTATATGTTCCTTGCCATCATTACCTTGCAACTCTACATTTTCCTCCCAGCTTGGTGTTTCCATCTCAATGCATTTATCAAATATTTCTTCATCTTCCTTTCTGAGATCCTCATCATCCCTTTTATTTCTCTCAACTTCATGACCTTCATTTGGCAAGAGCAACTCTTCTTGAACCTCTCCATTAAATGAATCTTGAAGTGGCTCTTGAATTGTCAAATCTTGCTGTCGAGCCAACATGTGATCGAGTCGAGCATTCATGCGATCAAGTTGAGCCTTCATGTGATCTTGTAACTCCAGATATTTCGAGCACAATTGCATTATCTTGGTCTCTTTGGACTTCATCTCAATGATTTGGTCAAGTGATTGACAATCTTGTTGAAACTCTTGGTACGGCAACTCTTGAGCTCGCCCTTGATACTTGTAATTGGGATCCATGATAAAGCAATTTTCCGCCTCATGAGATCCACCACATATCATGCACCGTGAGGGTTGTGGAGTAGGTGGTGTGCATCTTTGATAAGTAGCTTGACTCATGTTGGCACAAAATCCTTGAGTAGATTGTTGAGGGATATGGTTGGTGGGGTTGAGCATGTAACAATTTCCCACAAAGTGATTCCCACCACAAAATGAGCACCATTGGGGTTGTGATGTTTGATATGAACTTTCTTGATAATATCCTTGACTAGAGTTGGCAAAATTTGAGAAAGGGAATTGTTGTTCCATTCCTCCATATTCTCGATTCATATTCCAACTCATCTCATAACCTTGAGAAGGAGGGTAAAACGGTGGCATGGTTCCTTGGAATGCATATCTATCCATAGACTTAATCACACTCAAAACAATGAACTTGTTATGGGTTAGCAAAATAAAATAAAATAAAATAAATAAAAATAATAAAAATGAACAAGTCTTCTAGAATAAAGATTTCACTAATGTTAATACTAGAAGCACCACCTCCCCGGCAACGGCGCCAATTTGATGCGTAGTATATTTGCAAACAAATAATTCTCGGAGTACGAGTTATCGATCCACAGGGAAGTGGTTGTATCAAGCACTAGTTACTAGCTTATTCATTAGAGCTAATCCTAACAATTACTTAGATGATTGATTGGCATAAAATAAATAAAATAAAACAGAGGTTCAGGATTTTGAAAACAATTAGAGAGAAGTTGAGATTCATGGGATTCAAGTATCTAATCACCTAGTGCCAATTATCGTTTGCAATATTTAGTTTGGAATTAAGATTTGTGTGGGAATGCAAAGTGGAATCGAATTACTCCCGTAATCTCTATTCCTAGTGAATTTCCACTCCCATGGCTTAAACACCCAATAAGATCAAAGATCAGCATTCAATTATTCCTAATTACTACCATCTCCCGATGAGCAATAATCTAGAATAAACTTCCCCTAATAAGTTCCCCTTTCCCAAGGACCAACCATTAGGTGCAATCGTGTGAGCCCTAATTTATGCCCCAACTCCCATTGGTGACACAAACATGGCTATGAAGCTAGTAACTATGGCCATTAATTACAAGCATCAAACAATATTATCACGATTGCAACACAAGTATTAAACCCAAATAATAATATATTAAAGAAACTGAGAGCTCAGGCACATAGGTTCATAAACACTTTTACCCAAGAATCTCTAAAGAATTTAGCCAAGCATGACTAAATTATACATAGCAAATATAAATAAAGAATTACAAATCATCAAAAGAGTACAAGAATTAACCAGACGATTTTCCCAAATCTCCCTAGTCTTCTTCTTGCTTTCCAAGACAACTTGTGGCTCTTGATTTCTCTCCTTCTTGTCTCCAAGAATCTCTGAATTCTCTCGGTCCCCGTCCTCCCATTAGGGTTGAGGAAGGAGGGATTTTATAGTGGGTACAAAGTTGAGATGAAATAGGAATCTTGTACCAAATTGGACTCAAATTCTAATTCCTATATTTAAATAAAGAAATTGTCGTCTTTAATGATATTTAGAATTTGGAAGATTCCTTGAATTGCTAACTTTTAATATGGAGATATGAGCCTTGAAATCCGCGCAATTGATATTAGGAAAAGAGATCTCGTGCTTGTATTGAATTTTGCCCAGCTGCGCCAATTTAAGCGTCTATTTTTTTTATCCGCGCCACTTTAGGCGTCTGTTTTTTTCCCAGAAACAGACGCATATTCGACGCGTCGAGAATTTTCTCGACGCGTCGAGACTTCCTGTGCGCGAATTAATTAACTACTGGAAAATTTCGACGTGTCGAGCCCTTGGCTCGACGCGTCGAGTCCACTGGGCCCCAAACTCATCCAAAATTGCTCCAAACTCATCCTTGAACTCCCCTTGGTCATATCTTTGACCTAAAATGGTTCAAAAACACTAACAAACACCGTAAAATATTCAAAACAAGTGCGAACCATAATTAAATGATAATAGCAAGGAAAACATGTATTAAATAAGCAAAATTAAAGAGCTTAATTACTGTGATGATTCAAAATAACCATAAAAACAAGCACAGATGTGATAACATCAGATGGCCAAGTTCTTCGTCCGAGATGTCGAGACGGGCATCAAGTTCGTTCGGGAGAGGCAGAAGAACCTGGTCGGGGACGAACTGATGTGGGAATTCGGCGGATGGGCCTTCAAGGCTGAACAGTGGAAGATGAGGGAGAAAACGCAAAAGAACATGGAGGAGGCGCTCGAGGGCGAAGACCTCCGACTCTGACCACTCTCCCTACCGCTGTTCCTAACCCCGGTGAGGCCCCATTTGGCCGAGAAGACGAAATGGCTGCTGAACCGGGTGAGGCTGCTGCTGCCACATCGAGCGGGGTCGATGTTGCGAAGAAGTAGATTAGTTTCTTCTTCATTGTTTTTGCTAAGTGAACTAGATCGGGAACCCGGTCCCGCTTTTGTACCGGGCACATTTTCAAACTTTAATGAAGTCTATTTTTGTTAAACTTAAGTGGCTCGTAATTGTTACGCTTTAATTCTGTTTGCGTGGATGTTGATCGTCTAATGCCCGACCCCATGACCTTATGGCCTAATCGTGCACATTCCGAACGAATGGCTTACTGGCCCGCCAAGACATCGAAATTTAGTGGCCTGCCCACTCGGGAGTTTCCCGACCTTCAGGCCTTGTCGAAAGTTCAAAAAAAGTTTGGCCTTATTGCCCGGGGTGTTCCCGATCATTAGGCCTTGAACACTTCCTTCATCCAAGCCCCCACACTATTGTGCACTCGAGGCACGAGTGGGTGCAATAGTGGAAAGAAGTTGGACGGATCGGGAAAATTTGCTGTAGCTCTGGCTTTCCCAATCGGTGGCGTGACCCGAGTGTCCGCCGAAGATGAGCGCATTAGCCGGTTGATCAATTCGCCAGACTGAGTTATAAACGGCTATTAGAGCCAATTCGAGAGATGGCTATTAGAGCCAATTAGGTTGAGGGCTATTTGAGCCATTTTGTTGCAAGCCCCTATCGGTCGGAACCGACGGAGAGGCGTTGGGTTGGGCGAAAAGCCCGTCTTCAATTGGTGATGTTGAGTCTCGATTGGGTAGGTCACGAGCGAGGCTAGGTGATGCAGCGGAAGTAAATTATCCTACATCTAACCACTGGTAATGAGAAAACCGATCGGGCCGCCATGTGCAAACGGTCGATCAATCACCGATTGTATGTACATTAGATTTTTCCGTTCGCAGACGGTTAAAATATTTACAACAAATAATTTACAAACATTTAAACGACGAATAGAGCCCACTCGCAGGTTGAGCCCCCACTTCGCCTAAAGTTACAAAAAATAGGCTAATGCCTAAACATAACGAGGTGTTCGGAATTCCAAGTCCCCTCGATCACCCGACCGATCGTCGTCTCCAGTTGGTATGTTCCGGCCGTACTACAGCGCTGATGACGTACGACCCTTCCCAATTTTGAGCTAGCTTCCCACCTTCCAAAGGTTGACTGGTGTAACACCCCGTGTTACGATCCCTAAAACCAATTAATCATTTAACCAACTACCCAAAAGAAAGAATTAAATCACAATAATTAATTAGGAAAGGCCCACCATAGTCCACGGGCCCTTATCCCTAAACCCAATCCTTAGTCCCAAAAAGGAATAGAGTTAGCAAACCTATAGTAATTAGGCCTAAGTAAGACTCTTAGATAAATAAATAGGGAACATAAGGAGGCACCTAGAATGCCCACCACAATAATCCCTCACCACACAAGAAGTTCCAAGAATTCCCCTAGGAGAAATCAAGAAAGAAGAAAGCTTCAAGAAAGACCCTTCATAGCCAAGGAATTAATTAAGGCTAAGAGGTAACCCATGTCTCAACAAAACCTATTTTCATAGCTATGATTCCCCTCTTAGGATTTCCCCATATTATTGTGTATTGATGATTTGTGATATTATTATTGATGATTGGTGGGATGATTCCATGGGTGATCTTGATGATGAAAGGTTCTTGATAATTATGGTGTTCTTGATGATTATATGACGTTCTTGATGATTATATGATGTTCTTGATGATTGTAGGATGTTCTTGATGTTTATGTGATATTCTTACCGAATCTTGATATTAGAAGATGAATTGTGTCCTTGTTGATTTAAAAATGATTAGAACCATAGGTTGTATGGTATGGAATTATTCTTGGTATATTGGGTGGGAATTTGCATGATTGGGTGTTGATTATGTTTAGAAAAGCCACCTACCCGCGGCCTTCTTGGGCAACGCCGGCAGCGGGCAGCCGGTGGGCGGGCAGCTGCCCGCCGGGCACCCGCTGCCCGGAATAGCTGCCGCCGGCGGGCAGTCGGTGGGTGAACCCTCACCCACCGGCTACCCGCTGGTTTGCACCCCAATTTGGGATTTTGGCCTCCCCGTTTGATGTTCCCCCGACCCCCGTGGTGTCCCAACGGACTCCGTCTATCGTGCCTATGTCTAGTTTAATATTTCGGGTACCGTTCGTAGGTTGTATGAGTCGTATATATTGCATGCTAGTTGAATTGGTAGCCCGTTGACCTAGGTGAAAGAAGTATGAACCCCTTAGGATTATTCTTAGTATGTGAAGGATCACGCAGAGGTTTTGTTATACGTTTTCTCCCCCTTCCCAATGTGTTAATGTGGGTTGCATGTGCTTGCTATGTGTTATGTGTGCATGATACCCCAATTCGGTTGCGATCGGATTGGTTATTCCTGAGCTGCGGTTCAGAAGCTGGCTGCGGTCAGATTTACACTCCCGGGCTGCGGTCCACCGTTTGGTTGCGATCAAACGTTTCTACATGAGCTGCGGTTCATATTTCCTGGCTGCGATCAGATGATATACTCTTGGGCTGCGGTCCACTGTTTGGTTGCGATCAAACTATGATGAGCTGCGGTTCATCGGTCGGTTGCGATCGACCCCTCCATGTTGCGGTACGGGGCAGGGTGTTGCGGGGCCGTGTCAGAGCTATACGCGCTGACCCTCATGTATGGGCATGCGATTGGTCCTGTGGCGCCAACAAAGTGTGCTATGTGATGAGATACGAATGAGTTGTTGTTATGAGTGTGTTGGGGATGTGACTATGGGATTTATACTGGGAATCGCATATGTGGGTTATGATTATTAATTATGCTTATCTTTACCTGTCTTGCCTATTTGTAACTATATATGTTTGGTATAACTGTTGTCTGTGCTTAGCTCTATCTATCGAGTCTACCCCTGATTTAAAAGCTAGAGTTCGTAGGATATATCTTCATGTTCAAAATGGTTTTCGTATATCTATATATATATCTCTATATGTATTGTATTTCAACGCGTTGGAGTGGGTTACCAGCATCTCTCGCTGAACAGATATATTTGGGTTTCAGGCACAGACGAGTAGATCACTGGAGCGCGCTAGAAGCTTGGGGCGTAGCTTAGATAGTTTTCCCTTTCGGCCTACGTGCCATGATTTAGTATTGATACTGATTGAGGTTTTAGAATTTAGCCTGTGCACCCGAGTTCTCTAACTCGGGTGTGGCATAGCACCCCGTACTCTTTGTATCGTATTTTGGGATTTAATGAGATTCTATCTTTATTATATAAGTTTTAAAAGTCTTGAAAATCTGGGGTGTTACAGTTGGTATCAGAGCCTAAGTTTGACCCTAGGATGAGACTCTTAAGACCAGACTTTAGGACACTAAGCTTAAACTCTAGGTACTTGGGAACATAAGATTTAGGAATCATAGGACACGCGGTGAGATTGTGAAGCCTACACATAACCCCCCTCACTTAATCCCTCTTTGACTTAAAGAAAGTCCCCCTTCACTTATTGCATCAAGGTGAGAATACAAAATAACATCGACCTATGAACACCAGGATGGCACAAAAAAGGAGACAGACAGGAACACCGAAACTCCCCACTCAGGAATTCTTGACACAGAATCTACAACGCCTGGCCCAAATTGCCCAGGCACTGAGTACTACCATTCCCCAACCCTTACCAACAAACAAGAACTTGGAAATCCACCACCAAGTCTCGGCGCATCAACCACCCACCTTCTCAGGGAATGAAGACCCCACGGTCCTCGAGGAATGGATCGGAACTTTTGACAAGATATTCCGGACAACCGAATACCAAGTCAGAATAGCCTCCTTCTATTTCAGGCACGAGGCCGATGCCTGGTGGGCCCACGAGGGACCCGCATGTGAACAAAACCACGAAGGTCCGACTTCAGGTCAAGGTGGCCTCCGGCGAAATCATAAAATGCGACCGCATGTACGAGAACGTAATGATTACCATCCAAGGGGTGGAATTTCCCAGCAACTTAATACAATTCAAACTAGATGGGGTACAAGTGATCTTGGGCATGGACTGGCTAGGGAAATTCCAAGCGCAAATCCTATGCGGAGAACAAAAAGTGGTCCTACGGGGACCAAACGGTAAAAGGGTATCACACCGCGGGACCCCCCAGGAATCAGGGATCAAATCGGTGAACATGATGAAAATGAAGAAATACCTAAACAAGGGAAGCGAGGCCTTCCTATGCTCGGTCGAGGACCTCAACACCAAAACCCCCGGACCACAAACCATTCCAGTGGTAAACGAATTCACCGACGTCTTCCCGGACGAAATCCCCGGGGCACCCCCAGTCAGAGAAGTCGAGTTCACCATAGACCTCATACCTGGCGCTGCCCCGATCTCTAAACCACCCTACAGGTTGGCACCAAAAGAAATGAAGGAACGGAAAACACAACTACAGGAATTGCTAGATAAAGGGTACATCCGCCCCAGCACCTCCCCATGGGGGGCACCAGTACTATTTGTTAAAAAGAAGGATGGAAGCATGCGCCTGTGCATCGACTACCGGGAACTTAACCAAGTCACAATAAAGAATAGGTACCCCCTCCCTCGGATCGATGACTTGTTCGACCAACTAAAAGGGGCAGGGGTATTCTCAAAAATTGACCTAAGGTCCGGATATCACCAAATACAAGTGGCCAAACCAGACATTCAGAAAACAGCCTTCCGGACACGTTACGGCCACTATGAATTCACAGTAATGCCCTTCGGACTCACCAACGCACCCGCCATATTCATGGACCTCATGAACCGAGTATTCTGACCCCACTTGGATGACTTCGTCATTGTATTCATTGACGACATCCTAGTATACTCCCGAAACAAGGAAGAACATGAAAGACACCTCCGCATAACCCTGCAGACCCTAAGAGAGCACCAACTATACGCCAAGTTCACTAAATGCGAATTCTGGAAAGACAGTGTGGCCTTCCTAGGCCACGTGATAGCCAAGGAAGGAATTAAGGTGGACCCCGCCAAAATCCGTGCCGTTAAGGAATGGACCACACCGAGCTCACTCTCAGAAGTCCGAAGCTTCCTAGGCTTGGCTGGCTACTACAGGAGGTTTGTACCCGACTTCACCAGGATAGCCGAACCCCTCAACAAACTCATGAAAAAGGAAACCCCCTTCCGATGGGACAATGACTGCATCTCGGCCATTCAAGAATTGAAGGATAAGCTGACCACGACACCCGTGCTCGCCATCCCCTCCGGGGAGGAAGGGTTTGAGGTCTTCAGTGACGCGTCCAAAAAGGGATTGGGGTGCGTGCTAATGCAAAAAGGCAGGGTAATAACATACGCATCCAGGCAACTCAAAACCCACGAAGAGAACTACCCCACCCACGACCTCGAACTAGCCGCTATCGTGTTCGCACTAAAGATTTGGAGGCATTACTTATATGGGGTGCAATGCAAGATTTACACGGACCATAAGAGCCTATAGTACATCTTCACCCAGAAAGACCTAAACATGAGACAACGAAGATGGCTAGAACTCATAAAGGACTACGATCTAGACATCCAATACCACGAGGGGAAAGCTAACATTGTGGCAGACGCCCTAAGCAGGAAGACTAACCACTCCCTCAACACCACCTGGATCCTACCGGACCAGTTGTACAAGGACTTCCAAAGACTGAATTTGGAAATAATAGAGCAAGATCAAGTCCACCCCGACGTCCACTTATTCAACACGCAAATCATACCTACACTCTTCGAGGAAATCAAAATAGGACAACAGCAGGATCCGGAACTAGATAAAGTCCATCTCGACCTAGCCCAGGGGAAGGAAGGGCCCTTCGAAATACACGAAGACGGCAGTTTCCGTTACCGAGGTAGGTGGTGCATGCCCTCAACGCACCCCCACCTGAAACAACAGATCTTGGAAGAAGGGCACAACTCCCCATACTCAGTTCACCCAGGGGGTGACAAACTATACCAAGATGTGAAAAGGTCGTTTTGGTGGCCCAACATGAGAAGGGAAATCGCAGATTTCATGGCCAAATGCCTGAATTGCCAAAGGGTGAAGGCCGAACGATGCAAACCCAAGGGACTCGTACAACCCCTTGAGATACCACAAGGAAAGTGGGATTCCATATCCATGGACTTCGTCGGAGGGTTACCCCCAACAAAAACCGGCAAGGATAAAATTTGGGTCATAGTGGACCGACTAACCAAAACGGCACAATTCATTGCCATGAAGGAAACATGGACAATGACACAACTGGCCCAAGCCTACTTGAGCCGAATAGTGAAGTACCACGGAGTCCCCCGGAACATCGTGTCCGATAGAGACTCTCGGTTTCTCTCACAATTTTGGAAATCGCTGCAATTAGCCTTGGGGACACAACTAAAGCTGAGCACCGCCTTCCACCCCACCACTGATGGCCAAACCGAGAGAACCATTCAGACTCTCAAAGACATGTTAAGAGCCTGTGTGTTAGACTTTCAAGGGACACGGGAGGAACACCTAGACCTTATTGAATTCTCATACAACAACAGCTACCACGCAAGCATTCGTATGGCGCCCTACGAAGCTTTATACGGACAGAAGTGTAGAACCCCCTTATGTTGGGAAGACATGGTCGACCCAGTAGCACTAGGACCCCAATACCTACAAGATACCATAACCAAGGTCAAACACATCCAGGAAAGGATGAAGGCTGCCCAGGACCGCTAGAAGTCCTATGCCGACCTAAGGAGGAAACAAGCCGAATTCAACACCGGGGACAAGGTCTGGTTGAGAATCTCGTCCACATGGGGGGTAATGAGATTCGGAAGAAAAGGGAAACTAAGCCCACGATTTATCGGCCCCTATGAAATCATAGAAAGAGTTGGGAACCTAGCCTATCGCCTCGCTCTACCCGTTGAAATAGAACGAGTACACAACATATTCCACATATCCCAGCTAAAGAAATACGTGCACGACCCAAGCCACGTGCTTCAACCCGAGGTCGTGGACCTCGACGAGTCACTAGTATACGAAGAAAAACCCGTGAGAATCCTGGACACCAAGACAAGAACCACCCGACGTCGAGCCATAGAAATGGTGAAAGTCCTCTGGACCAACCATGGGACCGAGGAAGTGACATGGGAACTCAAGGACACAATGAAGGAACGCTACCCCGAACTTTTCACACCAGGTAACTAAGAAGAAGTCACTCGACAAGGACCAAGCTTCGGGGATGAAGCTTCCTGTTAAGGGGGGGAGAGTGTAACACCCCGTGTTACGATCCCTAAAACCAATTAATCATTTAACCAACTACCCAAAAGAAAGAATTAAATCACAATAATTAATTAGGAAAGGCCCACCATAGTTCACGGGCCCTTATCCCTAAACCCAATCCTTAGTCCCAAAAGGAATAGAGTTAGCAAACCTATAGTAATTAGGCCTAAGTAAGACTCTTAGATAAATAAATAGGGACCATAAGGAGGCACCTAGAATCCCCACCACAATAATCCCTCACCACACAAGAAGTTCCAAGAATTCCCCTAGGAGAAATCAAGAAAGAAGAAAGCTTCAAGAAAGACCCTTCATAGCCAAGGAATTAATTAAGGCTAAGAGGTAACCCATGTCTCAACAAAACCTATTTTCATAGCTATGATTCCCCTCTTAGGATTTCCCCATATTATTGTGTATTGATGATTTGTGATATTATTATTGATGATTGGTGGGATGATTCCATGGGTGATCTTGATGATGAAAGGTTCTTGATAATTATGGTGTTCTTGATGATTATATGACGTTCTTGATGATTATATGATGTTCTTGATGATTGTAGGATGTTCTTGATGTTTATGTGATATTCTTACCGAATCTTGATATTAGAAGATGAATTGTGTCCTTGTTGATTTAAAAATGATTAGAACCCTAGGTTGTATGGTATGGAATTATTCTTGGTATATTGGGTGGGAATTCGCATGATTGGGTGTTGATTATGTTTAGAAAAGCATGATAGGTTATGTGCCATATGTTTCTGGGTCTTTGATCCGTTAATTGTCTACGTGTGTTATCAATTGCGTTTGAAAGTGTCTAAGCATGGTTTCGGGTTCCACAAAGGTTCCCGGGGCGTTTTTGGTGAAAAAGAGTCAGTGGGGGGTAGGTGGGGGTAGGGGACCTGCCACCTACCCGCGGCCTTCTTGGGCAACGCCGGCAGCGGGCAGCCGGCGGGCGGGCAGCTGCCCGCCGGGCACCCGCTGCCCGGAATAACTGCCGCCGGCGGGTGAACCCTCACCCACCGGCTACCCGCTGGTTTGCACCCCAATTTGGGATTTTGGCTTCCCCGTTTGATGTTCCCCCGACCCCCGTGGTGTCCCAACGGACTCCGTCTATTGTGCCTATGTGTAGTTTAATATTTCGGGTACCGTTCGTAGGTTGTATGAGTCGTATATATAGCATGCTAGTTGAATTGGTAGCCCGTTGACCTAGGTGAAAGAAGTATGAACCCCTTAGGATTATTCTTTGTATGTGAAGGATCACGCAGAGGTTTTGTTATACGTTTTCTCCCCCTTCTCAATGTGTTAATGTGGGTTGCATGTGCTTGCTATGTGTTATGTGTGCATGATACCTCAATTCGGTTGCGATCGGATTGGTTATTCCTGAGCTGCGGTTCAGAAGCTGGCTGCGGTCAGATTTACACTCCCGGGCTGCGGTCCACCGTTTGGTTGCGATCAAACGTTTCTACATGAGCTGCGGTTCATATTTCCTGGCTGCGGTCAGATGACATACTCTTGGGCTGCGGTCCACTGTTTGGTTGCGATCAAACTATGATGAGTTGCGGTTCATCGGTCGGTTGCGATTGACCCCTCCGTGTTGCGATACGGGGCAGGGTGCTGCGGGGCCGTGTCAGAGCTATACGCGCTGACCCTCATGTATGGGCATGCGATTGGTCTTGTGGCGCCAACAAAGTGTGCTATGTGATGAGATACGGATGAGTTGTTGTTATGAGTGTGTTGGGGATGTGACTATGGGATTTATACTAGGAATCGCATATGTGGGTTATGATTATTAATTATGCCTATCTTTACCTGTCTTGCCTGTTTGTAACTATATATGTTTGGTATAACTGTTGTCTGTGCTTAGCTCTATCTGTCGAGTCTACCCCTGATTTAAAAGCTAGAGTTCGTATGATATATATTCATGTTCAAAATGGTTTTCGTATATCTATATATATATCTCTATATGTATTGTATTTCAACGCGTTGGAGTGGGTTACCAGCATCTCTCGCTGAACAGATATATTTGGGTTTCAGGCACAGACGAGTAGATCACTGGAGCGCGCTAGAAGCTTGGGGCGTAGCTTAGATAGTTTTCCCTTTCGGCCTGCGTGCCATGATTTAGTATTGATACTGATTGAGGTTTTAGAATTTAGCGTGTGCACCCGAATTCTCTAACTCGGGTGTGGCATAGCACCCCGTACTCTTTGTATCGTATTTTGGGATTTAATGAGATTCTATCTTTATTATATAAGTTTTAAAATTCTTGAAAATCTGGGGTGTTACAACTGGCTTTCCGTTGGCGTAAGACGTAATCTCCGACCTGAAAATACCGAGGGTTGACCCGGATATCCTTTGAACTCTTCACTCTCTTCTAATACTCGGCCATACGCCGAGCGGCTAGCTCTCTCTTTTCCTTGACCCCATCGAGATCCACGACCATTGAGTGTTCGTTCTCCTCTGCATTATACGTTTGCTCACGGGAGGTCGAGATCCAGGTCTCGATCGGGAGTCGGGCTTCAGCTCCGTAGACAAGGGCAAACGGCGTCTCCAAAGTTGCTTCTCTCGGGGTCGTCCGATAAGTCCACAAAACATAGGGCAACTCATCGGCCCAACTGCGACCAGCCGAGTGTAGCTTCTTTTTCAGACCTTCTAGGATTGTCCGATTGGCGTTCTCCACTTGTCCATTTCCCTGCGGGTAAGCCACCGACGACCGGACATGGGTTGTCCCGATCGTGGACAAAAAATTCTAAAAATATTGGCTTACGAATTGGCGGCCGTTGTCACTGATGAGATGCACGGGCACACCAAAGCGGGAAATCACATTGCGCCATAAGAACTGAGCAAATTGTTGAGAGGTGATCGTGGCTAACGGATCGGTCTCGATCCACTTGGAGAAGTAATCGATAGCGACAATGACAAACTTTCTTCAGCCGGCAAGTTGAGGAAATCGTCCCAAAATGTCCACCCCCACCATGCGAAAGGAATTGCAGTCGTGACCGGCTGATAAAAGGTGGCCGGTCGTCCGGGCATCTGGGCAAATAATTGGCCCGTCTCACAATCCCGAGCGAGTTTTTCACAATCAAGCTGGAGGGATGGCCAATAATATCCAATCAACATGATACGATGAGCTAACGATCAGCCTCCTTGATGTGACGAGCAGATGCCCGAATGCAATTCCTTCATCACTAGATCCGCCTCAAACGCGGTCAAGCAACGCATGAGCGGGCCCCCATATGATTGCCTATAAAGACGATCGTTTTGAATCTGAAACCTGGGAGCCCTGAGCTTGGCCTTCCGAGCACGCTGAGGGTCGTCTGGGAGCCGACTGTGCTCAAGGAATTCCATTAGATCGGTGATCCAGTTGTCTTCTGCCGGTTGAATAGGTGCGACCGGCATTCGATGAATGCTTTGTCTCGGGATCACCAAAATTCGAGCGATCTTTGACATGTGCTCCGGGGCGTCTTGGGCCAATTTGGACAAGATATCCGCATCGGCATTGTCCAATCGGGGTACGTGCCGGACGGTGTACCCCCGGAACAGGGCAAGCTTCTCCATCGCAAGGTCCCGGTATGATTGTAGTCGTTCACCGTTCACTTCGTAGTCGCCGAGGACCTGCCCGACCACGAGCGCAGAGTCTGTTTGAGCCCGGATATACTTAGCCCCCAAATCCCGAGCACACTGCAAGCCGTTGACAAAGGCTTCGTACTCGGCTTCATTGTTGGTCGGGTGGAACTGGTACATAAGGGCGAAGTACACCTTGAATCCCTCCGGGCTCGTAACTACCACTCCTCCTCCTACCCCTTTCTTGCTGCTAGACCCATCAGTAGCCAATGACCACCACTCGGCTTCGGGGTCCTCGACCTCCGGAGGTCGGGTATCCCGAGCGGTGCACTCGACCAAGAAATCTGCAAGGGCTTGACCTTTGATGGCTGGTCATAGTCGGTATTCAATCGCGTACTGGGTCAGCATTAACGCCCACTTGACTAGGCGACCGGATGATGAAGCAGTGCAGAGGACTGGCCCGATCAACTGATCGGTCAACACGCGAATTGCTCGACCTTGGAAGTAGGGAGCTAACTTCATCGCGGCAATGTATAAGGCATAGACGACCTTCTCAAGCCGGGAGTACCGAAGCTCGGGACCATGTAGCGCGTGGCTTACATAGTACACCGGTCGCTGGACCCCTTCCGGATCAGTTCGGCACAATACTGCGCTTATTGCTCAATCGGATACGGCGAGGTACACGTCTAGCTCCTCCCCGAGCTCAGGCTTCGAGAGCACAATTGGTGACATGAGATACTCTTTTAGCTCGTCGAAGGCCGCTCGGCATCGTTGTCCCAGACGAAACCATTGACTTTGCGCAATACCTTGAAAAATAGTAAAGCTCGCTAAGCTAATTTGGAGAGGAACCGGCTGAGTGCGGCCAACTGACCAGTCAATTGCTGGACTTCTCGAACGGTAGAAGGTGGTTGCATGTCCAGAATTGCTTTAACCTTGGCTGGGTTGGGCTCGATTCCCCTCTTCGTCATCATGTAGCCAAGAAATTTCTCCGTTTGAACCGCGAACGTGCATTTGGTCTGGTTCAATCTCAATTGATACCTCCTCATGATCTGAAAGCATTCCCGGAAGTCCCGAGTGTGGTCGGATCACTCCCGACTCTTGACCAGCATATCATCACTATATGCCTCCATCGTTCGGCCTAATAGATCGGTGAATAGCATGTTGACCATCCGCTGATATGTAGCTCCTACGTTGCGTAGGCTGAACGGCATCACTCGGTAGCAATACAACCCTTCCGGGGTGACAAAGGCTGTCTTGGTCTCATCTTCATGGTGCATCATGATCTGATGATATCCCTTGAATGCATCCATGAAGCTCATCAACTCGGCCCCGGCCGTCTCGTCGACCATCTGGTGGATGCTCGGTAGCGGATATGGGTCGAGCGGGCAGGTCTTATTGAGGTCGGTGAAATAGATGCACATCCTCCAAGCTGGGGGCTTAGGAACAAGGACAATATTGGCCACCCACTTGGGATAAATTACCGGTCGGATGTGCTCGATCGCCGCCATTTTCTTGACCTCTTCTCTGACAAACTCGCGACTATCGGATGAAAGGTGGCGGGTCTTCTGCACGACCGCCTTAGCTGCGGGATCGACGGCTAGCTTGTGACAAATAACCGTCCGGTCGATCCCGGGCATGTCTTTGGGCCCCCATGCGAAGATATCAGCATACTCCTGGAGGATTGCTAGAATTTCTGCTCGGAGCTTGGGGGTGAGGGCCCGGCCAATCTTGATCTTTCTGTCCGGTCGGTCCTTGGACAGGGGAACTTCTTCGATTTCCTCGGAAGGCTCGGGTTGCTCATTCAGATCATTAGAAACCTCCTTGGCGATCGTGTTCACCCGGGAGGACGTACCAGAATCACGCCTGTTGACTACCCGGGTGTAACACTTCCGAGCGGTTTGGACATCGCCACGGACCACACCGACCCCATTAGGGGTGGGGAATTTCATGCACAGGTGGGGCATTGAAATAATCCCACCAATCTTCATAATCGCGGGTCGGCCCAAGATGATGTTGTGGACGCAGTGTAGGTCTTTATTGACTTCGGCGGAGTGCCGATCTCCACTGGGAGCGTGATTTTCCCTTCAGGGTAGATAAGGGCCCCGGTAAATCCCGACAAGGGTACGCCGACCGGAGTCAGTTCGCGCTCAAACACGTCCAAATAAAGGACGTTGACACTGCTCCCAGTGTCTACCATAACCCTCTGGACGTCCGTCCCGTTCACGTGAATAGTGACCACAAGAGCCTCCATGCTGTGGTCACCGCTGCTAGGTTGATCTTCGAGGGAGAAGGTTACGGGCTCCTTTTTCTGTCTCTTCCCGGTGTCTCGGGAATCTACAATGGCGACCGGGCAGTTCTCCCTCGGTCGGGAAGCGTCATCCAATCCACCAAAGATTACGTGGATGGTCGGCTTTCCTGCCGGTCGGCTGCTAGACGGAGGGTCAGGGTCCTGTCCGTCATCTCGACGGTCATCTCTGCGATCATCTCTACGGTCCTGACCCGACCGGTCGGAGCGTCCATCACGATCAGAACGATCGGAACGATGATGAGAGCGCCTATTGTCCCTACGAGCGGTATTCTTCTTTGTTTCCTCTCTCTTCCCCACACACTTGTCCAACTTCCCAAGGTTGAGCAGATCTTCCAACAGTTGGCGCAAGTGGGTACACTCCTCAGTGTCATGCCCGGCACACCGATGGTAAGCGCAGTGCTTACTCTTGTCCGGTCCGTCTTGTCCGGGATGGGGGAGTTTGATGAGATTGCAGGACTGTGCGTACTGCATGGCCTCCGCTGTGGATCGGTTCAGGGCCGTAAACTCACCAGGCCTGGTGCGGGATCGGGGATGGTCATCACCCGATCGATGTTCCGCCCGGCCGGCCAGTTTACGGGATGAAGACCTGACCTCCTGCGAGCGTTTTACGACGTTTGCCTCGCCGGCATTAGCATAATCTGTGACCCTTCGGAGGGCCTCTTCATATGTGGTCGGGGGGTGGAGGATGAAATCCTGATAGAGGTAACCCGCCCGGAGAGAAATGTGGAGCATGTCATCCATTGGCTCGACCACCCCGACCGCGGCCTTCCACTTTACAAGGAAGTCGGTCAAGCTCTCCCCTTCAAGCTACTTGGCCTTTTCCAAATACATGTAGGGCTTCCTCACCACCTTGGAGGTGATGAACTTTGGCATGAACTTGATCGCCAGGGCGTTAAAATCAGAAATAGAGCCCGGCTGCAAAGTTCGGAACCACTCCGCCGCTCGACCAGAAAGCATGGAGTAAAAAGCTCTACACATCACGGCGTCTGACACGCCCATCATCATCATATTGCCGTAATAGTCGTTGACGTGGACCTCAGGGTCCGTACGGCCATCGTAACCTTTATTCCACGGGACCTGCAGGTCGAGCGGGTATGGCTGGGCCATTATCTCCGCTGTAAAGGGTGTCCTCAACAGGGTTGATTGGTCGACCGGGGGCCTCACAGCGTGCTCGTTCCGGAATCGAGCGAATTCCGCCTGGAGGTTATGGAGCAATCCTCGGGTCTCGTTGAGCTCGGCCGCCTGGGCCTGGGTTGTTTTCCGAGCGCGTCGTCGACGGTGAGATCTCGACCCACTATGCCCGGATGAAACCTCCTGGCTGGCCTCCTGCATCTGTACATCTCGCGAGTGCTGGCTCGGGTCTTGTGGTCCCAATTGTTGTCGCATCGGCGGTCGGAGGCCTTTAAAATTAACCGCCCGGTTGATTTCTTCGGGGTCCTCCGCTTGGGCCTGAACCTCCGGTTGTACTTGTGGAGCCTGCGGTGGTACCTCTATCGCTTCAGCACCCACCGACCCCAACCGCGAATGGAGCCGAGTGTCGAGCCCGGGAAGTGGGCTGATGCTTCGGCTCTACTTGAGCAGTCGGGTAAATCGGAGGGGCGGCGGCTGGAGCCGTGTACGCAGGCGTGTAGGGGGGATAGCCAGCCGGTGGTGTGTAGAACATTGGCTGACCGGGCCAGTATCCGTATGGAGGAGGTGGGACCGGGTAAGGATACTGCCCAGGGAACTGGGGCTGCTGACCGGGTGTTGGATATCCCGGCTGAATATAGTTGACCGGCTGTTAGGAGGCCAGATACTGAGTTGCTGGATGGGGTGGTGAGAGGTTGAGATTAAGGTTGACTGTCTGACCTTGATATTGGGTTGGCTGATGGTCGGATGAGCTTGCCGCATCCGCTTGATCGTCGCCGAAAAAGTTGTACGCGAATGGATACATAGTGAAAAGCAGAATCGGTGCTTGTCAAACGATAGCTTGCTTGTACCGGTCCCCACAGACGGCGCCAAAATGATAGTGTTAATTGCCACGTAAGCGGTAAATAAACTAACTCAAGACCAATTAAAGCAAATAAACGTCTTTTATTGATCAAGGTGAAGGCCCTAAGTACAATCTAAATGGCTGTTCCGAGTACCGACTGACTACGGTCGGGATGCTCTGATAACAACCTATCGATCGTCCAAAAGTCCCCCACACTGCTGCAGCCGTGGGTATTTATAGCCGCGAGGCCTGAGACACAAGTCCGGCCGTCCGGCATGTCGCCCACGTAGCAACCACGTGTCGTCCTCCCGGGTGCCCTGCCTGTTAGCACGTAGCGTTGCCACGTGTCTCTTCTCAGCTTTCTCGCTTAAGGGCTACCGCTTGGTGGTCGACGACGCCGGTCAAGTGATTCCCGGTCGGGAACCGACCGGGTTCTTCTAAGAAATCCGACCTGTAACCTGCACAAATAAGAACAAAAGGATGAAGGCATGTCAGTCGGGGTATTCCGTACCAAAATGTTATAAAAATATTTATGACAAAATATAAAACATAATCGATTAGATAAAATAATTTGAATAGAAAAGACATTATATTCATAAATACTTATTTTAATTTTCTTTTAATTAGATCAACTATAAATTATTCTAAATTAATTTGAATACGATGAAGTATAATATAAACTTGTTGACTACATTAACTAAATGATTCACAAAAAAAAAAAAAAGACTTAAAAAATATTTAATTTATTGATTGGTGAGAAGAGCTGAAATAAAGAAAAAGAAGCTAAAATATACATGCAAAAAAAATAGAATTAAAAAAATACATTTAATTTATTGAAGGGTGAGAAGAGCTAAAATAAAGATAAGAAGCTAAAACATATAAAAATGCTTTAGATGGGTTTCAAACCTATAACACTTCATTACTATATTAAAGACTCAACCAATTAAGCCATTGATCACTTTTATGACTAACACATATATATTAGTAGAAAGAGTTGAGGGGGCAGCTGACCCCACTGCCCCACTGTGGGTCCGCCTATGCGTGCGCACCATGTGCATGGTGGACACGTGCTCACAGCTTAATTTGCCACTTGAATTAGTCAGGGTCGGTCCACGTCAAACTGATGTGAATTGATTTGTTTTAGTGTACTATTATTTTGGCCCGAATTTCTTTTATTTAGGTGGAAAATTTTAATGCAGGTATTGAGTGTTTAGAATTCAGGCCATCTGAAGTTGCTGCAGTAGTAGCCCTGTTTGTTTCAAGAGAAATGCAATCAACAATAGACCTTGATAATGCACTCTCTTCTTGTTTCACACAAGACGCCCTAAAGGTATATATTCATAAAAAGAAGTATTATATATATATATATATACATATATATATATATATATATATATATATATATATATATATATATATATATATATATATATATATATTCGTCTTTTTGTTTGAACCAGTTAGTTATGTGTAAGTGATTGTGTAACTTAGGATGGTAAGGTTTACCTCCTTGTGGTTACAAGGTGAGATTTACCCAGTGCACACCCTCAGGTATTAAGTATTATATGAAGTGATGTACACAAAGATAACACTCTAGAACCAAGCTAATTTATGGATTTGCAGGGAAGTGTAATGAAGTGTTATGAACTGATCCAAGATTTGGCTGCAAGTTTGGGTCCAAATTGGGAGTTGGAAGCTGATGAAAGTTCATCAGATTCTTCACATACTAATCCATGCAATAAAAGGAGGAGAGCAGACATGATAAAATCTACAGTGAGGGCCAGAGAAGAAAGTCCTAGAAGTGATTTTTCTCAGACTTAGTTTCAGACTCCATGGTCAATCACTTTTGGTCAGAGGCTTTGATAAAGACAAAATAGGAAGGTTTATCAATTTACTAAAGATGGAACTAATTCATCTTTGGAACAACTTGTATTTTCTTTTATTTTTACATCGAAACAAGAATTATCACCTTTGGTCTTACAAGTTTTAGCATTTTTTTTTTAAAAAAACTTTTAATTCTCATTTTATAAGTTATGGCAGTTGAATTGGTAGCAATGAGCAAAGATCTTTAACTAAAAATAATTACATGTACGCCTCCACTAAGGCTTAAACTCGTAACCTTCCAAATGGAAGTCCAACCCAAGTACCATTAAATCACATAGTCTTGGTAAAATAAACTTATTTAAACTAAGAAAATATTTATTATATAGAAAGATTTTGGATCTATAAACAAATAACTATAATATTTGTCATTGAATTGTCTCAAATTTATCACATGACTAGCATGACTATCGGACATTGTAGTGATCGCAAATTATGCCGTGGAAACGTGTTCACCATGCTTGGTGAACACGCTTCCAAACGACGTCGTTTTTGGCGTCTTTAAAAAAAAAAAAAACACTGTTCTATTAACGGCGTTAGGAAGGCAATTCTGATCCGACAACTCTTTGCGTTTGATTCTTTCCTATTCGCAATTCTCTGAAGGCAGTTATGATCCGACATTCGCGATTCTTTCCTATTCGCGATGGAGGAGACGACGGTTCGAGGAGAAGATTCCACCGATATGATTTCTGCGATTCCAGGTTGCGTTCGATTTTATGCGTTTGATTTCGTTTGATTTATGAGATCATGGATTGTTGAAGATTTAGTTATTTTTATTGGTATTTGTTCAGTATCTATGCAGTTTGAATGTTCATAATGTTGTAATTGTGTATTAGTACCATGTCTCTGTTATGAATTTTACAATATGAGATTATGTATTTTCTGTTACGCAATTATGAATTTTGATACTCTGTTCATGCATGTGATATGAATATTCATAATGTAATAGTACTATGTTCATAACATATTAACTGGTATGTTACACTGTTTGCATATACTCAGTGAATGAAGACTTTGTTGGTGATTCAATAAGCAATGATCAAGCAGAGTTAAACATTGACATTGATGGCTCATCTTCAAGTCCAGGTTCTTTTTATTAGTTTTGTGTATCATGAATGTTGTTTCTGGTAGGTGTAGGTACTGATTCATGGTGATTATATGCAAATTGAATGTTGTGATTGGTATTAATACTCTGTTCACGTTATGAATTTACATTTTTGAGGTTATGAATTTTCCGTTATGTTATTATGAATTTTCTATATGAGATTATGAATTTTTTATATGAGATTATGAATTTTATGTTATGAGTTTATGTGTATCTGTTATTGATGGAAAATATGTTCTTCTTATGTAGAGCATGGCTGGATTTATTCGGCATTCCCCGTACCCCCTCTACGTAAATGAAGAATATATTTCTCTCAAATCTATAATGAACTGCACATTCATATTTTAGTAGTTGGTATAGGTGTGGTTATATTTTTGTTGCAATTGCAGTTGATGAAGACTTGGTTGGTGTTGTAGTAAGCAATGTTGACGAAGCTTTTGAGTTATATAATGGATATGCATACAGAGTTGGTTTTAGTGTGAGGAAAGGCCAACAACGTTATAAGGCATCTACTAAGTCAATTCAGATGAAGAGATTCTTCTGTGCTAAGGCTGGGTATAAGCAGAAACCAAACAGTGGTGTTAAGCTTTATTCAAAGATTGATATGAGGACTGGTTGTGGTGCATTTGTTCAGTTTGATGTGGGGGTGATGGGATGTGGACAGTTACAAAACATTTGAAAGAGCACAATCATGAGTTATGTTCATTTGGCAAGAGTCATTTGCTCCGGTCGCATAGAAGAGTGGGAAACAATCAGCTTGAATATTTAAAAGACATGAAGAATAGTGGTGTTGCATTGGCGGATGGTATGAGGTTTTTGAAACATCAGTCATGGGGTTCTCCATTGGTTGGCTTTACCAACCGCGATGCTTACAATTCGATGGCTTCTGTGAGTTTGAAGTGTTTGGATGGAACTGATTCCAATTCTTTGATTGAAATATTCAGGAGGAGGCAATCTAATGAGGCTGATTTCTTTTTTGATTTCGAAGTTGATTTGGATGGAAGATTGTGTAGTTTTTTTTGGAGGGATGGTCAAATGAGAAGGGATTATGAGGTGTTTGGTGATCTGTTAGTGCATGATACAACATATCGCACTAACAAATATGATATGATTTGTGGTCCTTTTGTAGGGATGAACCATCATTGCATGAATGTAATGTTTGGATGTGGTTTTTTGATGAATGAGAGGATAGAGTCATTTGCGTGGTTGTTTAGAGCGTTTTTAAGATCCATGGATGGCAAGTGTCCACAGACTATCATGACGGATCAATGTTCAACTATGGCTGCTGGCATTTCCATGGTGTTTCCTACATCACGCCACCGTCTTTGCATATGGCATATTGGTGAGAATTCGAAGAAGCATATCAAGGCATTAAGGAATCATAAGGATTTTCTGGATATGTTCAATTGTGTGTTGAAATACACCGAGACTGAAGCGGAGTTTGAAGTTTACTGGACAAGGTATGTTATTATGAATTTACATTATATAATTCTGAATTTTCTGTTATGTCATTATGTATTTTCTGTTATGTCATTATGTACTTTCTGTTATATGATTTATGAATTTTCTAATATGAGATTATGAATTCACAGTTATACAATTCTGGATTTTATGTTATGTCATTATGTATTTTCTGTTATATGATTATGAACTGTGTAATATGAGATTATGAATGCAAGTATACAATTATGTATTTTCTGTTATGTCATTATGTATTTTCTGTTATATGATTATGAACTTTCTAATATGAGATTATGAATTTTCAGAATATGATTAGTAAACATGTGTTTTAACTTTTTCAGGATGGTTACAAAATATAATTGTCATAAGAATACATGGCTAGAGAAGCTTTATGACTGTAGGGAGAAGTGGTGTCCAGCGTTCAACAAGGATTATTTCTTCGGGGGTATTTTATCTTCGCAAAGGAGTGAAAGCACAAATCATTCAATTTCTAGGAGGTTGTCCAAGACTGCTGGTTTATGTGATTTTTATTCATCCTTTGTGAGTGTTATTTCTGAATGGAGAAGTAAGGAAAATGGTGAGGATTTCCGGTGTTCTCAAGGAGTACCCGCCATGATGATGGATCATGTGAAACTCCTTTCACATGCTAGAGAGGTTTATACAATTGAGATATATTTTTTGTTCGAGGAACAATTTATGAAAGGTAGCTCTTGTTATCAAGAAATGGTGTTGAACGATGGTTGTAAGTGCAAGTATCACGTGTGGCGACCAGACATAGATATCATAAGGCATGAAGTAACTTTTAAGCCAATCAATTTGGATATATGCTGTAGTTGCAAGCTGTTTTCAGAATTGGGAATACTTTGCTGCCACTGCTTACGTATACTTCATGTGCACTGTGTTTCCAGTATTCCCGATAAATACATTCTAAAAAGATGGACTAAAAAGGTTGTTGAGGGTAGAAATGTGGACATTGCATCCGTGTTTTATAATGGTGGTGTCCCTTCTTCAATTTGGGCTGTTGAGATTAGTAGGAAATTTCAAAGGCTTATTGTTTGTAGCCAAGATAACAGTGTTGCTAGACAATTCTGTGATGAAGCTGTTGGGAATGCAAGGAAAAACATTGAAGCTGAGATTGGGGATGTGAATATTGAGGAGGGTGCTGTGTCTTCGTCAAGTGGTATTGTCCAAGACCCTTCAAGCCGGAGGAGTAAAGGTGTGAGAAATAAAAGGAGTAGTAGTGTTATTGAGAAGAAGTACAATGCAGCAAGGGGGAGAAAGAGTGCTGCAAACAAGCTTGCTTCAATTACAAAGGGCTCTGTCCAATCATTTGGTCTTGGAAAATATTTCAGAGATTGCTCGTGATGGATATCTTGTACATCCAAGCACTGGGGGTTCACAGTTTGTTCATTTTAATAAGAATGTAGACCACGATGTAGCTATAGATTGAGATTGTGTTAATAGAACTTCATATGTTTAGCAGTGTTGTGATGAATACTATGCAAAATACTATGTGTCAGTTTATGAATTTTCATTCATGTGATTATGCATTTTCCTTTGTGTCATTATGGATTTTCCTTTATGTCATTATGAACTTACAATATGTACTTACGAATCTTATGATATTAGACTGTGAATTATGTGTCAGATTATGAATTTTCCTTTACCAGTTTATGAACTTTCCTTTATGTGATTATGAATTTTCCTCTATGTGATTATGAATTTACAGTATGTACTTATGAATTTTATGCTATTTAGAGTTTACGAGAATTATGTCTCAGATTATGAATCTTCCTTTATGTGATTATGAATTTTCCTTTATGTGATTATGAATTTTCCTATATGTGATTATGAATTTACAGTATGTGCTTATGAATTTTATGCTATTTATATTTTATGAGAATTATGTGTCAGATTATGAATGTTCCTTTATTTGATTATGAATGTTACTTTATGTGATTATGAATTTTCCTTGTTGTCATTATGAATGTTATTTTAATGTTATGTAATAATGAATTTTCAGTTATAGCTAACACGTATACATTCATAATCTCATAATAGAAAGTTCATAATTGCATAATAGAAAATTCATAATATGGTAGTTGAAAATTCATAAATCTACATGATCCATATGTAATCTGAATTAAGAGTAATAGATTGTATATTCACAGGTGCAAAATATCGGTGCACATTACAAAATGAGAGATTCTCAATCTAGGGTACCAACAGTGAAGATTTCAAAATGAAGTATTGAGAAAATTAATGCTTCATGTTCACAACATATTCAAACACCAAAAAGCGGTATAGTTTCATTTCTTCTTCGAGAGATCCTTTGCTGCCTTCATAACTCGCAATCTTTCAGTGTTCCTACCCCATGTGATAATGTTTGACGTGTATTTAGCTCTAAGTTCCCAAAGGAAGTCAACCTTCAAAAAAAAAAAAAGATGTTAAAAAACAAAAAAAAAAAAAAAAAAAACAAATCTAAGTTGAAATTAATATATCTTATACTCTTACATTTACACGGGTGCCTATCTTAAATCCACTGTCCCAATCTTGAACATTCCCCTTGTACGACTCCATGTGTCGCATGACATATATGCCACAGTCAATCACATTGTCAAGCTCCTTCCAAGGAATGGCCAAGTGTGATACAGGAAGATTTTGTATCTTACGGAGTAGGGGTGATTTTTCTGCAGTCAAGTACTCTCTCAAAGCAGTCATCTGGACAAAAATGAAACTAGTGTGATAATGATTCATAGGAAATGTATAACAAATGTTTGGAAGGTCAAGTTTAAGGCTAAGTTACCAGTAGACTAGGGCAATCTTCATACTTGTCAGCTTCAGTAACATCCTTAGGCAGCATCTTGTTGTCTATGATTTCAACACTTTTTGAGATGGTGTTGATGCAGACAATGAAGTAGTGTTCGTGTCGAAGCACGGGGAAAAATATCTAACATCAAAAGAAAAAGTAGTTAGAATAGAGAAGAAATATGTCATTAATGAATAAATGTTGAACGTGGGTAATTATAAATTACCAAATTAGCATCATTGACGTCAAGATTTCCAAATTTGGAAATTTCATACTGTAACCGCTCATTGAAATTCTCCTTCCGCTTTTGAAGCGGAAGATTCTTCATCCACTGTTCAGTTGGGTCAAGTTGAAGCTAAGGGGAAAAAATACGTATCAATGATAAGTTGTGCAATATGTAATGGCGGTCATACATAGTTCATAATATCATAACATAAAATCCATAATATTACAAAGAAAATACATAACTACAGAACAGAAAATTCATAATATCAAAATTGTAATTTCATAAGTCACAATAGAAAATTCATAATGCCATATGGGAAAATTCATAATCTCACACAGAAAATACATAATCTCACATCAGAAAGTTCATAATATAAAAAATGTAACTTCATAAACTCACAATAGAAAATTCATAATCACACACATAAAATACATATTTACATGACATAAAATACAGAATGGTTTAACAGAAAATTCATAAGTGAGCAGAGTAAAAATTGTTGGTATTAACTTACATGTACCAACGTGCTAAAATAGATGCACTTTGGCTTTCCCAATGCCCGTTTTGTGTTGAGGAGTGTAAGCCTCAACGCCCATACATCGATGAATGTGCTAAAAATTTCACCGCTGCGTAGGGTGTGGAAATCTCCTCTTGTCATTGAGAAATCATCAAAGTTAAACAGAGTTTCACTACATAAACAAAAAAGTTTGATAAATACATAAATGAATTAATACATGGTTATAAATGTGAAATATTCATGAAAATAAAAAGTTTTTTAAATGGTTAGATTCAAACATACTCTATTGGATGATTTGTAGAAGCATCCATGAAGGCGTAGTTTGATACGGCCCTCTCGGTGACACTAGCATTATGGTCAGACGGTACATTCTTTGTCCAGAAAGGTGACCTCAAATTTAGCGGGATGTTTTTGTATTTTCGGATTGGTCTCTTTCGTATGGTGACATCCTCGACATCAGATTCACTGTCCAGAAATGCACTGTAAACACATGAAGCTAGTTAATATCATCATAATTGCACAATCTCAGTTCAGAAAATTCATAACTGCAGTACAGAAAATTCATAAATACAGAACAGAAAATACATAATTGCATATCAGAAAGTTCATAATATCAAAACTGTAATTTCATACTCATAATAGAAAACTCATAATCTCATATGTGAAACTTCATAATCTTTCAGAAGAAAAGTCATAATATAATATAAGAAAGTTCATAACACAATTTCATATTCTAATTAGTTTACCTATCAATATCATCGAGGGTAGCAGGAAGTGTAGCAGCAGGCGTAGAAGTATCAACAGCACCAGGGACATCTCTAGCGAATGGAACCTCAATCAATGGAATTATTTCTCGTCTTTCAGAACTTGATGCAGCAGGGGTAGCAGCATGGGTTTCAGAAGATGAAGCAGCAGGGGTAGCAGCAGTGCTAGGAACATGTGTACCAGCAGGGAAAGCAGCAGGGGAAGAAACAGACATAGCACCATGCGTAGCAGCAGGGGTTGCAGCAGGGGTAGCAGTAGGAGTAGCAGCGAGTGTAGCAGCATCAGCAGCACCAGGAGTGTCTTTCATAATGTTCTGAACAAGGCATCCAATTGATCTTCATCCAATGCGCCCTGCTCCTGTGGTTCGTCAACCAATGGCGCCGGGGTATAAGAAATCTCTAAATCAAACGAGGGAGTGTCAAACTCCATTTGCCGAGTGGTCTTTTGGAAGGCTTCAACCAAGGCATCAACAACCTTTGTGAAAGACTCTTGGCCAAAGAAGATGTCGTCAAGTTGAGATGAGGTTGGAGTTGGTGGTCTTTCTATCGTGCTTGCTACGCCAATCATGGTAGAAATCCCAGAAAATGCAGCCTTCATAACATCCACAGGGGCGTTTTGTTTTCCAACTTCAGCCATAGCCTCACCGAATTCCAAGACATCAGCAGCAAGGCGTTGTAGAACTTGCGTGACCCTGTCAACACTGGATGGCGGCACAGAGATGGTTGGGACTGGTTGGGCTGAAGTAGAAGCAATACAATCAGCAGTAGGCTTTGCAATACGAGGGATAACTTTCCCTTTACCATATCCGCCCGACCTTTTCTCAGCAGAAACCCTTTCTCTTGCAAGTTTATTTGTCCATGCAGTAATGCTTGGATATGTTCTTTGAACCCGCATTCCTTTGAACTGGACCCGATCAAAGTAGAATAGCTACAATGTTCAAGAAAAAGGTAAAATAAAAAAGTTATAATCATAATTCCATAACTATAAATTCATAATATCCTAACACAAAATTCATAATTACATTACAGAAAATTCATAATACCATAATAGAAAATTCATAATCCATATGAACACTATATTCAACTATCATATTATGGATTTTATGTTATGCAATTATGAACTTTCTATTATGAGATTCATTATTGCATAACATTAAAAGAACATTCATAATGACAACAAGGAAAATTCATAATTACATAAAGGAACTTTCATAATCAAATAAAGGAAAATTCATAATCTGACACATATAATTCTCATAAAATCTAAATAGCATAAAATTCATAAGTACATACTGTAAATTCATAATCACATAGAGGAAAATTCATAAGCACATAAAGGAAAATTCATATGCTGATAAAGGAAAATTCATAATCTGACACATATAATTCTCATAAAATCCAAACAGCATAAAATTCATAAGTACATACTTTAAATTCATAATCACATAGAGGAAGATGCATAATGACATAAAGGAAAATTCATAATCATATAGAGGAAAATTCATAATCACATAGAGGAAAATTCATAATCTGACACATATAATTCACAATCTGAATATCATAAGATTCATAAGTGGAACTAGAACTTACCAATATGAATGTCATTGGTCCAGTAAAGAAGCTAGTACTTTTCTTCTTGTACTGCTCGATGGATTTGATCAGAGAGTTGTAGGTGTAGCTACACCAGTTGTACTCCTTTATCTCATCAACATTAATCAAGGAGTTGATGATTCTGTTGTTGCAGTAGCGTGTCTGAAATCCACGCATCATGCACGAAACAGTTAAGACCATGAAGTCTCTCTTAAATTCATCTCCATAATCTCCCCTTTGAACTATGACATCTCCCATCTTGGTAGTGAATGGGGAACCAAGATTAATATTCCACCTTTGCCTCCAGCTTTGCAAGAGAGCCCTGTACTCCGGTGTCCCCTGTTCATCATATTTTGGGGCCTCAACAACCTTCTTTTCTCCTCTTGGAACGCCAAGAGTGTACTCAATGTCCTCTTCATCAACAGTGAGCTTGTCGTTCTCCAGTTTGAAATGTGTTTGGAAAAGCTCAAAGTTTTTTAGCAAATACTGGACTAATTGTGACTCATTTGCACACAATTGAAGGTCCAACAGGGCTCCGAAACCAATATCACGGACATATTGTTTTTGTTCTAGAGTTAGCTGTTGTACAAGCCTGAACATGGTCTTTGGTCCCATCCGTGTGCTGAAGTAGGAAGTAGAACTCCCTTCTGCACGATCACCTCCATCTGCTTCAGTATTCTGCACAATGGCTGTTTTGCCCCTATGTCTATCATTTATTTGTTTTGATCTCTTTTCTCTAATCACTTCTTGCTCGAGCAGGTCATCAGACTGCTGCTGGGATGGTTGAGCAGCTTGTGAGTCAAGTACTGCCCTTGTTGTTCGTTTTCTCTTGTTTTTTGTCGTAGTTTTGACTGTAGTGTTTTGTTCAGCTGTTGTCTGTGAGGGTTGTGATGGTTGTGCGGCTTGAGAGCTCAAGAGTACCTTTGTGTCTGTGAGCGTGTTCTCTTTCGTTGAGCAGTGTCCATTGCTTTTATTAAAAATGTTAGAAAGCAAGTAAGTCATATACAACATATAATGTAGATTGATGGAAAATATATTCATAATTTCAGTAGAGGGGGGATGGGAGTGCCGAATAAATCCAGCCATGCTCTACCGAAAAGAATACATTGTCCATCAATAACAGTCACACATAATTCATAATATAGTAACATAAAATTCATAATATCACAAAGAAAATTCATAACCTCAGAACAGAAAATTCATAACCTTAGAACAGAAAGTTCATAACTGTAATACAGAAAATTCATAAATACAGAACAGAAAATTCACAACTGACATTGTAGAATTCATAATCTCATATGAGAAAATTCATAATCTCATATTGTCCATCAATAACAGTCACATATAATTCATAATATAGTAACATAAAATTCATAATATCACAAGGGAAATTCATAACCTCAGAACAGAAAATTCATAACCCCAGAACAGAAAATTCATAACTACAGAACATAAAATTCACAACTCACAATACAGAATTCATAATCTCGTATGAGAAAATTCATAATCTCTCACTGAAAATACATAAGCACATGTCAGAAAGTTCATAACATCAATAACAGTCACATATCAGATATACATTCATAAGCTCATAACATTACATTCAAAACCCCATTTTAAAATTTCAAAATATGTACACAGAATACAAAAACCCTAAATCATAAACACATCATGTACAAAATACCTGTAAGACAAGTGAAGCAACGTTGAGAATGAGCGATGGAGAGGCTGTCTCCTTTGATAGCTACGGGAGAACGCAAAGTTTTGTTCGAGAGATGCGAGAACGAGAAATGCGAGAGCAGAGAGGAATGGCTGTGGAGCAGAGAGTTTGAGAGTGATTGAAGGAAATGGCTGTGGAAGACGAAGTGAGAGAAGAGAGCTCGAGAGTGGAGTTCAGAGAGCAGAGTGATGGAGGTTGCGTGGAGAGGAAGTGAAATGGTGTAGTGGGAACTAGAAATGCTATTGGCGCGTTTAATTTTAAAAAAATAATAATAATGTGAGTGGTGGGAGTTAACGGTGCCACTTACGGGCACCATTAGTCCCACTCACTCTAAACGGCGTCGTATGGAACCGTGTTCACCAACCACGGTGAACACGGTTCCATGGCATAACAACTGTGTAGTGATGAGGTCTCAATAGCTTAAGACACATCCGGGAGGCTTGTGTGCAACTGGGTCAGCAAAGCCCTAACTTAGCCACGAAGAATAAGGAACAAGCCACGGAAATCAATTAAAAACTCACTCACTTGAACTCGGAATTAGTGTGCAGTTAGCATTCCAAAAATACCCTTACCATTGATTAATCACCCGGAATAGAAACAACAAATCATGGAATGATATTTTAAAAAATGCTTTCTTTTAAGCCATTGATTATCACATTTTAATGGAATAGATCTATCCACATGGAATCATGGAAACATGTGCACTGATCATTAGTGTGTGTATATATATATATATATATATATATATATATATATATATATATATATATATATATATATATATATATATATCTGTGTGTGTGTGTGTTTGTTCAAATAAGAACAAGTCCATAGAAATAAAACTAAGAATTAGTGTTAGAGGGGTGTATTCAATCATGACTTTCGTAGAGTTTTAAAGACTTTTATGAACTTTAAAAGTTTGGAGGTATTCAATTTAAACTTTTGGAGAGTCTTTAAAAGTCAGGCGGTATTCAATTAAGTATTTTAAAGAGTCTTTATGTAATTTTGCATTTCCTCTTTTTATAAATAGATTAACTGGATTAATCAACTGACAAAGTATACCGATTGATTCAGCGATGAAGTCAGTCAGTAATGATAAATCATAGAGGCGATTAACGGGAAGATAACAGCACAGAGTCAAAGACACAGAATGTTTACCCAGTTCAATACAGTGTGTATCTACGTCTGGGGGACGATCACATAGGCGTCCAATCCACTAAAACATAATCCAATGTACCAAAGGTAGACATACAATAATCTTACCCAAGTGCCCCACACAAGGTACATACCCAGTCTACACAGGTTTAGTCGATTGTTGAAGATGGAGAGCCATGCATACAGAAGTCCAATGAAATCCCTTCACTTGGAGAGCCCACTCTGATGCAGTCCACTTCAAAGACGCTCTAAGCAGTTGTTCCCACAACTGTGTGATCACAGTGTCCTTTTGTTTAAGTAGCAGTGATTCTTCTCAAGTTCATCATCTTAATCACCATGAACAAGTTGTATTGAGAAGATGCATGACAATCAAAGAACTCGTCTCATATAGTAGATATGGAGTGTTTCTTCTTACTTTCGGCGTAACCCTAATTCTAGTCGAATAAGAGTACTTATAGATCCATCAATAAACACTCTCCATAGATAACTTTGATTGTAGAAGGTAGGACTATAAATGAGGAATGTAATCTCTGAAGATTAGGTCCATACCTTTCCAGAAAATATACGCTGATCTTCTTTCCAAACTTGTCTGCTTATACCGTGTACAGCCTTATAGAAATCAGCTTCCTAAATCAGATCTTCAGTGTCAGTCCTTCTGTTGTTGCTTCGGATTGATCAGTCGTCTTTAGAGCTGGATGGACAAACTCTAAACCTATCTTAGTATGCCATAATAATATTGCCAATTATAAGATGGGGTTTTTGAACAATTAAAAACACTAACAAACTCCCCATTTGACTATTATTTGGCAAAACAACTCGACTATATAGATACACAAAAACATAAAGAACTAAGATAGGTTATTATAAAGAAATAACCCATGAGACAGATCTGATTACATAGCAGGACGAAAACAAAATAAAAAATCAAAACACAGTTTAAGATCAATCTTCAAAAACATGCAGTGGTGCCAGCAAAACAACGCCCAGCCAGGGCCAAACACAAAAACTCCCCCTGAGTTCATACTACTCCCCCTTTTTGCCAATGAGAGCCAAAGATCAAATATTGGAGGGAGCGTCACTGTCGGGCTTCGCAGGTTCAGTAGTAACAACTTCAGATAGGCTTAAACAAAGAAGAACGGTTGCCAGCTCAGTACGGGCCCCTGTCAGTTGCTTAGAAATAATGCTGTGTACTGTCTCAAGATCAGAGACCCTTGCCTTCAACTGAATGGAAAGTTGAACATCCTTTGCATAGGGCGAGTCATCAACCACAATATCAGGTTCAGAATTGGACGGAACAGTCACCGGAACAACATCCCGAATGTGGTCTCCAGTCAGAAGACGCTTATCAACAGTATAGAGCATAATTGGACTGATCACTTCACTCGGCATAGGCTCAAGACCCTGAGATGTAAGAATGCCATAAATCATATTCGGGAAGGGTAGCCTTACCTTCTGCTCTCGTGGGTGAATCATGGTGAGGATATGGTGGTAAATCCAGTTTCCTAGATCAATCGGCATCTTTGCTCCAATTCGAAACAAGAGACCTGCCAGATGCTTGCCAACCGTGTGGAAATGAGCTGATGGGAGCCAGTTGTGAAGAGCAAGGCGATGCAGAATAACATATTTGGACGTGAGTTGGGAGCTCTACAGATAATCCTTGTCACCTGTAGGCCAAGCTTCAATCTGTCCACCCGTAAGAGTTTTGGCTACCAAGTTCCAGTCAGTGATCCACTCTTCTTGCACAGCAGACAATCCATAGTATTTATTGATCATGTCAGGCCCAAAAAAATACTACTGTCCTCTAATGAAAATCTACATTGGTCGTGGCCCCGGTTAAGATGTCAATCTCGGCATTGAGATTACAGTTGAATTCATACGTGAGGAGCTTTGAATATGGGCAGATGTCAGTAACAGTCTTCAGCAATCATACTTCATTTAGCAGAGGTAGAATGTCACATACAAAGTTCAGCTGGTTTTCATCCAAAGATCGTTGAACAATAAGATCTCTTCTGACCATAGTAGACCATTTGGCCTGAGCAGCAGGAGATACAAACTGAGGCTTGTAAACAGATGTGTCAGTTCCCTCAACAGGTTGAACCTCAGGAGTAATGCTTCGACCTCTAGAACGTGTGGATGGTTTTCCTTTTCTGGCAGATGATGTAGGTACAGCAGTAGCCTGAACAGCAGTAGAGCCCTTTTGTTTAACAGACGATCTCAGTGTCTTGAACACTTGTTGAATAGGTGGATTTGCTTCAGACTTCACAACTTCACTCGACTTCCTTCTCTTCTCAGACTGATCCACATCAGCATTATCATCATCGGTCTCTACAACAACTTTCACTGGAACATTCTTTCTTTTAGACCGTCTTGTTTCTTTGGTTGGGGATAGAACAGGAGTCACAGAGTGACTAGAATCAGAGACATTAACAGATGAATTCCCAATAAGATTTGAAATCTCTCGAATTTTGAAGGTTGTGGAGTCAGGATGAGCAGTGGCCTCAACGGTTGGAATGTCAGTTTGGGGAGCTTGAGATCCATAAACTTCAGCTAGAATCTTATCATCTTCAATGGAGGATTCAGATGGGTGAATTACTCGATATGGTTGAGGAATTGAAGCAGAAGGTAGTCCAGCAAAATGTCGCACATGTTCTAGACTTTCACCTAACGATGTGGCAGTGTAGATTGGGATTCCACCAGTTTTCTCAGACTTATGGGGGCTTAAGAGATTAACAGTTTCAACATTAGCAGGTAAAACAGGAAGATCATCAGCAGAGCAAATTTCTTTGGGATCAATGGCAATCTCAGCAGGAGGCAGAGCAATATAATCAGGAGAGAAAACAACTACACTCAGTTATTGGGCTCATCAGAAGATTTTTCTTTCTCATCAGACACATGCAAGACATCATTTTTCACACAATCAGACTCACTCAACGGTAGGGATGAAGGATCAACATTCACAGGGGGTTTCTCAGAGTTCAAAGCAGTTAAATTTTCAGTATTAACAGGCACACAAGACGGAGTAGCAGAATCATCAGGTTTATCCGGTTAAATTTCAATAGGAGAATCAGAAGTTTGACCTGTTTCAGAGGATCTCCAGTCTGTGTCTTGCCTCTTTTTCAGCAGCTTCGAGATACAGGGGCTGCGACTCTGCTCGCCATCAAGAAACCTCAAAAGATTCTAGGGCACGTTGTGCAAAATATCGAAGGAATGCCCCGGCCCGATTTCCATCCGAGGGTTCTGGAATAGACACTGGAGAAACTTCATCACTGGCTTCAGAAACCATCATCAACAGTCCAGTTGCATCGTCTTCAGACCATTCAGCATAAAACTCTGGGTAGTTTGACATAACAGTCACCAAAATCTCATCGCGAAGCAGAGGATCAAGCTTGAGTTTCTTTTTCATGGCAAACTGTAATAGCGTCTGAATATGCTTAAGGGCCACCTCCGGAGAATGTGTCTTGCTTCCGAGTTTGATGATGATATTTCTTACAGGGTCTGCCATTGGAGAACTTTTGTGAGAGGGGAAGAACAAATCAAGGAAGGCAAGTATGCAGAGAGAGAGAGAAGGTCTGTGTGCTGAGATGCTCAAAGATAGTTTTCTTCTTGACCCGGTAAAATAGACTTAAGGGTGATGAACCCTAATCAATGTGGCTTGTCAAATATCATGCAGACGCGATTGATTGACACAACGGTACAACTTCTTTTTAGGAAGGAAACGGAACCCAAGGAAATTTGAATTTCGAAATAAGATTAGGATCTTTAAGATATCTTTAAGATATATTAGGTTATAGAATCCACTTAACAAAATAGAGAGGAGTCTTAAAAAGAAGTCGAACCATAATATTGACCTGTATAAACCAACCTCCACTCCTCTCTGACAGATCAACTGCTTTATTAGTCAATTCTGCAAATTCCCAGAGCAGACCTGAGAATTTCAAAACGATTTGCGTCTAGTGGCTTAGTCAGAATATCCGCCAATTGTTTGTCAGTTTGAATATATTCCAATTCATTCTCCTTGGATTCAACCAGGTCTCTGATGTAATGATGCCTGATATCAATATGCTTCGTTCTGGAGTGTTGAACTGGATTCTTGGAGATATTAATAGCACTGACATTGTCACAACAGAGTGTCATAATTCCTTGAGTAAGACCATAATCCAGCAACATCTGTTTCATCCATACCAACTGAGTACAACATCCACCAGCAGCTATGTATTCTGCTTCTGCAGTGCTTAAGGAAATAGAATTTTGTTTCTTACTTAGCCACAATACTAAGTTTTTACCAACAAAGAAGCATCCTCCAGATGTACTCTTTCGATCATCAATATTTCCTGCCCAATCAGCATCACAGTATGCCACAAGACTCAGTTCACTGTCCTTGGAGTACCAGAGGCCATACTGCATCGTTCCTTTTACATATTTCAGAATACGTTTTGCAGCTATCAGGTGCGATTCCTTTGGATCAGATTGATACCTTGCACAGATTCCAACACTGAACATTATGTCTGGTCGACTGGCTGTTAGATACAACAGACTGCCAATCAAGCTGCGATAGACTGTGTTATCCACTGATATACCAGTTTCATCCTTTGATACTTTTGTGGAGGTAGAGATTGGTGTCCTGGATGGTTTACATGATTCCAGATCAAACTTCTTGACTAGATTCTTGGCATACTTTTCTTGTGAGATAAAGTATCCTTTAGAGCTTTGCTTGACCTGTAGTCCTAGAAAGTATGTCAGTTGACCAACCATGGACATTTCAAATTCTTCCTTCATGACTTTTACTAACTCATCAATGTATCTCTGTAAGGTTGATCCAAATACAATGTCATCAACATAGATTTGGGCAATGGTTACATGATTTCAAGTAGTCTTTACAAACAAGGTTTTGTCGACACTTCCCCGTTTATACCCATGCTGAAGCAGATACTGTGTCAGTCGCTCATACCATGCCCGTGGGGCTTGTTTGAGACCATAGAGAGCTTTTCGAAGCTTGTAGACATATGATGGATGGTCTGGATCTTCGAAACCTTTAGGTTGAGCCACATAGATATCTTCGTGCAGATACCCATTCAGGAATGCTGTCTTAACATTCATCTGAAATAGTGTGAATCCCAAAATACATGCGACAGCCAACAAAATCCTGATTGACTTGAGTCTAGCTACAGGAGCAAATGTCTCATCATAGTCAATCCCTTCAATCTGAGTGTACCCTTGAGCCACTAACCGAGCTTTGTTCCTTGCTATATTCCCAGCTTCATCAGTTTTATTTTTAAAGATCCATTTTGTTCCAATTATGTTAACACCATCAGGTCTTGAGACTAAATCCCAGACATGATTTCGCTCAAACTGATGTAGCTCCTCCTGCATTGCCTTGATCCACAGATCATCCTGTAAAGCTTCTTAACATTCCTGGGTTCTATCTTTGAGGTATAGCAAGCAGATCCAGATATTTCTGTCAGATTATTTCTTATTCTGCTCCTGGTCGTCATCCCATCTGTTGGATCTCCAATGATGTTGTCTGACGGATGATTTTTCTGAGTTCTGGTGGGTTTGTCTTTACCTGTATCATTTATGAGATTTGTCTCCTGTTCCGAACTTTCTTGATCTTCATATGAGGATTCTTGTGATTTGGGCTGACTGTTGCTATCAGTGGTATTTGATTCACTGAGAGGAAGTTTTGTCACTGAATCTGTCACTGCTGTGTCTACTGATTCTTCTGGACTATCATCTATAAACATATTTACTGATTCCATCACAGATTGAGTCCTCTTGTTGTAGACTCTATAGGCACGACTGTTTGGAGAGTATCCAAGGAAGATACTCTCATCACTCTTAGGTTCAAACTTCCCTCTTTGTTCTCTATCAGCCAGCACATAACACTTTGTCCCGAACACATGAAAATACTTCAGGTTTGGCTTCTTTCCCTTCCATATCTCATATGGTGTTTTGGTCGTTCCTGGTCTAAGATAGACCCTATTTACAGTATGACAGGCTGTGTGTACTACTTCAGCCCAGAAGCGCTGCGGCAGATGAGAGGCATGTAGCATAACTCTAGCCATTTCTTGTGAAGTTCGATTCTTTCTTTCCACTACACCATTCTGTTGAGCAGTTCTGGGAGCTGAGAACTCATGTGATATACCGTGCTCGGAGCAGAAATCTGAATATAGTGAATTCTCAAATTCTTTTCCATGATCACTTCTTAGTCTCTGAACTTTTATTATAAACTCATTCTTTTCCTTTTGAACCCTTATACACAAAGTTTTAAAGGCCTTGAATGCTTCTGATTTTTCTCTTAGAAAGTATACCCAGTTGTATCGAGAGAAATCATCTACACACACAAATATGTATTTCTTTCCCCCAATGCTTTCAGTCTGTGTTGGCCCCATGAGGTCTCTGTGAACAAGATCTAGACATTTCTCAGTGGTGATACCTCTTACTGCTTTGTGCGGAGTTCTGATTTGTTTCCCAATGGCACATGCACCATAAACTTTTTTCCAGATTTATTCTGATCTTAGGTACACCTTTCAAAGCTTCTAGTTTTATCAGCTTATCCATATCTCTGAAGTTTACGTGACCCAGTCGTCTATGCCAGAGTTTTGATTCATCAGATTTGGATAGGTGACATGCAGTTTCATTTACCAAAACATAACAATTGTCTGAGGACCGGGTTCCTTTCATGACAAGTTGATTTGCTTTGTCACTAACTCTGCAACAGTTACGATCGAAGCACACATTCCAATTTTGATTACACAACTGACCGATGCTAATCAGATTAGCTTTCAACCCACTGACTAACAGAACTTCTTCTAATTGAGGCAAACCTGGTACATTCAGGGTACCTTTCCCAACTATTTTCCCTTTTTGTCCATCTCCATATGTTACAGCTCCACTGTGTGGTTGAACAGCCATCAGACACTTTACATTTCCAGTCATATGTCTGGAACAGCCACTGTCGAAATACCATCTAGCTTTAGTTGTAGATGCAATCAAAACTATAGTGGGGTAGCAAATAACTTCTGACTTTCTGACCCAAACCTATCTAGTAAACGGTGTAATAGTCTTGTTCTGATATTTTTTCTTCCTTTGATCTCTGTAGAAAAAATAACATTCAGGCCGAGTATGACCTTTTGTTTGACAGTAGTGACAAATGGGAGTGTAATGTCTAACTTTGACAAGCTTATTCTTGAACCTTGAATAATTAGATTGATGGGTTACTTTGGCAAGGTCAGTATCTGCAGTCTAGTCATATCTCCTTCTCTTGTCAATTTTCTGCACTGACCGAGATGACTGTCTTTGTTCAAAGCTGTGAACTACTATGGTCTTAAACATACCCTCTTTGACAAACATAGGAGCATTATTTGAAGATTCACCTCCTTCAAATCCTAGACCTTTTTCATCATTAGGATTTCTGCCAGATTCTAGAATCTTTTCTAAGGTTGATGTGGTGTCCATCATCTGGATATTTTTCTTCAGACCCTCCAATTCCTTTATCGGTTTTCCTTCTCTGGTTCTTATCTGAGTGATGAGATCTTCTTTTATGACAAGGTCTGTATTCTGTTTTCTTAGAAGATCATCCCTTTGCTTCAGCTCGTCATTCAGATTTTTATTGACTTTCACTAGTTGTTCCCAGCTTGCAACAAGTTTAGCAAATTCTATTTCAAGTTGAGTATGTCTCTCTTCAAAATCATCAGTTGATATGTAAGATTCTTCATCTGATTGGTTTCCGTCTGACTAAATGTCTGTAGTTATAAAGAAGGCTACAAAGTTTCCCACATTATCATCTGACTGATCATTAGATGTTTCCTCCTCATCATCACTTAATGTAGCTACTGACATAGCCTTTTTCCTCTTGAGATACGTTGCACATTCAGCCTGTATGTGTCCAAACCCTTCACATTCTCTACACTGCACTGACCGGTTGAGGGACTTCCCTGTATCTGTGGAACTATTTCTGTTCTGTCTTGTTCGACCAGTCTGAGATTGATTGTTCTGTGAAAAGGGAGTTGTTTCGGCTTTCTGATATGAGGAGTTATTGCCTTTGTATTGTGTCCTGGTGGGCTGACCTTGACTCTTTCTGTTGAAACCTTTTAATATTTTCTTGAAATTCTTGGTTAGAAGTGCCAAGGTTTCATCATCTATGTCGTCTGTGTCAGATTCTCGATCAACCTCAGCCACAAACGCCACTGAATTTCCTTTTCTGTTGCATGCAAGATCATCATCAGCAAGAACTTCCAGTTCATATGTGTGTAAGCTTCCCATAAGTTCTTCGACTGTCTTCTTTTCCCAACCTGTGTGTTCTTGAATAGCAGTAACTTTCATCCGGAAGCGCTTAGGCAAAGATCGAAGGATCTTTTTGACTACTCTCTCATCAGTGAAAGGTTCACCAAGAATTGAGGCTCGGTTCATCAGATTCTGAACCCTACTGTGGACGATTGAAATGGTTTCCTCTTCATTCATTCTAAGGGCTTCGAATTCTGACAGAACCATTTGCAGCTTTGACTGCTTGACATCACTAGTTCCTTCAAATCTGGTTTCAAGAATCTCCCATACCTATTTAGCTTCTTTTACCCCTGTGACCAGAGTGAAAACAGATTCATGCAGAGATCCTACAATCGAGTTCAAAGCTTTGTTGTTTAGATCAGAAGCATTCATTTCATCGTTAGTCCAAGTCTCCATGGATTTATCTTCCGTGGTTCCATCCGCATTCTGAATAGTTGGACGGCTCCACCCAGTTAGGACAGTACGATACACCCTGGTACCTTGTGCTTGGAGATATATCTCCATGCGAGCCTTCCAGAAAGAGTAGTTGTGACCATCTAGTTCTGGTGGTTTCATACTCGCATCCATCCTAAATACAAACAACCAGCCAACAAACACACATAGAGGCACTTCCAAAAGACAGAGAACAATGCAAAACTAAACAAAACAGCCCGTATGGATCAAGTCACTATGTAGACTTAAAAGCTCTGATACCACATGTAATTTTGCATTTCCTCTTTTTATAAATAGATTAACTGGACTAATCAACTGACAAAGTATACCGACTGATTCAGCGATGAAGTCAGTCAGTAATGATAAATCATAGAGGAGATTAATGAGAAGATAACAGCACAGAGTCAAAGACACAAAATGTTTACCCAGTTCGATACAGTGTGTATCTACGTCTCGGGGACGATCACATAGGCGTCCAATTCACTAAAACATAATCCAATGTACAAAGGTAGATATACAATAATCTTACCCAAGTGCCCCACACAAGGTACAAACCCAGTCTACATAGGTTTAGTGGATTGTTGAAGATGGAGAGCCATGCATACAGAAGCCCAATGAAATCCCTTCACTTGGAGAGCCCACTCTGATGCAGTCCACTTCAAAGACGCTCTAAGCAGTTGTTCCCACAACTGTGTGATCACAGTGTCCTTTCGTTTAAGTAGCAGTGATTCTTCTCAAGTTCATCATCTTAATCACCATGAACAAGTTGTATTAAGAAAATGCATGACAATCAAAGAACTCGTCTCATATAGCAGATATGGAGTGTTTCGTCTTACTTTCGGCGCAACCCTAATTCTCGTCGAATAAGAGTACTTATAGATCCATCAATAAACACTCTCCATAGATAACTTTGAATGTAGAAGGTAGGACTATAAATGAGGAATGTAATCTCTGAAGATTAGGTCCATACCTTTCCAGAAAATATACGCTGATCTTCTTTCCAAACTTGTCTGCTTAAACCGCGTACAGCCTTATAGAAATCAGCTTCCTAAATCAGATCTTTAGTGTCAGTCCTTCTATTGTTGCTTCTGAATGATCAGTCATCTGTAGAGCTGGACGGACAAATTCTAAACCTATCTTAGTATGCCATAATAATATTGCCAATTATAAGATGGGGTTTTTGAACAATTAAAAACACTAACACTTTAAAAGTCTTGTGGTATTCGATTAAGACTTTTAAAGAGTCTTTAAAAGTCATGTGGTATTCAAAAAGTTATGAACTTTTGTTGATTTTTTAATTTTAAGACTTTTGAAGGCTTTTCCTTCTCAAATATAAATAGTTGAAATCCAACCATCAACCCCAAGATTTCAAAATTTTCTTTCTAACAACGTTGAATGTTTTCTCTCTCTATTTAAACTCTATTTTTTTTCCCTATTTAAACTTTATAAACCTATCTAAATTCAAAAAAAAAAAGTATTTTTTTCTTCATTATCCTATATTTTCCTCATACCTAAACTCTATCAATTTTTCTCTCTCCTACACTTTACAATATTCATCTAAAAATTCGAATTAATATGATTTTTACTTCGTTATTGCTTGTTTATATTGATTTTTATTTTTTCTATGAATTTTTTTATCCCTAACTTTGTTTAATTCTCTCTAAATACATGAACAAAGCAAATTTTTTATCGTCAAATTTTAGTATATGTTTCATAATATTCATATAAATACTTATATATTTTGATTTTTATTCTTTTTATGTTTATATTCGTAATATATATATATATATATATATATATATATATATATATATATATATATATATTTAACAACATATTACTACGAATACCGAATTACTGTTCGCAACAACGATTTGGGGTTGCAAACAGTAACACCTTATTGTAATTCACAGTCTCAAATTACTATTGCAAATAATATTTCTTTGAATAATGCCTATCAATAAAAGTATAATTTTTTAAATATATTATTAATATTAGATTTTTATTTTTTTATTTTATGCAACTTGTAATTATATTTTAAAATACTTTATTTGATCAATTCTTTTATTATAAATTTTATTGTTTAATATTGTTATGAATTTCTAATGAAATAATTTTTTTTTACGTTTACTAATAATATATATAAGTAATTAGCATATAAGTCTCATCATATTAGGGATAAAAATAATAATGTTGGGAATGCTGATGTGGGTGAAAACCTATATAATAGAAAGAATTTTATGATATATTATATATGTTTTGTAAGAAAATTATATAAATGATAAGAATCAAAGTTATTGAAAGTTTGTAAGGATGTTATAATTTCAATGACTTTTGTAGACTTTTTAAAATAAAAAAGTTGATAAAAGTCTATGAATATTTTTTTATATAGACTTTTATAGAGTTTTATAATGTTTTAAAAAGTTTTGAACGACTCTATGAAAGTCAATCAAAGTTTATTAAAATCTATCATTTTAAAAGTCTTTAAAACTCTACGAAAGTCATGATTGAATGCACCCCCTTTAGTTTAACATCTAGAAATATCGAACCGGATTATATCATATTTAAACAAAAACAAATATGGTGACATTTTTGTAATTATCACCAACTTTACTATGCAATCTAGAACACAAAAATACGCACTTCTCAAAGTTTTTCTGAAAAACACATTTAGTTGTTACAAAATACACATTTAATATATTAACAAAGTGTAGGATTTTAAAAAATGGACTTGAAAAAAAGTTAAAGCACATTACACTTAGAATTTGAATTTTAGAGTTTATGATTAAATTGTTTCTTTTATTTGGTTTTGCGATTCACTTTTACGGCTAAGGGTATAACATTTACTATTTAAAATTAATATTTAACATTTTCATTCATTTTAAAAAATTATTCAGGAATGCATTGTTGTCAAAAAGTGCATAGTATAGTGTTCTAAGTGTTTATTTTCTAATATTTTAATAGGATTTGTTTCCTTAATCTGTATGATTTGTAGTTGTGCATAGTCTGATTTAATGGTCTAGATTAATCATCGTGTCATCATCTTAGGATAGGTCCTCATACAGGCTTTCCCCTTTCACCTATAGAGAGCACCTAAATACGTATCACTAGCATCCATTTTTAGTGTTTTTGTGTCTGCCTTACAGTGTAATGCGTGCAGCTCTAACCGTAATAATTGTGCATTTTCTGTCTGAATGCAGTGCATTTAACACTGGTATATTTATCTTAAAATGTTAGTAATTGTGCATTTTAATTACCATTCGTTTATTATTATTATTATTATTATTATTATTATTATTATTATTATTATTATTATTATTATTATTATTATTATTATTACCATCCGTTTACTTTTTATTTTTTAAAGATTTGTTAAGTTTATATTTTGGGGGTATTTTAGTCATCCTTTTATTACTATCAGCAACAAATTAGGGAAAAACATCTGCAACGACCTTGGAAGGTTCCATTAATGGGATAATGGAGGATTGAGGAAGAAGAGTAGCAATGAAAGTGAAGTGAAGGCAGAAGAAAACTGGGAAGAGGGGAGAAGCACAAAACGACAGCGTTTGAATAAATGGTTGAGAGCTGTTGCAAAATAAACCACACGACGCCGTTTTGCACTAGCCGTTGGAGCGGTTGGGAGATTAGGATCAGACGACACTGTTTGGATGGAAACCTGTAGTCGTTGTCTTGCAAATTCCCATTCCTTAGCTGATAGAATAAGGATTGTTGTTAGAGCTGGATATATTTTTACTTGCCTTGGATTTGATGTTTTCTTATGCAATACAGACTCAATTTCTTCTTTCTTCTTCTCTCTCACTCATCCCTAACCCTAAACCTTCCTTTTCCCCAATTCTATTTCTGTTCTTATCTCCAGTACATTGCAGTTGGTATCAGAGCCCAACAATGGATGATCGTATCAAAAAGCTAGAAGCTACAGTCATAGAACTGAGTAGCAAAATTGATACTCGATCACAAGAGACGCAGGACTCCATCACTGCCCTGAAGAATGAGCTGCTCCAGCTCCTGAGACTGAATCGACCAGCACCCCCCCCCCCCCCCCCCCATCCTTGGAGTTTCCCCCGGACAGTCATCCGTTCAAGGGCAATTTCCGGAAGCTATGGAGCAGGAGCCTAGGGGTAGACTTGATAAAGCCCCTTTACAGGAAACTGATGAGGATGAAGGGCGAGATACTAATGAGGAGCCCCCTCTAGGACTGGGGCTAGGAGATCTGACCAGAAGAGACTGGACTCAAAGAGCTGGAGTGAGACCAACGGTTGGACAGACTCAGGAGTTCCTCCTAAGGTACAAAAGTGAGTTTCCTCCTTTTGATTACTCCTATCCCAAGCAATGGATCGTGTGGTGTGAAAAGTTCTTCATACTCTCTCACGTACCCCGGCAGGAAATTGTTAATCTATTGTACATTCACTTGACTGGAAGGGTGGGAATTTGGTTTGAGAGTTATGTGCATAGCCTGAGAGGGGGGTTTCAATGGCTTGCTTTTTCTGATGCTTTGTGTAAACGATTTGGGGATAGTGGGGTGTCCTTGATGGAGGATTTTGCCTCTTTCAAGCAAGTAGGTACGATTGATGATTATACTGATGAGTATGAGGGCTTCAAGAGTATGCTGCAACAGGCACACCCTACACTCACTGAGACTTACTTTCTAGAGAACTATGTTGCTAGATTGAGACACATTTTGAGATGTTTTGTCAGAACTGCCAGGCCAAGGGGATTGGATGATGCTATATGGTTAGCAAGGCAAAATGAAAAGGGCCTAAGGACCAGTGATAGCACTAAGGCCCCTGCTTGGAATACCAGAACTCCTCCAGTTACCAGAACCCTGAACCTTCACTCAAATCACCCAACCACAGCCTCCAAACATCCAGACATTAACCAATTCAGAAACTAACTCAGGGATCAGAAGAGGTGTTTGAAATGCTTTGATCCCTGGCAACCAGGGCACAAATGTAGAGGACCCACTTTTAACCTCTTAGAAGATCAGGAGGAAGGAGTGACTACTGAGAGCCTAGCTCAGGTGGAGGAGGAATTAAGGCAGGAAGAAGCAAAGGTGTCTCTATGTGCTGTAGTGGGAGGTGAAGGAATGAACACCCTCAAGCTGTTAGGGCACATCCAAAAACAACCAGTGGTCATCTTAGTGGATAGTGGAAGTACCCACAGTTTCTTGGATCCCAAAATCATGTGCCAATTGAGAAGAGAACCAGAGAAGGCAAATCCCTTAGTGGTGACAGTAGCCAATGGTGAAAGAGTTGTAAGTGATGCTGTTTCTCAAGGGCTAGGCTGGCAAATACAGCAGGAGTGCTTTGTGAAGGACTTTAGACTTCTCAAGTTGGGTGAGTGTGACATGGTGTTAGGGATGGATTGGGTGGATCAATATGCCCCCATTCAACTACATACCAGGCCCCCTGGTATCTCCTTCCATAAGGAGGGAAGAAAGGTGCTGCTTAGGGGACTAACCAAGAAAGTACTGTTGAAAGCAGCTACTGAAAAACAGATCAAAAAATGGCATAAAGAAGGAGTGCATGGGTTTTTGGTACAATGCAGTGAAATACCTTCCACAAGAATGACAGAACCTCCCTCACTTAACCTCACCCAAGCCCAAATACCTCCACATAAAAACAACCAAATTCCCCAAACCAAACATCCTGAACTATCACAACTGCTAGTGGAGTTTCAGGGACTGTTTGATGAGCCTAACATCCTACCTCCCAAAAGGTCCCTTAACCACACCATTCCCCTGATTCCAGGAGCCAAACCCACCAATATTGGTCCATATAGATACTCCTTTGACAAAAAAAATACCATTGAGAGAATGGTAGAGGAGATGTTGACAGCTGGAATTATCACTCCTAGTTCCTCATGCTTTGCCTCACCTGTGCTACTAGTTCCCAAAAAGGATAACTCATGGAGATTCTGCATTGACTATAGAGCTCTCAACATCATCACCATCAAGAATAAGTTTCCAATCCCACTAGTGGAAGAATTATTCTCAGAACTAGCTGGTGCAACCTACTTCTCCATGTTGGATTTAAGGGCTGGTTACCATCAGATAAGAATGAAGGAGGGGGAAAAATTTAAGACAACCTTTAGAACTCATCAGGGATTGTATGAGTTTAAAGTCATGCCCTTTGGGCTGACTAATGGCCCTGCAACTTTTCAATCACTCATGAACCTGGTATTTAAGCCCCTGATCAGGAAGTCAGTGTTGGTCTTCTTTGATGATATCCTCATTTACAGCCTGACCAGGGAGGACCACTGGATTCACTTAAGAGAAGTATTGAGCATCATGAAACAACACTCACTGTATGCTAAACTGAGTAAGTGTTCATTTGCAGAAAATCAAGTAGAATACTTGGGCCATATCATCTCTAAGGATGGTCTACAGACAGATCCATCTAAGTTGGATGCAGTTGCTGCTTGGCCTACGCCCTTGTCCATCAAAGCATTGAGAGGGTTTCTTGGGCTGGCTGGGTATTATAGAAGATTCATCAAAGGCTATGGGATCATCAGTAAGCCCTTGACTGACATGTTAAAGAAGGATGCATTTCATTGGAGCACGGAGTCTATGCAAGCCTTTGAGGCACTTAAGAAGGCTTTATGTAATCCCCTAGTACTAGCTCTTCCAGATTTTCATAAAGAATTTGTAGTAGAGGCTGATGCTAGCTATAATGGTATGGGGGCAGTTCTAATTCAAGAAAAGAGGCCCATTGCATTTTTTAGCAAGGCATTTGGGGTTAGACATTTGGGGCTATCCATCTATGAAAAAGAATTCTTATCTATTCTCAATGCAGTGGATAAATGGAGGCCATACCTATTGGTGAGACACTTTGTTATCAAAACAGACCATCATAGCTTGCAGTTTCTTCTGGGGCAAAAGATCACTAGTACACTGCAACAGAAGGGCCTTACTAAATTACTAGGTCTGGATTATACCATACAATATAAAAAGGGCACTGATAACATAGCTGCAGATGCACTATCAAGAAGGGATGTTAGTTCTGAGGTAGAATACAATGCCATCTCAGCTGTGCAACCACTTTGGATGGAGGAAATATCCAAGAGCTATGATGGGGATGTTTGGGCCACTGAGAACCTAACTTCTGCACTAATTGTTCCTGTCAATGATCCTAGGATTTCTGTTTCAGGGGGAATGATCAGATACAAGGATAGGTTATATGTGGGATCCTCAGGGAGCCTAAGAAGGGATCTCATGCTTAAACTACATGTGTCTGCAATTTGGGGCCATGCTGGCTAGAATGGGACTTATCAAAGATTGAAGAGCTTGTTCTATTGGAAGGGGATGAAATCTGATGTTTTGGAGTTGGTTAGAAGGTGTGAGGTTTGCCAAAGGTGTAAATATGAACATGTTGCCAGCCCTGGGCTGTTACAACCTTTGGAAATACCTGGAGAAGCCTGGCAAAGCATCTCCATGGACTTTGTGGAAGGACTGCCTAAGTCCAACAACAAAGAGGCCATTTTATTTGTAGTCGATAGACTGACTAAGTATGCACACTTCATTGCTCTCTCTCACCCCTATACTGCTGAGTCAGTTGCTATGGTGTTCATGGAGAATATATACAAACTACATAGGTTACCCAGGGATATTGTCTCTGACAGGGACAAGATATTCACTAGTAAATTCTGGCAAGGATTGTTTAAAAACATGCAGGTGCAATTAAGCCTTTCTACTGCTTACCACCCCCAATCTGATAGTCAAACAGAGAAGGTGAATCAATGTCTTAAAGGATACTTGAGGTGTATGGTGTTCCAAAGGCCCAAACATTGGGAGGAATGGTTGCATTTGGCTGAGTGGTGGTACAATACTAATTACCACTCTTCACTTAAATGTACCCCATTCCAAGCTTTGTATGGATATACCCCACCTCTACTGGCTTTCAGCAACAACCCCTCTTGGGGAGACACTAACTGGATGGCTGCCAGGGGTGCAGTTTTGTCATCTCTTAAGGAGAATCTTCAACAGGCCCAGAACAGAATGAAAGTCCAGGCTGATAAGGGGAGGACTGAAAGGACTCTGGAAGTTGGTGACTGGGTGTTTCTTAAAATTCAACCCTATAGACAAGTCACACTGGCTGTAAGGGGCAACCTGAAGCTCTCTTCTAAGTATTATGGGCCCTACAAGGTGATAAGCAAAGTGGGTAAGGTTGCTTACAAACTGTTACTCCCTCCTGATGCTCAGCTTCATCATGTGTTCCACATTTCCCAGCTTAAGAAACGAATAGGAGATAGCATCATTGCCCAAAACAGTCCCCCTGCAGTAGGTCCAGATGGTCAGGTGTTAGCTGGCCCTGTGGCTGTGTTGGGAAACGGCTGGTTAAAAAAAACAACCAAGCAGCCACTGAATTATTGATACAGTGGGCTAATCTGCCTCCTGAGGAGGCTACTTGGGAGGATTACTATCATCTAAAGAGTCAATACCCCTCCTTTGATCCTTGGGGACAAGGATTTCTTGTGGGGGGGAGTACTGCAACGACCTTGGAAGGTTCCATTAATGGGATAATGAAGGATTGAGTAAGAAGAGTAGCAATGAAAGTGAAGGGAAGGCAGAAGGAAACTGGGAAGAGGGGAGAAGCACAAAACGACAGCGTTTGAATAAACGGTTGAGAGCCGTTGCAAAATAAACCACACGACGCCGTTTTGCACTAGCCGTTGGAGCGGTTGGGAGATTAGGATCAGACGACACCATTTGGATGGAAACCTGTAGTCGTTGTCTAGCAAATTCCCATTCCTTAGCCGATAGAATATGGATTGTTGTTAGAGCTGGATATATTTTTACTTGCCTTGGATTTGATGTTTTCTTATGCAATACAGACTCAATTTCTTCTTTCTGCTTCTCTCTCACTCATCCCTAACCCTAAATCTTCCTTTTCCCCAATTCTATTTATGTTCTTATCTCCAGTACATTGCAACATCATTATTCAATTCTATTCAATTTCCATTCATGCACTCTTTGGGTTTTTTCTTCTTTGGTTGCATTTCCATTCGTAAGCTTTTTCCAGTTTTTACGGTTGGCGTGTTAATCGATACTAATTCTGGGGGAGCAATGCCAACTAGGTCTTGTAGGCTTGTTTGTAGATGTTGTGGTCATGGCGGGTGGTAGTGCATTTGAGGTGGTACAGAGGATATGAGAATTGTATAACATTATATTGAATGAACTGTTTAATAACTATACAGACTGGAGAATATATACAAGAATAATCATAAGACTAGGATCAGTGGCGGAGCCACAATGGGGGCAGTGGGGGCTGCTGCCCCCACTCACCCACCCAATATATAGTATATATACCAAACATTAACCAAAAGTTGCTTTGGTTTAGATGGCAAAACCATTTGTGTAATACATTATGGTCCATGGTTCGAACCTGCAGTGTTGAATTTTGTTATATATATATGTAAATGTGTTTTTCATTCAAACTATTTTATCTAATTAATTATGTTTTATATTTTATTTTAAATATTTTTTTATCTTGATGTATTTTAATTTTTCATCTCTAGTCAACAATATTTATGACTTGGTTTCTAAGTGTTTCATTTTTTTAAAAATATCGCGCTCGTTAGTTTTAATATTTTTCCCCCATTGAAGAATTTTTCTGGATCCGCCACTGACTAGGATAAGGAGTAGGAATCATAGGGAGTTAGGATAAGGAATCGTAATGTGACTCAAATAATAAGTCCTAATACCCCCCCTCAAGCACATGGTATGTTAGTACCATGTAAATATATCTGCAAGTTTGCTTGTCTCTAACAAAATAAAATCTAGGACAAGGCAAAGCTTTTGTAAATATGTCTGCAAGTTGATTTTTGTTGAGATGAAATTGACTTGATTATCACCAACAGCAACTTTATCTCGAACAAAGTGATAATCTATCTCAACGTGCTTGGTACGAGCATGGAAGATGGGATTTGCACACATATAAGTAGCACCAAGATTATCACACAATAGTTTAGGGACAGAGATACCTGGAATTCATTTTTTAAAAATATCACGCTCGTTAGTTTTAATATTTTGCCCCCATTGAAGAATATTTTTGGATCCGCCACTGACTAGGATAAGGAGTAGGAATCATAGGGAGTTAGGATAAGGAATTGTAATGTGACTCAAATACATAAGTCCTAATACTCCCCCTCAAGCACATGGTATGTTAGTAACCAGTAGCTTGTCTCTAACAAAATAAAATCTAGGACAAGGCAAAGCTTTTGTAAATATATCTGCAAGTTGATTTTTGTTGAGATGAAATTGACTTGAATATCACCAACAACAACTTTATCTCGAACAAAGTGATAATCTATCTCAACGTGCTTGGTACGAGCATGGAAGATGGGATTTGCACACATATAAGTAGCACCAAGATTATCACACAATAGTTTAGGGATAGAGATACCTGGAACTTTGATCTCACGCAGTAGTGACGATCCAAGTTACTTCAGCACAAACATCTGCTAGAGCTTTATATTCAGCCTCAGTAGAAGATCTAGCCACAGTTCTTTGTTTCTTGCAGACCCAAGATACAAGATTAGAGCCAAGAAACACAGCAAAGCCACTTGTAGATTTTCGGTCCTCCAGACAGCCAGCCCAGTCAGAATCAGAGAATGAATGAATTTTCCTTCAAGATGACTTTCTGACTCGTAAACCAAAAGTAACAATTCCTTTAACATACCTCAAAACTCTTTTTAATTGTTCCTAGTGTGAAACTGTAGGAGCATGCAAGTGTTGACATAACTGATTGACTGAAAAGGAAAGATCAGGGCGAGTGACAGTTAAATATTGCAATGCACTAGCCAAACTCCTGTACTGTATAGGATCATCGTACAATGTTGTATCAATGACCACATTTTTCGAAGTAGAAATAGGAGTAGATAGTTCTTTACATTCTGCCATTCCAGCACATTTTAGAATGTCATTCATGTATCTTTGTTGTGAAAGAAAAATTCCATCATTGCATTTAACTGTCTCAATTCCAAGAAAAAAATTCCAAGTTCACCAAGATCTCTAATTTTGAATGCAGTAGAAAGTTTTGACACTAACCGAGTAACTAGATCTTGATTACTTCCCATCATAAGTATATCATCCACATAAACTAATAGATATACACAATCAAATCCCTGTGAGTAGTAAAACAAGGATACATCCGCTTTTTATCCTTCAAAACAAATAGATAGTAAGAATGTGTGCAAACGATTAAACCAAGCCCTAGGTGTCTGTTTTAATCCGTAAAGAGACCTTTTTAGCAAGCAAATGTGATTTGGATACTGAGCATCAATATAACCAGGTGGTTGCTTCATGAAAACAATTTCAAATAGAATTCTGTTGGTCCCGACTTTCTAAGCTTTTTCAAAAATTAAATAACTCTTTGGTAACTTCAACTCTAAGTAACAAGTAGATAGAGAAATGTTCACCTTGAACTGCATAGCGGAATAAATATGTGTAAAGAGTTATGCCCAATCAATAATTTGAATCACATGCACGTGTAGGATAAGCTCAGATGATGTGAGTGGGTGACATGAATATCTTGAATATTTAAAGGAGATGGTGCACTCAATATTTAACAATAATATTCAAGATTATAAATAAGATTTCGTGTCACGTCAACCGTATGACAAATGTCACATGCAACACATCAAACTTGCTTAGAATAATTCAAATGTTAAGCATGGAAAGTTTGAGTTAAATGCATACGTGAGAACATACTAAACCCGAAAGATTTAAGATAGACAGTGAATAGTAAACGGGTTAGTCGGATAATAAATAAATAAAGCGAATTATGTAAGTGCGGTATGTAAATGAGAGAGGCAATTTATAATGGTTCGGAAGTGGCGTAATCTTCCTAGTCCAATTTACTCCATTCACTTCTAGGAGTAATTCACTATTTTCCACACACAGTTGCAATAGTGAATAAGTGCTACACAAGCACTTCTTCTGAATGTCTTGCACACAGCTACACCCAAATTCAAGTGTTTCGCACACAGCTACACTCAACTACGAGTATTTCGCACACAGCTATACTCAACGCCAACTAAGTGTTTTGCACACAGCTACACTTAGCAACTACGACTGTTTTGCAGACAGCTACACTCACTAGAGTATTTTGCACACAGCTATACTCTTTTTACAATTACAAATACAAAGGTAATTGTATCTCTCTCCAACTAATTTTGAGACTATTCAGACTAAGTCTCTTTTCTAGATATTTCAATGAATATTTGAGCACTTGTATTTCTAGAATTCGCACTTGTTCATCCGTGTGTTCTCTTGTAAGTTCACCTCTTATCTCTTGTCTCTTCTTCAAGTCTTCATGGCCTTTTTTATAGATAACCAAATATATCCGTTGGAGTGGGATAATTTGATATTTGAGTTTTGAATCTTCATAGCCTGATATTGTTGACAATAGTAGGTCTTCAATTTTGATTTGATTGTCAACTTGCCTGACAAGATAATATTTTATTTCAACATGATTTTCAAGTTGTTTCTAAAATATTATTTTCCTTGTCTATTTTGAAGTTCCAACGTCTCTTTGCAATAAGTTCTTCTGATAAAATTTATTTCTCGGATAAGGTCTTTTATCCATGCCTTCATAAATTTTCCACCGTTCTGATCATATCTTCAGGCAATTTGGATTTTTGTGACATGTGAGATGACCCAACATAAATTCTCTTGAATTTATATAATTTCTGATCATCTTGCTTCTTTGTCACATCTTGCTTCTTTTCAGACGCATTGTGCTTAAAAATCATATCTTGCTTGTTTGACTTGCTACATCGTGCTTTTCTGATTTGGTCACATTGTGCTTTTTTCGCATCTTGCTTCTTTGACTTGAGGGATTGTGCTTCTTAGTCCTTGGGGGGAATTGATCTCGAGTGTGATCATTGTATGTAAGGCCTTCTACCATTTCGTCATTAGGCTCATCCAGTCTTTCTTTGCAACGCCATTGTGTAGTACTTCTGTTCCAGATGAATACTTGTAGAACCAATTAATTCTCCCAATTAATTTTGTTCTTCATGTGGTAGATTTTCCTTTGCATACTGGCTTGATATTCTGAATTATGATGCTTGTACTAAAGACCTAAATTCTAAGGGGATCTAAAGTACATTTGGCTCATCAAAACATTATTACAAAAATATTCCTATCAATTTCCCCCCTTTTTGATAACGCCAAAACCTATACTCAGTTATTTGGCTTGTCTTTTAAAAATAAATTTTTTCAAAAGATTTTATTAAATATGACATACCCATGATGAGTTTAACAGTTTGATTTTGACTCTAGGAAAGGTATTTTTAGCAACAAAAATCCTATTCGCATTTTTGGATTTTAATGATAATGAATTTTGCAATTTTTCCAATTATGCGATTTTGATACAAGGTAAGTTAAAAATTTACCTTTCAAGACAAACTAAAGTAAATAAAATAAAATACCGTAATCATCATAATCCGTTAGTTAAATCAAAATATTATAGCAAATAGTCCATGATCATACTTAGGAGTTTGTAGATCAACCAAAAACATTGTAACATCAATTACAAATTACTTGATAATTTTGTTCCTCCTTTCTTCTAACACATGATTGATATGCTTCTTGATTTCAACAAAATTATCACTAATTGCATAGTCTTTGCATACCTGCCCAATCACATAGTAGTTGAAGGCTTCAATGATGTTGTCTCCGGGCAGTATGTTTTCTTCATACCAAACGATGCATTCTTCTAGACTTCTATCTCCTTGTAGTTCAGCATCATTCACCTTGATGTAGTGTAGAAGTACCATGATCATTAAGGACCTTGCATAGCTTTTGATTCTTCTAAAATTCTCCTTTGAAACCCACATATTTTGATCACATGGACCACTCTTTTTCATCCCTTTTGGTAGATCATTGAGATTTACCAATTGTGGCATTTAAACTCTGCCATTTCTTGGTGTGGATTCCAAATAGAGAGCTGCTTTGTTGTACCAATTAATTTGCTCTTGATTTCCACCTGCACACACAATGTCACGAAAAGATCTATTAGTGGTACTGGCACTGCTTGATCCACCTGGACTGCTTGCATCACCACCAAACCTGTATTCTAGTCCTCTTTTTCGTGCAATATTGCTTCTGCCAGTTCTGCCTCATCCTCTACTGCTAGATGCACCAACATTTTTGGTAGCCATGGCAGTCATGATTGTCTCTAACATTCCTTCCAAATGACTGAATCTCTCTTCTCCCTTTTTGGCGTAATCAACCAACATATGCATTGATTCTCTAAGGAAAGAAACATATTGTGAAATAATGTCATAGGAACCACGGAGGCATCCAACTTTGGTGTTGATGGAGTCAAGATCTGTGTGAACATCCCTTATTCGATCTTCTTGTTGATTAACCACTTTGAGAATTCCTTGGCTTTGATTCACGGAAACCACTTGATTGGCTTATCTATCATTCTTGAGGGCTTGAGAAAGTTGAAGAAAAAAATTCATTGAGGACTCCTTTTACATTGGCATTCAAACCACCAATCTGCCTCTCCAAGGATTGATGTGTGTCAATCAAAATTTGTTGACTCTTTTGATTATCAACAAATGATTCTTCAAGCATTCCCGTATGAGTGTGGATAACATGATCCACATGAGTATAGACTCCTTGGATTAAACCTTCCATCTTGTCCACTAAACCGAGAATAACATTCTCCAGTTTTTTCAGGTTGTCATCCGAGGCAGTAACTTCATGATTTAGTTCTTGGGCAGTGGGTTGAGAGCTTGCTCTTCCTTGAGCTGAGTTGTCACCAGGCAATTGACATTGTTCTTGTTCCTGCCTTGCTCTTTCTGGGGTAAAATGCTCAAGCACAAATGTGTCAACTTGACCACTCTCAAAGTGTTGAGACTGTCCTTCTTCAGTGTGCTGACTACCTTGCATTGCTTGGTTTTCAGTTTGTGCATGGCTTACTTCAGTCTAATTCAAAATACTCACATCATATAGATCAATATCAGGATAATTTGGACTCACAATATCATTTCCTTGACCAGTAAACTGACCAAAGAATTCAGTTTGAGAGCCAATTGCCAGTTCCGGATCTGTGATATGTCGAGACATCTCCATTACTCGATCAATTTCAACATCATCTAAAAAATCATTCCCAGTTGGCAGATTTCCTTGGACTTCATGAGCTTGAACTTGCTCGACCATTTTTGCTTTCAGTTTGGCTAGAAAGGCAGCATTAATAATTGAATTCCTTGTGGCTTGAGAAATAACATGACAATCAATCCAATTTAAAGCAAATATTTCCTCATTCTCCATACTAGGTCCACGTTACATCAATTCTTGATATGTACTAACTCTCCAATCTCTCCAATTCAATACTCTTTGGTATTCACTCACCAAAACTAAGTCTAACCCTTCAAATTGACATATGATCTCACTTTGAACTTCCTCCATGGTTTCTACCCGAGAGGTTGGGTTATTTGGAACATTATTTTGGTTGGAGTTTTGATTGAGACTTGTGGTGTGAGTTTGGCTTAGGTTTTGGTCATTGTGGCTAGATGTATGAGTGTTGCTTGGATTGAGATTGTGGCTGGATGTGTGAGTGTGGCTTGGGGTTCTGGTGGAGGATTTTCATTGATGATGTCTTCCACTGATTTTTTTCTGGCGGGTAGTGCTCGGGGTTTTCTTTTTCTCTTGTTAGACTCATCTATCACCTCAAAGTCTTTGTAAAGAATCCTATTGTTTCCAAAAGGTTTCCTTGCTCTCATGATCAACTCTTTGTGTTTTAAGATTTCACCAATTAACAAGCCAATACCTAACACATGGGTAAACCTCCCGTTCTTGATATTTACTCCCTTAACAAAATGACATATTCTGCTCAACACCAACTTACTCCAATTTGCCTTAACACCAGTCATAATAGCATGCAAAAAACCAATTATTTTTGGAGATATATCCTGCATACTATTTATTTTGCACAGAATACACTTATATATCACATTGATCAACATTTGATATTCTGGCTTCAAATCAGTTTTGTCTCCAGAAAGAATAGGTTCAACATATGATTTCTCATTCCTAATCTCTGTCCAGACCTCAATTCGGTCATATACATGCATGTCTAAATCTTGCAAGGGTTGTTCCGGTGTAGACATAGGCAGTCCAAAGGTTGAAAATAACTCATTTTCTCCAATGGAGATGGGAGTTCCATTAACAGTGGACTCAATGGTCCAACTGTTCACCTTGGCATTGACATAGAATTCAGCTACATCCTCACAATAATATCCAGAGTAGGAATAGGAATATAACCTCATTAGACCACTGTTCTGGATTGCATGGATGATCCTTTGGGCAAGCTCTAAATGTTTGGCATTTTTGAGAAATCCAGTAGGGTCGAAGCTTCCTCCGGCTTTGACATTGGTGGCCAACTTGGTGAGATTAATATGCACGGGTTGTTCTTCATGGACTTATGAACTTGATTGTCCAATTGTTTCCATTGTGTAGTCGAGAGTTGATGAAGATTGGGAGATGCAAGAATTTTGAGAGTGTTCGGCTATGGAAGATGAAGAGTTTTGAATGTGTTTGGAAAGGTTGTAAAGTGGAAAAGATGATGACTTTTGACCTTTTGACCGGTTTGAGTGGAAGGGGTGTTTTACGAAGAGGTCCTTCACTTATGGTTTAGGGCTTCTAAGTGTTGAGGGGTATTTTTGGAATTCCACTCGTTGACATACTAATTGTCAGTCTAGGTTTTATATTCTCCGTTCGGTTTGTCTGCTTTGTAGCGCCAAATTTAGAAGATAGAATCATTTTTGACCTGCCACAAAAAAATAGTACTAGGTCTATTCCAATAACAATAATAATAACAATAACAACAACAACAACAACAACAACAACAACAACAATAATAATAATAATAATAATAATAATAATAATAATAATAATAATAATAATAATAATAAATAAAAGTGATAGTGGCCGAAAAAGAAAAGAAAAAAAAAATAAATAAATAAGTAGACAACTAAATAAATGTCATAGAGTAAATGCTTTCAACTACCATAACTAGATGCTCTTATTTAAGCTAATAGGCAATCATCACAACTATCTTGTCATACATAAATAAGGTAGATATTGCATTTAAGAAAATCTTGTAAATTTATATATACATACAGGGTTAAAAATAAAAGTACACAGAGAAAATATGGTATTTAAGACAAATTATCCTAGATACTAGGAAGTGACATTTTGGTGCATGTTGGACACATAGGCAATTAATTAAAAAAATGTGACCGAAGAAAAAAAATGATACATATAATAACATTTATTAAAAAAATAAACTTATAGTTAAATGAGATTTAGTGACTTAACTCAGTTCGATCATGCCCATCTCGTGTCTCAATTTTGCAAACCTTGATTCGCATAAGGGCTTTGTGAGAATATCAGTTATTTGATTTTCCGTTGGAATATATTATATTTTCAGATTCTTCTTTTCGATGTGATCACGGATAAAATGATGTCTCACGTTAATGTGCTTAGTTCTTGAATATAGCACGGGATTTTGAGTGATTGCGATAGCACTTGTATTATCACAAAATATGCTAACATCTTCGCAATTTACACCATAATCTTTTAATTGCTGCTTCAACCAAAGAGTTTGTGCACAACAACTCCCAGCTGCTATATATTCAGCTTCGGCGGTGCTTGTAGCTATGGAGTTTTGCTTTTTGCTAATCCAAGATACCAATCTTCCCCATAAGAACTGGCATGTCCCTGAGGTACTTTTTCGATCGATTTTACACCCTGCAAAATCTGCATCTGAGAATCCAGTTAGTGTAAAATTACCTTCTTTGGGATACCATAATCCCACATTGATTGTTCCTTTTAGGTATCGAATGATTTTCTTAGTAGCAAGAAAATGACTTTCTTTTGGCTTTGATTGGAACCTAGCACATACTCCCACTAAGTAAGATATATCTGGTCGACTTGCAGTGAGGTATAGTAATGATCCAATCATTCCTCGATATTTTGTTTCGTCAACGTCCTTGCCTTCATTATCTTTGTCCAATCTTAAAGATGTGCTCATCGGGATCTTGATTGAGGATTTTCCATCTTGACCAAATTTCTTTATAAGATCTTTTGTGTATTTGACCTGATTGATGAGTATTCCTTCATTGAGTTGCTTTGCTTGTAAGCCAAGAAAGTAATTCAACTCTCCCATCATGCTCATCTCAAACCTATTCTGCATGAGCTTAGAAAATTTCTCACATAAAGTTTTATTAGTACTTCCAAAAATAATATCATCAACGTAAATTTGTACTAATAAAATATGATCATTTTCTTGAATTCTAAATAAGGTTTTATCAACAAGGCCTTTTGTGAAACCACATTTAATTAAGAACGTTGATAGGGTGTCATACCAAGCTCTAGGTGTTTGTTTTAGCCCATATAACGCCTTCTTTAATTTGTAGACCTTATTAATATCACCTTTTACCTCGAAATCGGGTGGTTGTTTGACGTAGACTTCTTCTTCAAGTAAGCCATTTAAGAATGCACTTTTCACGTCCATTTGGTAGATAGTGAAATTCTTGTACGCGGCATAGGCTAGAAAAATTCTGATGGCTTCAAGTCTTGCAACGGGTGCAAATGTTTCGTCGAAGTCTATTCCTTCTTCTTGTGAATATCTTTTTTCCACTAATCTTGCTTTATTTCGAACAACAATTCCTTCTTCATTGGCTTTATTCCGAAAGACCCATTTTGTTCCAATTACATTGTAATTTTCGGGTCTTGGAACTAATTCACATACATCATTTCTTTTAAATTGATCCAACTCTTCTTGCATTGCATTAATCCAGTCCGGATCATTTAGGGCTTCTTCAATACTTGTTGGTTCCACCTGAGAAAGAAAACAAGAAAATAAAGCATCTATATTTGAGGATCTTGTTTTTACTCATTCTCGTGGATCTCCAATAACTAGCTCTGGAGGGTGATTTTTGAGCCATCTCAAGTCAGGTTGTAGATTGCATAGGTTTTCCACGTTTCCTTGTTCGGTAGGTAAGTTGGATGTAGACTCATTTTGCTCATCAGATTGTTCTCCAACTTGTACTTCTGCTTGAGAATTTTGTATTTCCACGTGTGGATCTTCATTTTCTTCCACGTGTCTTTCACTATTGCAATCAATGTCCACTTTCTCTATTCCCCGTACAACACTATCTATAAAAGATATGTCAGCATCATTAAATGATTTTTCAACTTGACTTCTTTCCTGATCATTTTTGTTGCTTTGGGTTTCCTTGTTGTGGACTTCATCAAATGTAACATGAATTGATTCTTCTACCACCATTGATCTTTTGTTCAATACCCTAAAAGCTTTACTGGTAGATGAATATCCCAAAAATATTCCTTCATCTGTACGCTCATCAAAAGTCTTTAGATATGTTTTACCATTATTAAGAATAAAGCATTTGATACCAAACATATGAAAATAGTTGAGTTTAGGTTTTCTCCCTTTCCGTAACTCGTACGGAGTCTTATTGTAAGACTTGTGTATCAAGCTTCGATTTTGCGTATAACATGCTGTGTTGATTGCTTCAGCCCAATATCTTTTAGGTAGCTCGGGTGACGTAATCATCACACGTGCAGCTTCTTTTAGCGTTCTATTTCTTCTTTCGGCTACACCATTTTGTTGTGGTGTACGTGCGGCAGATAATTGATGTAGAACTCCTTGAGAATTGCAGTAGGCATGGATTACTTGATTCACGAACTGAGTTCCACGATCAGTTCGGATTTTTGCAATTTTCAAGTCTTTCTCGTTTTGTAGTAGCTTAAGTAGTTCTGGCAACTTTTGCTCCACTTCATTTTTCTTCTTGAGAAATATTGTCCATGTGTACCTGGAAAAATCATCAACAACAACTAGTGTATATTTCTTACCACTTAGACTTACTGGGTCTACTATGTAACACCCCAGATTTTCAAGACATTTTAAGCTTATATAATAAAGGTAATATCTCATTACATCCCAAAGTATATCATAAGTGTACGGGGTGATATGCCACACCTGGGCTATAGAACCCAGGTGCACAGGCTGTCTAACTAATATCCATTGAAACACAATGCATAATATGGCACGCAGGCCGAAAGGGAAACTACTCTACTTCTACGCTCCAGTTCTAGCGCGCTCCAGTGCTCTAGTCCTCTGTGCCTGAAAGCCAAATATATCTGTTCAGCGAGAGATGGTGGTAACCCACTCCAACGCGTTGAAATACTATACATAGAGAGATATATATAGATATACGAAAACCATTTTGAGCATGAAAATATATCCTACGAACACTAGCTTTAAAACCGGGAATGACTCGACAGATAAGGCCAGCCACAAGCACAGTTATAACGAGCATATGCAGTTCACAACAGATAAGGCAGATAAGGTAAAGCATAAACAATGATCATAACCCAACATGAACAATCCCCAATATAAATCCCAAAGTCACATCCCCCAAGACACTCGTAATCACAACCCGTCCATGTCACAACACATAACACACTTTGTTGGCGCCACAGGACCAATCGCATGCCCATACATGAGGGTCAACGCATATAGCTCTGACACGGCCCCGCAGCACCCTGCCCCGTATCGCAACACGGAGGGGTCGATCGCAACCGACCGATGAACCGCAGCTCATCATAGTGTTTGATCGCAACCAAACAGTGGACCGCAGCCCAAGAGAATGTCATCTGACCGCAGCCAAGAAAAAGGACGAACCGCAGCTCGTATAGAAACGTTTGATCGCAACCAAATGGTGGACCGCAGCCTAAGAGTATCAATCTGACCGCAGCCAGCTTCTGAACCGCAGCTCAGGATAACCAATCCGATCGCAACCGAATTGGGGTAACACACACATAACACATAGCAAGCACATGCAACCCACATTACACATTAGGAAGGGGGAGAAAACGTATAACAAAACCTATGTGTGATCCATCACATACTAAGAATAGACCTAAGGGGTTCATACTCCTTCCATCTAGGTCAACGGGATATCAATTCAACTAGCATGCAATACAATAGACTCATAAACCTACGAACGGTACCCGAAACATCAAACTAGACATAGGCACGATAAACGGAGTCCGTTGGGACACCACGGGGGACGGGGGAACATCAAACGGGGAAGCCGAGATCCCGGGTGGGATGAATTTCCAGCGGGTAGCCGGTGGGTGGGGGCCACCCGCCGGCTGCCCGCCCGCCGGCCACCCGTTGCCGGGCGGTGTTTCACGGCCGTGGGTAGGTGGCGGGTCCCCTACCCCCCACTGACTCTTTTCACACACTTTACGCCCCGGGAACCGTTGTGGAACCCGAAACCATGCTTAGACACTTTATAACGCAATTTACGACAACACGTAGACAATTAACGAATCAAATACAAGAAACGAACGGCACATAACCTATCATGCTTTTCTAAATATAATCAACACCCAAACATGCGATTTCCCCACCCGATAATCCAAGAATAAGATCATACGATACAACCTAGGGTTCTTATCACTTTTATATCAACAAGAATACGGTTCGTCTTCTAATTGCAAGATTCGGTAAGAATAACACATAAACATCAAGAGCATCACACAATTATCAAGAACGACACATAATCATCAAGAACTCCATATAATTATCAAGAACACCATAGTTATCAAGAATCTCCCAATATCAAGATCATCAAGATCCCTCATGGGATCATCACATCAATTACCAATAATAATCATCATAACTCGCCAATATACAATAATATGGGGAAACCCTAAGGGGGAATTACAACTATGAAAATAGGTTTTGTTGAGACATGGGTTACCTCTTAGCCTTAATTAATTCCTTGGCTATGAAGGGTCTTTCTTTAAGCTTCCTCGCTTTCTTGATTTCTCCTAAGGGGATTCTTGGAGCTCTTTTGGGGTGGTGGGGCGTTATTTTTGTGGGAAGTTCTAGGTGCCTCCTAAGTCCCCTATTTATATATTTAGGAGTCCTAATTAGGAACTAATATTATAGGCTCGCTAATTCTATTCCTTTTGGAACTAAGGATTGGGTTTAGGGGTTGGGTTTATATATGAGGGCCCATGGACTATGGTGGGCCTTTTTCCCTAATTAATCATTATGATTTATTCTTTTTCTTGGGCTATTGATTAATTAATTAAATGGTTTTAGGGGCCGTAACACGGGGTGTTACATACTAGGCCGAATAGATCCATGTGTAGTAGACTTAGCGGTCTTGTTGTAGATTCTTGAGCTTTGGATTTGAATGATAACTTGATTTGCTTTCCTCTTTGGAAAGCATCACATATTTGATCTTTCTTGTAAACAATGTCGGCTAGACCTTCAACGAGCTTGTTTCTTGCTAGCTTGTTGATGGTCTTGAAGTTTAGATGATTCAACTTTCTGTGTCATTCCCAACTTGCTGCGTGTGAGTTGTTTGCTAGTAGACATACTGATTCTTTTGTTGTGTTCCAATCAACCACATACATATTTTTCTTCCTTATTCCTTCGAGCACAACTTCTCCCGAGGAATCATTCTTCACTTGACATTTGTCTTTGAAGAATTCTACTAGATATACTTTGTCACAAAATTGACTTATACTCAACAAGTTGAATTTTAGACATTCAAGAAAGGATACATCTTCAATTTTTAAGCCATTGCGGGATATTATACCAATTCCTTTGGTTATGCCGTATCGTTCATTCCCTCCGAATACGACTTTTGGTCCTTCAATATTTTTAAAGTCCACAAGACTAGATTTATTTCCAGTCATGTGTCTAGAACATCCACTATCGAAGTACCAAGTTTCCTGCAAATAAATTACACATTTTTAGGTACCCAACATGATTTGGGTCCTTGGGTGTTAGTCATCTTTGGTACCCAAATCCACCTTGTACTCACTGATCTAAGTTTAGGTGATTGGTAACCATTAAACACATTATAATCATAATTGATTTTTTGAAAACATTTTTGGTGCCGGTTTTTGAAAATTGACTCGATTTTTTGGCACTTGGGAAGTAGATTGTTTGAGCCTATGATAGGCATTAAATCTGGACTTAGTCCATGGTTTAATATTATCAAACCAATCTTGTTTAGAGGGATAAAATCTCCCTGCCCCAATTCTCGGATTTCTTCCCATTTTCCTATCAGGGCTTTGTGCACTTGACTCATTTGTGTGTTTCCATTTAGGAACAAACTTTTGCCTTTTTATATACTACTTAGGCAAAATATTATTTCTTTGAGGCTTCAGCCTTGCAGTATTAAATTTGGCATTGGTTTGGCAACCAATTCCTTGTCTCATTGTGCTGTTTTGACTTTTTTACAAATTTTACCACTTGGACTTTATTGTTCAAAGTAATACTAAAATTAGTCAATTTCTTAGAGGCTTGAGAACACGAAGGATCATAACCAAGTCCGGTTTTATCACTTGAGGGTTTTTGCATATTTACCATTTTGTCCATTATTTTTTATGAATGTGTAAATGTTGCTATAACCTCTCTAAGATTGTGTTCTCTCGCTTCCCTTGATTTACACTCTTCTTGAAGACAAATAATTTTATCCTTCAAGTCTTTCACTTCAAGTAGAGCATTTTGCAATTTTTCATTTAATTCATCTTTTTCAAGAATTAAAAGATTATTGCGATCGTTGAGTTGAGAGTGAGTGTCCATTACGGTTTGAAAATCTTTCATTAAGTGAAATAAGGACTCTCTAGAGAATGAAGAATTTACAGAGTCATAAAATTTAGATGTTACCTCATCTTCTTCATTTTCATTGGCCATAAGACACATGTCCTCGTAGGATGAATTGTTGGAGATACTCATGTAAAACATTGCATTGTCATCTTTTGAGGTGACACTTTCATCACTTGAAGACTCTTCTGACTCACTTGTCTCAAGTGGGTCACTAATGAGTGCTTTTCTTCTCTCCTTTGTGAACCTTTTATATCTGGTCTTGAATTCTTCCTGTTGAGGGTTAGAAATATTTATGTATTGACTTTTACTTACCTTGGGGTGTGGACAGCTTGCTGCAAAGTGTCCAGGCTTTCTACAATTGTAACACAAATTTAAATCATTACAAATTTGAATCTTCCTCAACCATTTCTTTCTTCGAATTTTTCGTTGCATTCCATGGTTTCCCTTGTGGATTTTTCTTGTAGTTGCTCTTCTTCATGAATTTCCTAAATTTCTTGACAAAGAGAGCAAATTGATCATTAGGCAATAATTCATTATTTTATACTGACCTCAAAGTAGACGGTTGCTCAGTTATGAGTGCATTGTTCTTTTCTTCATGATCTTCCTCGATCCTTGATTTCATCTCGAACTCATAAGCTTATAGATCACTAAAGAGCTTATCGGTTGATAGGATTTTTAGATCTCTATGATCTCTCATGACCGTGACCTTCATGTCCCATGTAGATGGTAGACCACGTAGGATTTTGAGTGAGATTTCCTTTTGATTGATGTCTTTTCCAAGATCATTAATCTCTCCTAAGATTTTAGCAAATTTTTTTTCCATATCGGTAATATTCTCGCCGTTTAGCATTTTTGAAATCCTCGAATTTCTTTAATGCTATGGTGAGTTTATTATCCTTTTCTTGTTCGTCTCCTTCACCAATTTGAATAAGCGTTTCCCAAACTTCTTTTGCGGATTGACATTTTCGAACTTTTGGAAATATCGTGTCATCGATAGATTTAAACAGAATATCCTTGGCAATATTGTCCAAGTTATTTATTGTTCTATCTTCACGAGACCATTCCACCTTCGGTTTTGGAATGTATTGTTGAGTGTCTCTTGTTTGTACGGATGAAGTGTTGACTTGCAAAATTTCAATAGGACCACGGGTGATGACTTCCCACATTTCATCATGTAATGTGGATAAGTGTACCTGCATGCGAATTTTCCAATCATCAAATTTTTCTAAGGAAAATAATAAATTTCGGGCAAGAGCTATACCTCTTTTCATCATCTTGATTTTTCGAGATCTGTTTAGCAGTCAAGATTGACTCAAACAGACAACCGCTCTAATACCAATTGTTGGTCCCGATAGGGTGGTAGAAAGTCTAGAGGGGGGGGGGGGGGGCTGAATAGAGAAATGTTCAACTTGAACTGCACAGCGGAATAAATATGTGTAAAGAGTTATGCCCAATCAATAATTTGAATCACAGGCACGTGTAGGATAAACTCAGATGATGTGAGTGGGTGACATGAATATCTTGAATATTTAAAGGAGATGGTGCACTCAATATTTAACAATAATATTCAAGATTATAAATAAGATTTCGTGTCACGTCAACCGTATGATAAATGTCACATGCAACACGTCAAACTTGCTTAGAATAATTCAAATGTTAAGCATGGAAAGTTTGAGTTACATGCATACGTGAGAACATACTATACCCGAAAGATTTAAGATAGACAGTGAATACTAAACGGGTTAGTCGGATGATAAATAAATAAAGCGAATTATGTAAGTGCGGTATGTAAATGAGAGAGGTAATTTATAGTGGTTCGGAAGTGGCGTAATCTTCCTAGTCCACTTTGCTCCATTCACTTCTAGGAGTAATTCACTATTTTCCACACACAGTTACAATAGTGAATAAGCGCTACACAAGCACTTCTTCCGGATGTCTTGCACACAGCTACACCCAACTTCGAGTGTTTCGCACACAACTATACTCAACTACGAGTATTTCGCACACAACTATACTCAACGCCAACTAAGTGTTTTGCACACAGCTACACTCACTAGAGTATTTTGCACACAGCTATACTCTTTTTACAATTACAAATACAAAGGTAATTGTATCTCTCTCCAACTAATTTTGAGACTATTCAGACTAAGTCTCTTTCTCTAGATATTTCAATGAATATTTGAGCACTTGTATTTCTAGAATTCGCACTTGTTCATCCGTGTGTTCTCCTGTATGTTCACCTCTTATCTCTTGTCTCTTCTTCAAGTCTTCATGGCCTTTTTATGGATAACCAAATATATCCGTTGGAGTAGGATAATTTGATATTTGAATTTTGAATCTTCATAGCCTGATATTGTTGACAATAGTAGGTCTTCAATTTTGATTTGATTGTCAACTTGCCTGACAAGATAATATTTTATTTCAACTTGATTTTCAAGTTGTTTCTAAAATATTATTTTCCTTGTCTATTTGAAGTTCCAACATCTCTTTGCGATAAGTTCTTCTGATAAAATTTTATTTCTAGGATAATGTCTTTTATCCATGCCTTCATAAATTTTCCACCGTTCTGATCATATCTTCAGGCAATTTGGATTTTTGTGACATGTGAGATGACCAACATAAATTCTCTTGAATTTATATAATTTCTGATCATCTTGCTTCTTTGTAACATCTTGCTTTTTTTTGAGACGCATTGTGCTTAAAAATCAGATCTTGCTTGTTTGACTTGGCACTTCTTGCATCTTTGACTTGCTACATCGTGCTTTTCTGATTTGGTCACATTGTGCTTTTTGCATTGTGCTTCTTTGACTTTAGCACATTGTGCTTCTTTTTGAGACATTGTGCTTCTTTCTGAAATCCGGCTTATAAAAAATAAGTCTTTGGGGGGAATCGATCTGGGGGTGTGATCGTTGTATATAAGGACTTCTATCATTTCGTCGTTAGGCTCATCCGGTCTTTCTTTGCAATGCCATTCTTTAGTATTTCTGTTCCAGATGAATACTTGTAGGACCAAAATTAATTCTCCCAATTAATTTTGTTCTTCATGTGGTAGATTTTCCTTTGCATACTGGCTTGATATTCTGAATTATGATGCTTGTACTAAAGACCTAAATTTTAAGGGGATCTAAAGTACATCTGGCTGATCAAAACTTTATTACAAAAATATTCCTATCAATTTCCATTTTAAAAGGCATTATGAACGTAACATCAAGTTGCCTAACAGTTCACCCAGATGATAAAGCTAAAGAATGAAGAAGTAACATGACAGTAGTTGGCTTGACCACTGGACTGAAGGTGTCAAAGAAATCTTTCCCAAGCACTTGATTGAACCCTTTTGCTACTAGTCTTGCCTTATGTCTGTCAATGGAGCTATCTGCCTTTCGTTTTGTACAAAAAACCCACTTACATCCACTAATATTCATACTTTCCTGTGATGGTGCGAGAAACCATGTTTGATTCTGAAGGAGGGCATTAAATTCCTGATCCATATAGCTTCAGGCCATTCTGGGTTCTTATATGCCTGAGTGTAACAAGTGGGATCCGAAGGACAAACCTGAGCCGTTAAAGTTGATGGTGAGCCTGTGACCTACTCCGAGTGCCATCATGTGAGTTTGGACGTGGACTTCACGGATTTGCCACGAGGCCGTGCAGCCGGCTGGACAAGTTGGTCATGCGACTCGTGCTCGGGCAGGCAGGGCCCAAGAGAATGTCATCTGACCGCAGCCAAGAAAAAGGACGAACCGCAGCTCGTATAGAAACGTTTGATCGCAACCAAATGGTGGACCGCAGCCTAAGAGTATCAATCTGACCGCAGCCAGCTTCTGAACCGCAGCTCAGGATAACCAATCCGATCGCAACCGAATTGGGGTAACACACACATAACACATAGCAAGCACATGCAACCCACATTACACATTAGGAAGGGGGAGAAAACGTATAACAAAACCTATGTGTGATCCATCACATACTAAGAATAGACCTAAGGGGTTCATACTCCTTCCATCTAGGTCAACGGGATATCAATTCAACTAGCATGCAATACAATAGACTCATAAACCTACGAACGGTACCCGAAACATCAAACTAGACATAGGCACGATAAACGGAGTCCGTTGGGACACCACGGGGGACGGGGGAACATCAAACGGGGAAGCCGAGATCCCGGGTGGGATGAATTTCCAGCGGGTAGCCGGTGGGTGGGGGCCACCCGCCGGCTGCCCGCCCGCCGGCCACCCGTTGCCGGGCGGTGTTTCACGGCCGTGGGTAGGTGGCGGGTCCCCTACCCCCACTGACTCTTTTCACACACTTTACGCCCCGGGAACCGTTGTGGAACCCGAAACCATGCTTAGACACTTTATAACGCAATTTACGACAACACGTAGACAATTAACGAATCAAATACAAGAAACGAACGGCACATAACCTATCATGCTTTTCTAAATATAATCAACACCCAAACATGCGATTTCCCCACCCGATAATCCAAGAATAAGATCATACGATACAACCTAGGGTTCTTATCACTTTTATATCAACAAGAATACGGTTCGTCTTCTAATTGCAAGATTCGGTAAGAATAACACATAAACATCAAGAGCATCACACAATTATCAAGAACGACACATAATCATCAAGAACTCCATATAATTATCAAGAACACCATAGTTATCAAGAATCTCCCAATATCAAGATCATCAAGATCCCTCATGGGATCATCACATCAATTACCAATAATAATCATCATAACTCGCCAATATACAATAATATGGGGAAACCCTAAGGGGGAATTACAACTATGAAAATAGGTTTTGTTGAGACATGGGTTACCTCTTAGCCTTAATTAATTCCTTGGCTATGAAGGGTCTTTCTTTAAGCTTCCTCGCTTTCTTGATTTCTCCTAAGGGGATTCTTGGAGCTCTTTTGGGGTGGTGGGGCGTTATTTTTGTGGGAAGTTCTAGGTGCCTCCTAAGTCCCCTATTTATATATTTAGGAGTCCTAATTAGGAACTAATATTATAGGCTCGCTAATTCTATTCCTTTTGGAACTAAGGATTGGGTTTAGGGGTTGGGTTTATATATGAGGGCCCATGGACTATGGTGGGCCTTTTTCCCTAATTAATCATTATGATTTATTCTTTTTCTTGGGCTATTGATTAATTAATTAAATGGTTTTAGGGGCCGTAACACGGGGTGTTACATACTAGGCCGAATAGATCCATGTGTAGTAGACTTAGCGGTCTTGTTGTAGATTCTTGAGCTTTGGATTTGAATGATAACTTGATTTGCTTTCCTCTTTGGAAAGCATCACATATTTGATCTTTCTTGTAAACAATGTCGGCTAGACCTTCAACGAGCTTGTTTCTTGCTAGCTTGTTGATGGTCTTGAAGTTTAGATGATTCAACTTTCTGTGTCATTCCCAACTTGCTGCGTGTGAGTTGTTTGCTAGTAGACATACTGATTCTTTTGTTGTGTTCCAATCAACCACATACATATTTTTCTTCCTTATTCCTTCGAGCACAACTTCTCCCGAGGAATCATTCTTCACTTGACATTTGTCTTTGAAGAATTCTACTAGATATACTTTGTCACAAAATTGACTTATACTCAACAAGTTGAATTTTAGACATTCAAGAAAGGATACATCTTCAATTTTTAAGCCATTGCGGGATATTATACCAATTCCTTTGGTTATGCCGTATCGTTCATTCCCTCCGAATACGACTTTTGGTCCTTCAATATTTTTAAAGTCCACAAGACTAGATTTATTTCCAGTCATGTGTCTAGAACATCCACTATCGAAGTACCAAGTTTCCTGCAAATAAATTACACATTTTTAGGTACCCAACATGATTTGGGTCCTTGGGTGTTAGTCATCTTTGGTACCCAAATCCACCTTGTACTCACTGATCTAAGTTTAGGTGATTGGTAACCATTAAACACATTATAATCATAATTGATTTTTGAAAACATTTTTGGTGCCGGTTTTTGAAAATTGACTCGATTTTTTGGCACTTGGGAAGTAGATTGTTTGAGCCTATGATAGGCATTAAATCTGGACTTAGTCCATGGTTTAATATTATCAAACCAATCTTGTTTAGAGGGATAAAATCTCCCTGCCCCAATTCTCGGATTTCTTCCCATTTTCCTATCAGGGCTTTGTGCACTTGACTCATTTGTGTGTTTCCATTTAGGAACAAACTTTTGCCTTTTATATACTACTTAGGCAAAATATTATTTCTTTGAGGCTTCAGCCTTGCAGTATTAAATTTGGCATTGGTTTGGCAACCAATTCCTTGTCTCATTGTGCTGTTTTGACTTTTTACAAATTTTACCACTTGGACTTTATTGTTCAAAGTAATACTAAAATTAGTCAATTTCTTAGAGGCTTGAGAACACGAAGGATCATAACCAAGTCCGGTTTTATCACTTGAGGGTTTTTGCATATTTACCATTTTGTCCATTATTTTTTATGAATGTGTAAATGTTGCTATAACCTCTCTAAGATTGTGTTCTCTCGCTTCCCTTGATTTACACTCTTCTTGAAGACAAATAATTTTATCCTTCAAGTCTTTCACTTCAAGTAGAGCATTTTGCAATTTTTCATTTAATTCATCTTTTTCAAGAATTAAAAGATTATTGCGATCGTTGAGTTGAGAGTGAGTGTCCATTACGGTTTGAAAATCTTTCATTAAGTGAAATAAGGACTCTCTAGAGAATGAAGAATTTACAGAGTCATAAAATTTAGATGTTACCTCATCTTCTTCATTTTCATTGGCCATAAGACACATGTCCTCGTAGGATGAATTGTTGGAGATACTCATGTAAAACATTGCATTGTCATCTTTTGAGGTGACACTTTCATCACTTGAAGACTCTTCTGACTCACTTGTCTCAAGTGGGTCACTAATGAGTGCTTTTCTTCTCTCCTTTGTGAACCTTTTATATCTGGTCTTGAATTCTTCCTGTTGAGGGTTAGAAATATTTATGTATTGACTTTTACTTACCTTGGGGTGTGGACAGCTTGCTGCAAAGTGTCCAGGCTTTCTACAATTGTAACACAAATTTAAATCATTACAAATTTGAATCTTCCTCAACCATTTCTTTCTTCGAATTTTTCGTTGCATTCCATGGTTTCCCTTGTGGATTTTTCTTGTAGTTGCTCTTCTTCATGAATTTCCTAAATTTCTTGACAAAGAGAGCAAATTGATCATTAGGCAATAATTCATTATTTTATACTGACCTCAAAGTAGACGGTTGCTCAGTTATGAGTGCATTGTTCTTTTCTTCATGATCTTCCTCGATCCTTGATTTCATCTCGAACTCATAAGCTTATAGATCACTAAAGAGCTTATCGGTTGATAGGATTTTTAGATCTCTATGATCTCTCATGACCGTGACCTTCATGTCCCATGTAGATGGTAGACCACGTAGGATTTTGAGTGAGATTTCCTTTTGATTGATGTCTTTTCCAAGATCATTAATCTCTCCTAAGATTTTAGCAAATTTTTTTTCCATATCGGTAATATTCTCGCCGTTTAGCATTTTGAAATCCTCGAATTTCTTTAATGCTATGGTGAGTTTATTATCCTTTTCTTGTTCGTCTCCTTCACCAATTTGAATAAGCGTTTCCCAAACTTCTTTTGCGGATTGACATTTTCGAACTTTTGGAAATATCGTGTCATCGATAGATTTAAACAGAATATCCTTGGCAATATTGTCCAAGTTATTTATTGTTCTATCTTCACGAGACCATTCCACCTTCGGTTTTGGAATGTATTGTTGAGTGTCTCTTGTTTGTACGGATGAAGTGTTGACTTGCAAAATTTCAATAGGACCACGGGTGATGACTTCCCACATTTCATCATGTAATGTGGATAAGTGTACCTGCATGCGAATTTTCCAATCATCAAATTTTTCTAAGGAAAATAATAAATTTCGGGCAAGAGCTATACCTCTTTTCATCATCTTGATTTTTCGAGATCTGTTTAGCAGTCAAGATTGACTCAAACAGACAACCGCTCTAATACCAATTGTTGGTCCCGATAGGGTGGTAGAAAGTCTAGAGGGGGGGGGGGGGGGGCTGAATAGAGAAATGTTCAACTTGAACTGCACAGCGGAATAAATATGTGTAAAGAGTTATGCCCAATCAATAATTTGAATCACAGGCACGTGTAGGATAAACTCAGATGATGTGAGTGGGTGACATGAATATCTTGAATATTTAAAGGAGATGGTGCACTCAATATTTAACAATAATATTCAAGATTATAAATAAGATTTCGTGTCACGTCAACCGTATGATAAATGTCACATGCAACACGTCAAACTTGCTTAGAATAATTCAAATGTTAAGCATGGAAAGTTTGAGTTACATGCATACGTGAGAACATACTATACCCGAAAGATTTAAGATAGACAGTGAATACTAAACGGGTTAGTCGGATGATAAATAAATAAAGCGAATTATGTAAGTGCGGTATGTAAATGAGAGAGGTAATTTATAGTGGTTCGGAAGTGGCGTAATCTTCCTAGTCCACTTTGCTCCATTCACTTCTAGGAGTAATTCACTATTTTCCACACACAGTTACAATAGTGAATAAGCGCTACACAAGCACTTCTTCCGGATGTCTTGCACACAGCTACACCCAACTTCGAGTGTTTCGCACACAACTATACTCAACTACGAGTATTTCGCACACAACTATACTCAACGCCAACTAAGTGTTTTGCACACAGCTACACTCACTAGAGTATTTTGCACACAGCTATACTCTTTTTACAATTACAAATACAAAGGTAATTGTATCTCTCTCCAACTAATTTTGAGACTATTCAGACTAAGTCTCTTCTCTAGATATTTCAATGAATATTTGAGCACTTGTATTTCTAGAATTCGCACTTGTTCATCCGTGTGTTCTCCTGTATGTTCACCTCTTATCTCTTGTCTCTTCTTCAAGTCTTCATGGCCTTTTTATGGATAACCAAATATATCCGTTGGAGTAGGATAATTTGATATTTGAATTTTGAATCTTCATAGCCTGATATTGTTGACAATAGTAGGTCTTCAATTTTGATTTGATTGTCAACTTGCCTGACAAGATAATATTTTATTTCAACTTGATTTTCAAGTTGTTTCTAAAATATTATTTTCCTTGTCTATTTTGAAGTTCCAACATCTCTTTGCGATAAGTTCTTCTGATAAAATTTTATTTCTAGGATAATGTCTTTTATCCATGCCTTCATAAATTTTCCACCGTTCTGATCATATCTTCAGGCAATTTGGATTTTTGTGACATGTGAGATGACCCAACATAAATTCTCTTGAATTTATATAATTTCTGATCATCTTGCTTCTTTGTAACATCTTGCTTTTTTTTGAGACGCATTGTGCTTAAAAATCAGATCTTGCTTGTTTGACTTGGCACTTCTTGCATCTTTGACTTGCTACATCGTGCTTTTCTGATTTGGTCACATTGTGCTTTTTTGCATTGTGCTTCTTTGACTTTAGCACATTGTGCTTCTTTTTGAGACATTGTGCTTCTTTCTGAAATCCGGCTTATAAAAAATAAGTCTTTGGGGGGAATCGATCTGGGGTGTGATCGTTGTATATAAGGACTTCTATCATTTCGTCGTTAGGCTCATCCGGTCTTTCTTTGCAATGCCATTCTTTAGTATTTCTGTTCCAGATGAATACTTGTAGGACCAAAATTAATTCTCCCAATTAATTTTGTTCTTCATGTGGTAGATTTTCCTTTGCATACTGGCTTGATATTCTGAATTATGATGCTTGTACTAAAGACCTAAATTTTAAGGGGATCTAAAGTACATCTGGCTGATCAAAACTTTATTACAAAAATATTCCTATCAATTTCCATTTTAAAAGGCATTATGAACGTAACATCAAGTTGCCTAACAGTTCACCCAGATGATAAAGCTAAAGAATGAAGTAACATGACAGTAGTTGGCTTGACCACTGGACTGAAGGTGTCAAAGAAATCTTTCCCAAGCACTTGATTGAACCCTTTTGCTACTAGTCTTGCCTTATGTCTGTCAATGGAGCTATCTGCCTTTCGTTTTGTACAAAAAACCCACTTACATCCACTAATATTCATACTTTCCTGTGATGGTGCGAGAAACCATGTTTGATTCTGAAGGAGGGCATTAAATTCCTGATCCATATAGCTTCAGGCCATTCTGGGTTCTTATATGCCTGAGTGTAACAAGTGGGATCCGAAGGACAAACCTGAGCCGTTAAAGTTGATGGTGGAGCCTGTGACCTACTCCGAGTGCCCATCATGTGAGTTTGGACGGTGGACTTCACGGATTTGCCACGAGGCCGTGCAGCCGGCTGGACAAGTTGGTCATGCGACTCGTGCTCGGGCAGGCAGGCTGGCTGGCTCGTTAGCGGTTGGTAGTGGCATTGGTGATGCAGCTGTGTCGCTGCTAAGTGCGACATTGGTGCTGCCATGAGACTGCTCCGGCGAGGCAGCGGCGGTAGAACTCGGACAAAGAACCGATTCAACCCACAGATAAGTTTGTTCAGGTTGAGAAGCCTGCAATTTATTGTTACTAAAATACCCCTATATCGTTATATATATCTAAAAACATAATAAGTCTCAATCAAAGTTATATCCCTCATTTAAGTCCATGTTTTTAATTCTAATCAATTTGTACATTCTGCTTTTAGAGTTGTACTATATAATTTTTTTGGACAAAAATACCCCTATCGTTATAACTTCCGTTATCTTTTCCATTATTGTTATTATGCATATGCATCCACCATATATTTTCTTATATTCTTTAATGATAATAATATTTGTAGACATTATATATTGGATTATTATAATTATAACACCCCACTTTTCTTAAACCTTAATAACAATTACTTAACTTAAAAAGGAATACTAACAAGCATAATAAGTCTACTAGTCATCATTAAGAGGTGTCACCGTCACAATCACCATAAACGGTGATTGCACAGACAAAGAAATGATCTAAACTTCAACAAACATACTATTTAAAACAAACTTGGGGAATGAAACGCCGGTGTCCAGCACCATCAAAACATCTAGATAAGTCTACAATCAAAGTCTCAAAATAACATAACTGAAATAAGAGTTTAGACTACAACTAGCGCACTAAGCTAATCTAGTCTAACTCGAACGCTCTCATGAACTGGGCCCACCTAAAAGGGGTTAACAAACAAACAAGTAGAAAGCAATCTGTTAGCACGAATCTAAGTACAACGCCACTCAACCCTGTAAAATACTATAGCATACTTTTGGAAAACATTTGTTTCACACACTTAGATCAAGTATTCACAATCACTTGGGCAACATTCAAACATGCTCAACAGGATTTCTATATGCATGCAACCTAATTATTAAATAGGCATACTTTCTCTATCATTTAACTCATAAACAAACTCATACTTTCACATACGTATCTTATCATAGCGATATACTCTAATCATATTCAAATTGATGGTTAATAATATGCTTAATCTATACAAGTATTCTCATGCTAACAAATATCTTAACAACCATCTCATATCAACATATATCTCAATAAGCAATCTCATGCTATCACATAACTCAATAAGCAATCTCATGCTATCATATACTCAATAAGCAATCACATGCTATCATATAACTCATTAAGCAAACTCATGCTATCATATTACTCAATGCGCTATCTCATGTTATCATATTACTCAATACGCAATCTCATGCTATCATATACTCAATAAGAAATCTCATACTATCAAATAACTTAATAAGCAATCTCATGCTAAATATAATTCAATAAGTATAGATAGATATACAAATACACTCTTTCTTTGGTAACAATGAACACTTGTTAAACGGAGGTTTCAAAGAGTCACAATGACTCGCTTTTCTTTACTTTCTCTCGAGTCACGTTGACTTGCTTTCTTTAGAGTAGCAATGACTCGCTTTCTCTCTTTACTTTTACTCCTTGACGAGGTATAAACTTCATCATAATGTGAATGTACCTATCTGGGCTCAGCATCTAGCCGGCCTAATACTCGTCTCGCCCACAGAACCACTCTCTTTGGTTCTTTTCTTAAACTCTATGGAATCAGGTATCGTACTTGTCAGTGTGCACACCCCCTAACCGGGATTCCAAGCCCGGTAGATAGTATTCTACCTAGTAACTCGGTAATATCGACCTCGTTACTTCACATCGGATTGCAATGTCCGTTTCTTTCTTTACTTTCTCTTTTCTTTCGAAAGAACATAGTCCTAACGGGCCTCCAAAACCTCGGATTACTCACACTAGATACATATAGATATGACTCATGCATTTCAATCTCATGCAACAACTTTACTTTATGCAAACTTATGCACATAGCTTCTCAACAACTTCTCTTTTCTCACAAATTGGAAATCAAATATCATGCAACTAGAGAATGAATTTCCAAAATAGATATAGGTTTTTGAAATAATACTTAGGCTTACTTAGAGCCACTAATGTACTTTAGTTCATGATATGCTAAACATGCTCTTTACTATAAGAAATATCTCAATTTCTATTTTATCATAAGTCAAGCAAATATTATGCTACTTCATGTTCATCACTTTAATACTTAGCAAAACTTCTTAGAAAACACTTAGAAACTATTGATCATGCTCTTTAAACTCAAAATGGACAACATGCTTTAATACTTCACTTTACAGGGCAATTAGATTCATGCTCTGTACAACCAAACATTTCATATTCTTGGCAAAATTTCTCAAATACTCACAATGAATACTTAGGCATGCTAATCAAGAAAACTTTGTACAAATAATGATCATACTTCTTAATCCAACAGTCAAATAATTGTCATATTTCTCAAACAAATAGTGAAGACCAAATACTTCACATTTTCATTCTCTACAAATGTTCACATACTACTTCTATAACATGAATCATCACAACTTTCTACTGTAAATTACACATTTCTACTCCAAAATCAATGAAATCAAATTCTGCTCGTGCGTCGTAACGATCCCGAGTGTCTAAGCCTCAAAGGCCCGCGAGTCCCGGCCCGAAATGACACGTAGCTGAGCCACAAGGGCCTGACCACTACACTGTTATTGCCTGGCGGAGCTTGCGGCGGGGCATGTGGGAAGCCTTGGCTTCCGCCAAGCAGCAGCCTAGGGCCACGACTCTTGCCATGAGTCGTGCCCTAGGGTTGTGCCTCCACGGGGCTGCCCAACCGTCCTTGCCTAGGACTGTTGGCTAGCTTTGTGACTCCATCTGGTGCACACTATCTGTGCACCAGTGGGATTCTTCATCTGCAATGCAGTTTCAAGCAATCTAACACTCCCAAATCCCAACAACACATCATAGATCAAAAATAGATCACTTAATAGCTCAAACACCTCAATAATCTTGCATTTCTACACATTCCAGCATTTATTTTGACTTCACAGAGTTTATAAAAAGAGGTGGGAGTCCATGGGTTATACCTTTGTTATTTCATCTTCTTGTTGGGATTCATCCTTCTTCCCAAGTCAGCTACAACCCCCTTCACCACCTACATTCTTCAAACAAACCACACAACAAGCCTTAAGAGCTAAACTCTCAAAGATGGAAGCTAGAAAATAAAGAAGCTAGAAGAAGAATGGATGGAAGGTTTAGATGTTTAAACTTACTGTTATTTCTTTGGTGTTTCTTGCAGAGCTTTGAGGTGGAGAAGACATGGATGGGAATCAAGAGGCAATGACTGAAAACATTTCATTTTATTGTGGCACTAAATTTAGGAGAATCAACAATGATTAGTGGAGGGCAAAGTGATCATTTGGCTGGGCTTCTTAAAATATCAGGCAAAAGAGAGTGGAGTCTAGTGGTTCACCACGTTTCATGGACCAATGTAGAATCATAGTTTAAAATAGTTTTGGGGGTCAAAATACATTTTTTCCAAAATACTTTCTAGACAACCACTTAGTTTAGGTTCCTCTGATTTCTCCCGGTTTCACTCAGATTGACTTTTGGATCAAAATCTTGGTACGCGATGTACCCGAAAATTTAGGATTTTAGAATTAAAATAAGTCTCGGTGTTGAATTTATTTAAAAGTGGCTCAAAATAATTTATTCAAACACCGATTTTATCGCAAAAAATTTTATAGAGTGAAAAATGCCTAATTTGGATTTTCGTAAAATCGAATTTATAAAATTACATTTTGGGTTGTCACATTCTACCCTCCTTAAAAGAAGTTTCGTCCCCGAAACTTATTATAAACGAACGGGTTCACTTAGAATGGGAACTTTCAGTAAGATGATAAGAGTCTCAAGATTTGGCTTTAGAATTTCTCTTGGGATACTTGGGAATTTAGGAATTCTCCAAGTTCACACTAACACTTCACAACACATAGGATTTACTCAAAACTAACTGTTTCGATAAAACTACTACTGAACTTTAAGCTTAACTAGTTACCTTGATTAAATCCTCCTGATGCACCACCTGGTGGCATGTAGTTGGGATCCCATCCATAAGGGGTCCATCTTTTAACATTCTCTATGCCTATCCTCTCTTCGAGGACTGCAGCTCTTTGGTCGAAGTTGGCAAAACCGTAGTTCACTTGAGCACTTAAATTGTCAAATCTCTGATTGACCATTGCGTAGAGCTCATCGTAGGAATGTCCCCTCGACCCTCCTACGTAACCTTCTTATGGCCTACTCTGAGGCGTTACAACATTTATCCCTTTGTTTCCTGTGCCCATCTCTTGATCGGTCCCCATGGCATTCCTTTCACCACTTGCTTCGGCTAAGCTTCCGGCCTCAATACCAACACTTGCCCACTTCTTTTGTGGTATGTTCAGACTAACCACGAGTGCTATCTTCTCATCTATGGGCTTCTTAGCAATGTCTGCCAAGGTCAGATGCTTGTTATATGTGGTTTGATACATATCATAGTATATCAAATTTGTTGCAGTAAGGGTCGTCCTTGTAGTTCTTTTTATTTTTTCCCCTCTTTCAGACAGATTTATCTTACTGAAGATCTAAATCAAAACCATACCGTAAGGCAAATGTTTCATGTTCCTTGTCTTGAAATAGGAATGTGCTTAAGCATCAAAACTGACAAATTTATATCAATCCCAAACCTGAGAAAGAAAGATATGGTGCAGGTCCAACTACCAATCTCATTAGAATTGTTCCTACACGGGAACAAACACTCTTCTATCAATAAAACCAACAACTTCTTCTCGCCATTCAGGGCGGATTTCTCGAGTTTATATTCTTTGGGATATTTTTCCCTACTTCCTGTCATGTACCTCAAGTATTCAAGATAAGACACTCACTCATGGGAAATCCATTCATCCCTATCATACGTGTCTACTTCCTTCAACGGTAAATCAAACCAATTGGACAATTCCTGTGGTGTCAACTCCACTTTAGTACATATCACATTAGAGGTAACCATAGTAATTCTGTAACACCCCGTGTTACGGCCTTCAATCCCAGATTAATTATTTAATTAATACCGTTAATAATAATTAAATATGATTTAATTCGGTTAGGTTTCCCTTGAATTAATTAATAAGGTCCACCATGAACCGTGGACCCTTGCCTAAAATAGAGTCTTAAGCCTATTAGGAATAAAGAAAGTAAACCTTTTAGTATTCAGATTCTAATTAAGAATCCTAGACCTAGTTATCTATTAGGAATAAAGGAAGTAGGTCTTTTACTATTCAGATTATGATTAGGATTCTCTTTAATTAATTAATATGGTCCACTATGGACCATGGACCCTCATCCCTAAAACAAGTCCTTAGTCCTATAAGGAATGGAATTAGCAAGCCCATAATATTTAGACCCCAATTATGACTCTTAGGAATATATATATATATATATATATAGGATCATAGGAGGCACCTAAATCTTACACCATAATAATCTCTCACCACACAAGAAGTTCCAAGAATCCCCTTAGAAAGAAATCAAGAAAGAAGAAAGCTTAAAGAAAGACCCTTCATAGCCAAGGAATTAATAAGGCTAAGAGGTAACCCATGTCTCAACAAAACCTATTTTCTTAGCTATGATCTCCCTCTAGGCATCCTTCTACATTATTGTGTATTGATTATTCGTTTATGATATTGATGGTGGGATCTTGATAATTGATGTTATGCTTTCTTGGGAAATCTTGATAATCTTGATGATGGAAAGAGATTCTTGATGATTGGGTGATGTTCTTGATGAACCTTGATATTTCTTGATATTAAGCGATAGGTTACGTTCTTGATGATTTAATTGTGATTAGAGCCCTAGGATGTAACGTGAAACTCGTATGATGTTATTCTTAATATTTGGGTGGGAATTCGCATGTTTGGGTGTTAATTATGCTTAGAAATCATGATAGGATATGTGATATTTGATTCTTACTTTTGATCCGTTAATTGTCTACGTGGTGTCATCAATTGCGTTCAAAAGTGTCTAAGCATGGTTTCGGGGTCCACAAAGGATCCCGGAACGTTTATTGTGATAATAAATCAGTGGGGGGTAGGTGGGGGTAGGGAAACCCGCCACCTACCCGCTGCCCTATTCGAGCGTCGCCGGCAGGGGGCAGCCGGCGGGTAAGCGATTGCCCGTCGGGCACCCGCTGCCCGGTTTCTCGCAGCCGGCGGTTGGTCCTCCACCCGCTGGTTTTCCAACATCGGGATGGTGGTTTCCTCCGTTGATGTTTCCCCGACCCTCGTGGTGTCCCAACGGACTCTGTTTATCGTGCCTAAAGTCTAGTTTGATGTTTCGGGTACCATTCGTAGGATAAATGAGTCTTATATATATATATATATATATATATATATATATATATATATATATATATATATATATATATATATATATATCGCATGCTAGTTGAATTGGTATCCCGTTGGCCTAGGTGAAAGAAGTATGAACCCTTTAGGATTATTCCTAGTATGTGGATGACCACGCATAGGTTTCATTATACGGTTTCTCCCCCTTCCCAATGTGTCAATGTGGGTTGCATGTGCTTGCTATGTGTTATGTGTGCATGATACCCCAATTTGGTTGCGATCAAATTGGTTATTCCTGAGCTGCGGTTCAGAAGCTGGCTGCGGTCAGATTTACACTCTTGGGCTGTGGTCCACCGTTTGGTTGCGATCAAACGTTTTACATGAGCTGCGGTTCATATTCCTGGCTGTGGTCAGATGACTACTCTTGGGCTGCGGTCCACTGTTTGGTTGCGATCAAACATTATGATGAGCTGTGGTTCATCGGTCAGTTGCGATTGACCCCTCCGTGTTGCGATACGGGGCAGGGTGCTGCGGGGCCGTGTCAGAGCTATATGCGCTGACCCTCATGTATGGGCATGCGATTGGTCCTGTGGCGCCAACAAAGTGTGCTATGTGATAAGATATGGATGGTTTGGTGTTATGATTGTTATGAAAGCGTGACCATAGGATGCATGCTAGTAAACTGTATATGCTTGATTATGACTATTGGTTGTGCTTATCTCTATCTGTGGAATCTGTTCCCTACACTTGTGGATCGTGCATACTTGATTATGACTATTGGTTGTGCTTATCCCTATCTGTCGAGTCTATTCCCTGTTTAAAAGCTAGAGTCTCTTAGGATATATCTTCATGCTTCAAAATGGTTTTCTTATATCTATATATATGCCTATATGTATTGTATTTCAACGCGTTGGAGTAGGTTACCGGCATCTCTCGCTGAACAGATATATTTGGCTTTCAGACACTGATGAGTAGACACTGGAGCGCGCTAGAGATTTGAAGTGTAGTGTAGATAGTTTTCCTTTCGGCCTGCGTGCCATGCTTTTGTATTGACATTATTAAGGAATTTAGTTAGTTAGCCTGTGCATCTGAGTTCTCCAGCTCAGGTGTGGCATAGCACCCCATACTCTTATGTTTAGTAATGCTCTGTTTGGGATTTAATAAGAGAATACCTTTGTTATATAAGTCTTTAAAATTTTAAAAATTTCGGGGTGTTACAGTTGGTATCAGAGCCTAAGTTTGACCCTAGGATAAGACTCTTAAGACCGGACTTTAGGACATTAGGCTTGAACTCTAGGTATTTAGGAACATAGGATTCAGGAATCTTAGGACGCGCGGTGAGATTGTGAAAGCTGCCTACCATCACATTATCACCCCTCACTTTATCCCTCACTAATTTAAAGAACTCCCATTCGCTACCACACCAAGGTAAGGGTGCAACACATCAACGCATCGTTACAATAAATATTGGCCCTGAAAACCAGCAGCATGGCGCCAACAAGAAGTCAGCCAAGGATCCCACACTCCTAGAAGAATGGATCCGAACCTTCAACAAAATCCTCGGGCTAGTGGAATGCCCAGAGGAACGCAGCGTAGAGATAACCTCATTCTACTTCAAGACACGAGGCTGATCTTTGATAAATCCACGAAGAACCAACTTATGGGCAACAACCGGGGGTTCAACTGGGAATGCATAGGGGCACGGCTACGAGGACGATTCCACCCCGCACCCGTAAGGGCAACCATGTACGAGGAAAGTCTCCACCTAAAAACAAGGGATGACCATTGTCAGGAATACCACAGACAATTCCTCCAGCTGGCTCGTTTCGCCCCTGGATTAGATCCTACAGAGACAACCAAGATAAAGATGTCTGTGACAGACCACAAACTACGAAACCCAGAAGGCCATAATTGTAAGCAAACCCCGAACCCCTAACGAAGCCTACACTGGTGCTGCCGACCTCTATCAAATCCAACTTCTACAATGGGAAATTCAGGAACAAACCCAAAGGAAGGAGTAACAGAAGTGGGGGACCACCTGTAAAAGGGACTGGAAACGCCAATTAAATGCAAGGATGTAAAGTAACGCATAAACAACATCCTTCCTCAACCTTTAGTGCGAATTGTCGAAAAGGACTCGACATGGCAAGAAGAGGCAACAGACGCATGGAAAGTATCATACAACTAAAGCCTCCCTGCAATAAAGGTCTTACCTTGGAACAAGGACCTTGATGGTTTTAAAGCACCGTAAGAAGTTCATGTGACACATAAAATCGCCAAAACACCATGCGACGTCGAGGGTAGTCAATCAAATGCATTCCAAGAAAGAGAAATGCATCACCAAGCACTTGGTCACCAAAGGATTGAATAAAGAGTGAACGACAAGCCGAACTCCAAGAAAAACCAAGAAGGCTTATCATTAATCAAGCAAGCAAAAGACAAAGTCGGCTTATAACCAACTGCCCAGTGAAGATGACGAGGTTGCTAATTGGAAACCGGACCCAACCTACTGAGCGGAAAGAACATACGAGAGTCTTGACTCATTTAGAACTCGTGCTTAAAGATCAATAACGCTGTACGATGGGTCATCCTATATATTCAAACCCTTTTGTTGTGCACATGGGCATGGGGCTTTTCGGGACTTGAATCTGTGCATTCTTGGGATTTTTCCCGAAGGAATTCACTCTTCCTAGTCACCTTCCCGCGGGTCCCCAACGGGACCTTGATGGGACCCTAACGGGTCCTTGACGGGACCTTGGCGGGACCTTGACGGGTCCCTGACAGGAGGTTGGCAGGCGGACGACCGCCCACCTCGCGCCCACTGGTACAATGTGCTGATTTCTTAACTCCTCGTTTTATTGATTCGTGGCGCGCTTGTGTGCCTCGGTTGATGAACGCGAGTCTTGGGTAAAGAACCATGGGTTGCCTAAACATGGTGTCCTCGGTAAAGGACCTTGACACGCGAAACACCGTCAGAAAAGCACAACCAATTGCATTACACGTGGAGTTGAAGTTGGACTCTACAATGCAACCGACTAGGGATGATTGGCGTGAAGGATTGTGCAAACCAAGGAGGCGAGTTGGGAACTCGTGCTAGGGACTCACAAAGGCCTTAAAAGCCAAAATGCTAACGATGGACCGGGACCCCTTCAAACCATGGATATCATTCAAGCAAATCAGAGGGCTCCTTACAAGTTGTATGAAATCAAGAATGACGTAGTCCGTGGTGCTAGGCAAAAAGTAAAAGAGCAAATTTGTGCCAAGGCCTCAGGGGTTATTAAGGACCCACAAGGAAATGAGATGACTCGTAAAGTCACCGAGTCATTCCGCAACGAGATTAGGGAACCAACTGTGCTTCAAGAAGAAAAAGAGCATGCAAGGGCACCTTCATCATTAAAAGTAACACAAAAGGGCACAACAAGCTGAACCTCGGGGAAGACATGAAGTCTTACTAGGAATTTCATTCACTAAAGAGGAGATGAAATTCAATAAGAAGAGAAAGTCAACCCAAAGTTTATCGACTCCCAAGAGACTTTGGGAAGAATTTGGGAAGTGTGCCCTAAGAGATTGGCTTGGTTGACCAAACTTGGTCAAGACCTTGGACGCATTAAAGAAGTAAGTGTTAAATCATCACGGGAGATGCCCTCAAGATAGGAGAGAAGGATGAAACTTTAGCCTGGGAAGCAAGGTCTAACAAGGAACTTAAAGTCAAGCAAGTGCCAACACCAAGGAAGAAGGATCATCAGTTTGTCAATACGACGTGATCAAAGCATCAAACCAGAATAGTCACTTAAGATCGAGAACCCTTAACCCATCCTAGCCGAATTCCTTTCCCTCCCTCGGAAAATCGGCCCCCCTCCTTATTTCAAAACCCTTTCTACCCTTCAAACCACATTCTTGATTCCCTATTTTAACGATTTCATACAAGGTGGCAACCTCACACCCTAAGTTGCAACCTTGAAAACTTTGATCCTAATTCCTAAATTCACTTTGTCCTCAGGTTTGAAACCCACTCTCTTAGCCCTTTAAACCTAATCGTTCCCAAAAACCCAGCACACATAGACATACAATTATACAGTTTCCCCATAGAATACTTTCTCTATAGGACCACCGTACTACTTTTGACTCGTTACCCCAGCAATGATTTCTAAGCTTCGGGGACGAAGCTTCTCGTAAGGGGGGGGGGGAGAGTGTAACACCCCGTGTTACGGCCTTCAATCCCGGATTAATTATTTAATTAATACCATTAATAATAATTAAATATGATTCAATTCGGTTAGGTTTCCCTTTAATTAATTAATAAGGTCCACCATGAACCGTGGACCCTTGCCTAAATTAGAGTCTTAAGCCTATTAGGAATAAAGAAAGTAAACCTTTTACTATTCAGATTCTAATTAGGAATCCTATACCTAGTTATCTATTAGGAATAAAGGAAGTAGGCCTTTTACTATTCAGATTATGATTAAGATTCTCTTTAATTAATTAATATGGTCCACTATGGACCATGGACCCTCATCCCTAAAACAAGTCCTTAGTCCTATAAGGAATGGAATTAGCAAGCCCATAATATTTAGACCCCAATTATGACTCTTAGGAATATATATATATATATAGGATCATAGGAGGCACCTAAATCTTACACCACAACAATCTCTCACCACACAAGAATTTCCAAGAATCCCTTTAGGAGAAATCAAGAAAGAAGAAAGCTTAAAGAAAGACCCTTCATAGCCAAGGAATTAATTAAGGCTAAGAGGTAACCCATGTCTCAACAAAACCTATTTTCTTAGCTATGATCTCCCTCTAGGCATCCCTCTACATTATTGTGTATTGATGATTCGTTTATGATATTGATGGTGTGATCTTGATAATTGATGTTATGCTTTCTTGGGCAATCTTGATAATCTTGATGATGGAAAGAGATTCTTGATTATTGGGTGATGTTCTTGATGAACCTTGATATTTCTTGATACTAAGCGATAGGTTACGTTCTTGATGATTTAATTGTGATTAGAGCCCTAGGATGTAACGTGAAACTCGTATGATGTTATTCTTAATATTTGGGTGGGAATTCGCATGTTCGGGTGTTAATTATGCTTAGAAATCATGATAGGATATGTGATATTTGATTCATGCTTTTGATCCATTAATTGTCTACGTGGTGTAATCAATTGCGTTCAAAAGTGTCTAAGCATGGTTTCGGGGTCCACAAAGGATCCCGGGACGTTTATTGTGATAATAAGTCAGTGAGGGGTAGGTGGGGGTAGGGGAAACCCGCCACCTACCCGCTGCCCCATTCGAGCGTCGCCAGCAGCGGGTAGCCGGCGAGCAAGCGATTGCCCGCCGGGCACCCGCTGCCCGGTTTCTCGCCGCCGGCGGACAGCCGGCGGGTGGTCCTCCACCCGCCGACCACCTGCTGGTTTTCCCACATCGGGATGGTGGTTTCCTCCGTTGATGTTTCCCCAACCCTCGTGGTGTCCCAACGGACTCCGTTTATCGTGCCTAAAGTCTAGTTTGATATTTCGGGTACCATTCGTAGGATATATATATATATATATATATATATATATATATATATATATATATATATATATATATATATATATATATATATATATATATATATATATGTATATATATATATTTATATATCGCGTGCTAGTTGAATTGGTATCCCGTTGGCCTAGGTGAAAGAAGTATGAACCCCTTAGGATTATTCCTAGTATGTGGATGACCACGCATAGGTTTCATTATACGGTTTCTCCCCCTTCCCAATGTGTCAATGTGGGTTGCATGTGCTTGTTATGTGTTATGTGTGCATGATACCCTAATTTGGTTGCGATCAAATTGGTTATTCCTGAGCTGCGGTTCAGAAGCTGGCTGCGTTCAGATTTACACTCTTGGGCTGCGGTCCACCGTTTGGTTGCGATCAAAAGTTTTACATGAGCTGCGGTTCATATTCCTTGCTGCGGTCAGATGACTACTCTTGGGCTGCGATCCACTGTTTGGTTGCGATCAAACATTATGATGAGCTGCGGTTCATCGGTCGGTTGCGATCGACCCCTCCGTGTTGCGATACGGGGCAGGGTGCTGTGGGGCCGTGTCAGAGCTATATGCACTGACCCTCATGTATGTGCATGCGATTGGTCCTGTGGCGCCAACAAAGTGTGCTATGTGATAAGATATGGATGGTTTGGTGTTATGATTGTTATGAAAGCGTGACCATAGGATGCATGCTAGTAAACTGTATATGCTTGATTATGACTATTGGCTGTGCTTATCTCTATCTGTTGAATCTGTTCCCTACACTTGTGGATCGTGCATGCTTGATTATGACTATTGGTTGTGCTTATCCCTATCTGTCGAGTCTTTTCCCTGTTTAAAAGCTAGAGTCTCTTAGGATATATCTTCATGCTTCAAAATGGTTTTCTTATATCTATATATATGCCTATATGTATTGTATTTCAACGCGTTGGAGTGGGTTACCGGCATCTCTCGCTTAACAGATATATTTGACTTTCAGGCACTGATGAGTAGACACTGGAGCGCGCTAGAGATTTGAAGCGTAGTGTAGATAGTTTTCCTTTCGGCCTGCGTGCCATGCTTATGTATTGACATTAATAAGGAATTTAGTTAGTTAGCCTGTGCATCTGAGTTCTCCAGCTCAGGTGTGGCATAGAACCCCATACTCTTATGTTTAGTAATGCTCTGTTTGGGATTTAATAAGAGAATACCTTTGTTATATAAGTCTTTAAAAGTTTAAAAATTTCAGGGTGTTACAAATTCACTTCTTGTGTTTAGTGTACAAATTTTCATAGAACTCAATAATCAAATCGGGATAAATTTCTTCTTGAATTCTTAAAAACTTTCTTAGCAATCCTTGAGTTTCTAACAAGTGATTAGTTGCTTCAGAAAAATGTTTAGAGAAATAGGTTTTACCTTCAATAAATGAATAGTTAGGACCTTCATGGCTAGTTTCCTCTACTTGGCACTTTCCCTTTGTCATTTACAATCCAAAGCTTCTTGACTTGAACTTGGTTGGATTGGAATAGATGACTCAAGTAGTATTTTTCTTGTGCTTGGAATTGATGTTTGTGTGATGTTCTCGATGCCTATGTGATATTCTTACCGAATCTTGTAATTAGAAGATGAATCGTATTCTAGTTGGTATAAAAGTGATTAGAACCCTAGGTTGAATCGTATGATATTATTCTTGGTATATCGGGTGGGGAAATCGCATGTTTGGGTGACAATTATGTTTAGAAAAACATGATAGGTTATGTGCCGTACGTTTCTCGTATTTGATCCGTTAATTGTCTACGTGTTGATCGTTAATTGCGTTGTAAAGTGTCTAAGCATGGTTTCGGGTTCCACAATGGTTCCCGGGGCGTTTTGTGTATAAAGAGTCAGTGGGGGGTAGGGGACCCGCCACCTACCCGCGGCCAGAAGGGGCTTCTCCGGCAGCGGGCAGCCGGCAGGCGGGCAGCTGCCCCCCGGCGACCCGCTGCCCGGAACAGTGTTTACCGGCGGGCACCCGGCGGGTGGCCCCCACCCACCGGCTACCCGCTGGAATTCCCCCCCCCCCATTCGGGACCCCGGCTTCCCCGTTTGATGTTTCCCCGATCCCCGTTGTGTCCCAACGGACTCCGTTCATCGTGCCGTGTCTAGTTTGATGTTTCGGGTACCGTTCGTAGGTTTATGAGTCTAGTTTGTGTTTAGTGTACAAATTTTCATAGAACTCAATAATCAAATTGGGATAAATTTCTTCTTGAATTCTTAAAAACTTTCTTAGCAATCCTTGAGTTTCTAACAAGTGATTAGTTGCTTCAGAAAAATGTTTTGAGAAATAGGTTTTACCTTCAATAAATGAATAGTTAGGACCTTCATGGCTAGTTTCCTCTACTTGGCACTTTCCCTTTTTCATTTGCAATCCAAAGCTTCTTGACTTGAACTTGGTTGGATTGGAATAGATGACTCAAGTAGTATTTTTCTTGTGTTTGGAATTGATTGTAGAATGAAATCTTAAATCTTTTAGGAGCAAAGATGGAGTTTTGAAGGAGTTGGGTTTTTGCTTGGGTTGAGGCAGTGTACTACGCAAAAGAGAGAAAGAAGAAGAACATTTCTATAGCTTTTGATTTGGGAAGAATTCAAAAGAAGGTCTAAAAGCCTCGGTGGGGCTTGGCAGCGGCTCTTCACGCATTCCGCTTCACTGGTCCGTGTCAGGCCTCCTTTGGTACGGCTTCAGGTCAAGGACCATTACGTGGTCCGTGACCACGTTCCGTTCCTCTCCGTAGGCGTGACCCGCAACCGGGTGGGACCCAAATCGGCTCCAATTGCTTTTGGTCCTCTGACTTTGTCCAATCTCCAATTAGGGTCAAAATCAAATGTGGTCCTTGACTTTGCAAAATCCAAATCTTAGTCAAACCCTTGACTTTCTAATTTTTTTTCGGGATTTCTTGATCCAACTTAAATTTTCGAATCAAATTCTTGTCCACTTCTTCCTCGTCATTTCTTACTCTTTCTCGTTTTGACATTAAGTTTGGGAATTTATTTACTACCCTCCATAACCAACTTTTCCAGTTAAGCTTTAATTGTTCTTTAACAATTTTACTCTTACTTGTATATAATTTGTTCTTATGAGCTTTTACTTATTTGTTCTTGGCAGTTTTTGCCGATACTTTCTCAAAAGTATTTCTAATTAACATCTTAATTCTCAAAATCTTAAGCAAATCACAACTTGCACCAAATTTTCTCAAGCACACACAATCCAACAAGTAACCATGCAAGATTCAATAACACATATTCTAAGTTAGAGTGTTACCTTTCTCAAGGTTGCTCCCCTTAGCCTGATTCTGTCCCATGACCATGATCCTCCCTGATCCGGCTCTTCCCGGACGTCCCTGCTGAGATCCACCGCGTCCCTGGTTACCATTCCTGTGCGGGCCTCCACCTGACTGATTCAGACGACCCATTCCTCGGTTTGGTGCCTGACTGTACTAGCCTCTAGACGGCTGACTAGGGGTCCTACCATAGGATTTCTCCATCTTTGGATGCCAAAAAACGGCAGACCTATGTCCTGGCTTCCCGCAATTGAAACATGTCACAGGTCCTCCTCCACAAGTAGTCCGAGGGTGATCCTTGCCACACCTCAAACAAACCATTCTCATCACACTCGATAGTCCTCCAGCTCCAACTCCTTGTCCCATCATCGGATTCCTTATTTCTCCACTTCGGTTGTCCTTTCTTGCTACGGGATTGAATCTATATCCCTTACTTGCATGTGAGTCATTACCCTCACTCTTCTTCTTCAGTCAATGCATGGCATCCTGATGTAGTCGCTGAATCCTGGACTGACCGGCAGCCGCATCATAAGCCTCGTTCAAAGTGGCAAACTTTGTCACGGTAAACAACTTCTTTGCATCATAGTGCAATCTTCGGACAAACTTTCAGGTTTTGCTAGCCTCATCCGGTGCTATAGTAAAAGCAAAATGAGACAGTGCCACAAAGCGGGCGTGATACTCCTAAACTAACATGCTACCCTACTCTAGATGCAAGAACTCCTCATACTTAGCAGCTTTGACATGCTCGGGGTAAAATCTATCCCTCAACGCGATCTTGAACATTTCCCAATCGAAGCCTTCTTTTTCCTTAAGGGTCGGGCCTTCCATTACCCACCAGTGATCAGCCTCTTCTTGGAGATAGTACACTGCGGTCTCCACTCGCTGGTCTACCAGACAGCTAACTACGTCGAATAGCTTGTCGAACATACGGATCTAACTCTCAAGGATCTCAGGGTCCTTCTGGCCCAAGTAGCTCGGTGGGTTACGTCCCGTAATCTTCCTCGACACATCTCCGCCACTATTGATCCCATTCAGTGCGGCGGCTCCAAAGGTCTGGGTCAACTGGGTCAGCTGACGCAAACTCTCTGTCAGATCGGTGGAAGATGATGCTCCAGATATTGAGGAACGAGGACTCTCCTCTCTGACTCTTCTTGGTGGCATTGTGTTTGCCCTTTAACATGATCAAAATAGATCACCTTGGTTAGTACTTCTAAGAGTTAACCACATCTAACATCCCTATTCTTAAGCAAGGCTTTCAACAAGTAAAGCACAAACAAGCATAAGTATAAACTTGTATACTTCTTACTTTAACAACTTTCAAAAAGTTTTCTATTTCAAACTTTAACTTCTAACTTTTCTTTCAAGTTTAACTTTCAAAGTTTCAACTTCTAGCTTTTCACTTTCAACTTTAAACTCTTAGTTTTTCACTTTCAATTTCTCACTTTTAACTTCTCTACTTTACTTTCAAAATATAAGCAAGCAGTACTTTAAACACATTGATAAAGCACATAAACAGTTAAGCAAGCGTAACGAAACTCACAACCTCACCGCGTTCCTAACTGATACTTAGAGTTCTTCTTAACTCTGATTCTCATACTTAGTCACTAAACTTAGAGTCTTTCTCATCTCAGGTCTCATATCTTTGGGTTCTTTCCTTAACTTATCATTCCTAAGATTTCACTTAGAGTTCTTTTCTTAACTTGTCCTTCCTAGGACTTCAACTTAGAGTTTCTATACTCAATCCTATGGGTCAAACTTCTTAAGTTCCCACGGTTCGTACCGCTCTGATACCAACTTATAACACCCCACTTTTCTTAAACCTTAATAACAATTACTTAACTTAAAAAGGAATACTAACAAGCATAATAAGTCTAAGTCTACTAGACATCATTAAGAGGTGTCACCGCCACAATCACCATACACGGTGATTGCACAGGCAAATAAAGGATCTAAACTTCAACAAACATACTATTTAAAACAAACTTTGGGAATTAAACCCCGCTGTCCAGCACCATCAAAACATTTAGATAAGTCAACAACCAAAGTCTCAAAATAACATAACTGAAATAAGAGTTTAGACTACAACTAGTGCACTAAGCTAATCTAGTCTAACTCGAACGCTCTCATGAATTGGGCCTACCTGAAATGGGTTAGCAAACAAACAAGTAGAAAGCAACCCGTTAGCAAGAAGCTAAGTATAACTCTACTCAACCCTGTAAAATACTATAGCATATACTTTTGGAAAACATTTGTTTTACACACTTAGATCAAGTATTCTCAATCACTTGGTCAACATTCAAACATGCTCAACAGGATTTCTATATGCTTGCAACCTAATTATCAAATAGGCATACTTTCTCTATCATTTAACTCATCAACAAACTCATACTTTCACATACGTATCTTATCATGGCGATATACTCTAATCATATTCAAACGGATGTTTAATAATACACTTAATCTATACAAGTAGTCTCATGCTAACATATATCTTAACAACCATCTCATATCAGCATATATCTCAATAAGCAATCTCATGCTATCACATAACTCAATAAGCAATCACATGCTATCATATACTCAATAAGTAATCACATGCTATCATATAACTCAATAAGCAAACTCATGCTATCATATTACTCAATACGCAATCTCATGCTATCATATTACTCAATACGCAATCTCATGCTATCATATACTCAGTAAGAAATCTTATACTATCAAATAACTTAATAAGCAATCTCATGCTAAATATAATTCAATAAGCAATCTCATGCTATCATATAACTCAATAAGCAATCTCATGCTATCATATACTCAATAAGCAATCTCATACTATCAAATAACTTAATAAGCAATCTCATGCAAAATATAATTCATTAAGCAATCTCATGCTATCATATAACTCAATAAGCAATCTCATGCTATCATATACTCAATAAGCAATCTCATTCTATCATATTTCTTCTCATACCATGTAATACATGCAACTCTTATAATCATGCAATAAAATGAACATGATGCTTTAGTATAAATATAGATAGATATACAAATACACTCTTTCTTTGGTAACAATGAACACTTGTTAAACCGAGGTTTGTTAGAGTCACAATGACTCGCTTTTCTTTACTTTCTCTAGAGTCACATTGACTCACTTTCTTTAGAGTCGCAATGACTCGCTTTCTCTCTTTACTTTTACTCCTGGACGAGGTATAAACTTCACCATAATGTGAATGTACCTATATGGGCTCGGCATCTAGCTGGCCTAATACTCGTCTCGCCCACAGAACCACTCTCTTGGTTCTTTTCTTAAACTCTGTGGAATCAGGTATCGCACTTGTTAGTGTGCACACCATCTAACCGGGATTCCAAGCCCGGCGGGTAGTATCCTACCTAGTAACTCGGGAATATCGACCTCGTTACTTCACATCGGATCGCAATGTCTGTTTCTTTCTTTACTTTCTCTTTTCTACCGAAAGGACATAGTCCTAACGGGCCTCCAAAACCTCGGATTACTCACACTAGATACATATAGATATAACTCATGCATTTCAATCTCATGTAATAACTTTACTTTATGCAAACTTATGCACATAGCTTCTGAACAACTTCTCTTTTCTCACAAATTGGAAATCAGATATCATGCAACTTCTCAATGCAACTAGAGAATGATTTTCCAAAATAGATATAAGTTTTTGAAAGAATACTTATGCTTACTTAGAGCCACTTATGAACTTTAGTTCATGATATGCTAAACATGCTCTTTAATATAAGAAATATATCAATTTCTATTTGATCATAAGTCAAGCAAATGTTATGCTACTTCATGCTCATCACTTTAATACTTAGCAAAACTTCTTAGCAAACACTTAGCAAATATTGATCATGCTCTTTAAACTCAAAATGGACAACATGCTTTAATACTTCGCTTTACAGGGCAATTAGATTCATGCTCTGTGCAACCAAACGTTTCATATTCTTGCCAAAATTTCTCAAATACTCACAATGAATACTTAGGCATGTTAATCCAGCAAACTTTGGCAAATAATGATCATACTTCTTAATCCAACAATCAAATAATTGTCATGTTTCTCAAAAAAATAATAGCCAAGACCAAATACTTCACATTTTCATTCTCTGCAAATGTTCACATACTACTTCAATATCATGAATCATCAATATTTTCTATTGTAAATTACTCATTTCTACTCCAAAATCAATGAAATCAAATTCTACTCGTGCGTCGTAACGATACCGAGTGTTCGAGCCTCAAGGGCCCGCGTGTCCCGATCCGAAACGACACGTAGCTGAGCCACAAGGGCCCGGCCACTACACAGTTATTGCCTAGCGGAGCTTGCGGCGGGGCTAGGGAAGCCCCGCCACTTGGCTTCCGCCAAGCAGCGGCCTAGGGCCACGACTCTTACTATGAGCCGTGCCCTAGGGCCTTGACTAGGACTATTAGCTAGCTCCGTGTCTAGGACTATTAGCTAGCTCCGTGTCTCCATCTGGTGCACACTGTCTGTGCACCAGTGGGATCCTTCTTCATCTGCAATGCAATTTCAAGCAATCTAACACTCCCAAATCCTCAACAACACATCATAGATCAACAATAGATCACTTAATAGCTCAAACACCTCAATAATTTAGCATTTCTACACATTCCAACATTTATTTTGACTTCACTGTAACACCCCGTGTTACGGCCTTCAATCCCGGATTAATTATTTAATTAATCCCGTTAATAATAATTAAATATGATTTAATTCGGTTAGGTTTCCCTTTAATTAATTAATGAGGTCCACCATGAACCGTGGACCCTTGCCTGAATGAGAGTCTTAGGCCTATTAGGAATAAAGGAAGTAGGCCTTTTACTATTCAGATTATGATTAGAATTCTCTTTAATTAATTAATATGGTCCACTATGGACCATGGACCCTTATCCCTAAACCCAATCCTTAGTTCCAAAAGGAATAGAATTAGCAAGCCTATAATATTAGTTCCAAATTAAGACTCCTAAATATATAAATAAGGGACTTAAGAGGCACCTAGAACCCCCCCACCACAATAAACGACCCACCACCCCAAAGAGCTCCAAGAATTCCCTTAGAAGAAATCAAGAAAGCAAGAAAGCTTAAAGAAAGACCCTTCATAGCCAAGGAATTAATTAAGGCTAAGAGGTAACCCATGTCTCAACAAAACCTATTTTCATAGCTATGATTTCCCCCGTAGGATTTCCCCATATTATTGTGTATTGATGATTTGTGATGTTATTATTGATGATTGATGGGATAATTCCATGGGTGATCTTGATATCGGGAGATTCTTGATAATTATGGTGTTCTTAACGATTATGTGGAGTTCTTGATGATTATATGTTGCTCTTGATAATTGTATGGCGTTCTTGATGCTTATGTGTTATTTGTACCGAATCTTGTAATTAGAAGACGAACCGTATTCTTGTTGATGTAAAAGTAATTAGAACCCTAGGTTGATGTTCTTGTTGGCGTTCTTGATGCTTGTGTGATGTTCTCGATGCCTATGTGATATTCTTACCGAATCTTGTAATTAGAAGACGAATCGTATTCTAGTTGGTATAAAAGTGTTTAGAACCCTAGGTTGAATCGTATGATATTATTCTTGGTATATCGGGTGGGGAAATCGCATGTTTGGGTGACAATTATGTTTAGAAAATCATGATAGGTTATGTGTCGTACGTTTCTCGTATTTGATCCGTTAATTGTCTACGTGTTGATCGTTAATTGCGTTGTAAAGTGTCTAAGCATGGTTTCGGCTTCCACAATGGTTCCCGGGGCGTTTTGTGTATAAAGAGTCAATGGGGGGTAGGTGGGGGGTAGGGGACCCGCCACCTACCCGCGGCCAGAAGGGGCGTCTCCGGCAGCGGGCAGCCGGCGGGCGGGCAGCTGCCCGCCGGCGACCTGCTGCCCGGAAAGTGTTTACTGGCGGGCACCCGGCGGGTGGCCCCCACCCACCGGCTACCCGCTGGAATTGCCCCCCCATTCGGGACCCCGGCTTCCCCGTTTGATGTTTCCCCGATCCCCGTGGTTTCCCAACGGACTCCGTTCATCGTGCCATGTCTAGTTTGATGTTTCGGGTACCGTTCGTAGGTTTATGAGTCTTATATACTGCATGCTAGTTGAATTGGTATCCCGTTGACCTAGGTGGAAGAAGTATGAACCCCTTAAGACCATTCTTAGTATGTGAAGGATCACGCATAGATTTTGTTATCCGTTTTCTCCCCCTTCCCAATGTGTTAATGTGGGTTGCATGTGCTTGCTATATGTTATGTGTGCATGATACCCTAATTCGGTTGCGATCGGATTGGTTATTCCTGAGTTGCGGTTCAGAAGCTGGCTGCGGTCAGATTTACACTCCCGGGCTGCGGTCCACCGTTTGGTTGCGATCAAATGTTTCTACATGAGCTGCGGTTCATACTTTCCTGGCTGCGGTCAGATGACATACTCTTGGGCTGCGGTCCACTGTTTGGTTGCGATCAAACTATGATGAGCTGCGGTTCATCGGTCGGTTGCGATCGACCCCTTCGTGTTGCGATACGGGGCAGGGTGCTGCGGGGCCGTGTCAGAGCTATATGCGCTGACCCTCATGTATGGGCATGCGATTGGTCCTGTGGCGCCAACAAAGTGTGCTATGTGATGAGATATGGATGTGTTGGGATTATGAGTATCTTGGGGGATGTGACTGTGGGATTTATGCTGGGGATTGTTTGTGTTGGGTTATGATTATTAATTGTGCTCAGCCTTATCTGTCTTGCCTGTTGTGGATTGTATACGCTTGTTATAACTGTTACTTGTGTCTAGCCTTATCTGTCGAGTCATTCCCGGGTTTAAAAGCTAGAGTTCGTAGGATATATCTTCATGCTCAAAATGGTTTTCGTATATCTATATATATCTATATGTATTGTATTTCAACGCGTTGGAGTGGGTTACCAGCATCTCTCGCTGAACAGATATATTTGGCTTTCAGGCACAGACGAGTAGATCACTGGAGCGCGTTAGAGATTCGAGGCATAGTGTAGATAGTTTCCCTTTCGGCCTACGTGCCATTTACATCATTACGGAATTTAGTTAGTTAGCCTGTGCATCTGAGTTCTCCAGCTCAGGTGTGGCATAGCACCCCGTACCTTTATGTTTAACAATGCTCTGTTTGGGATTTAATAAGAGAATACCTTTATTATATAAGTCTTTAAAAGTTTTAAAATTTCGGGGTGTTACAGTTGGTATTAGAGCCTAAGTTTGACCCTAGGATAAGACTCTTAAGACCGGACTTTAGGACATTAGGCTTGAACTCTAGGTATTAAGGAACATAGGATTCAGGAATCTTAGGACGCGCGGTGAGATTGTGAAACCTACACATAACCTCCCATCACTTTATCCCTCTCTAAAAGAACTCCCCCTACGCTTACCACACCAAGGTAAGGGTGCAGCACACTGACTCATCATTACAATAAATATTGACCCGGAAAACCAGCAGCATGGCGCCAATAAGAAGACCGTCAAGGATCCCACACTCCTCGAAGAATGAATCCGAACCTTCAACAAAATCCTCGGGTTAGGAGAATGCCCAGAGGAACGCCACGCAGAGATAGTCTCGTTCTACTTCGAGACACGAGGTTGATCTTTGATAGGTCCACAAAGAACTTATGGGCAACAACCGAGGGTTCAACTAAGAGTACCTAGGGGCACGGCTTCAAGGACGACTCCACCCCGCACCCGCCATACTCATGGACCTCATGAACCGAGTATTCCGACCCCACCTGGATGACTTCGTCATTGTATTCATTGACGACATCCTAGGCTACTCCCGAAACAAGGAAGGACATGAAAGGCACCTCCGCATAACCTTACAAACTCTAAGAGAGCACCAGCTATACGCTAAGTTCTCCAAATGCGAATTCTGGAAAAACAGCTTGACCTTCCTGGGCCATGTAATAACTAAAGAAGGAATTAAGGTGGACCCCACCAAAGCCCAGGCCGTTAAGGAATGGTCCTCACCGAATGTAACACCCCGTGTTACGGCCTTCAATCCCGGATTAATTATTTAATTAATCCCGTTAATAATAATTAAATATGATTTAATTATGTTAGGTTCACCTTTAATTAATTAGTAAGGTCCACCATGAACCGTGGACCCTTGCCCGAATAAGAGTCTTAAGCCTGTTAGGAATAATGGAAGTAGGCCTTTTACTATTCAGATTATGATTAGGATCCTCTTTAATTAATATGGTCCACTATGGACCGTGGACCATTATCCCTAAAACAGACCATAGCCCTATAAGGAATAGAATTAGTAAACGCATACCATTCAGGCCCTAACTAGGAGTCTTAAATATATAAATAGGGAACTTAGGAGGCACCTAGAATCCCCACCACAATAATCTCTCACCACCCAAAGAGTTCCAAGAATCCCCTTAGGAGAAATCAAGAAATCAAGAAAGCTTAAAGAAAGATCCTTCATAGCCAAGGAATTAATTAAGGCTAAGAGGTAACCCATGTCTCAACAAAACCTATTTTCATAGCTATGATTCCCCCTTAGGGTTTCCCCCATATTATTGTGATTGGCGATTATTAATGTTTGACGTGATGATCCCATGAGGGATCTTGATAATCTTGATATTGGGAGATTCTTGATAATTATGGTGTTCTTGATGATTATACGGAATCCTTGATGATTAGGTGTTGTTCTTAATGATTGTGTGATGCTCTTGATGTTTATGTGCTATTCTTACCGAATCTTGCAATTAGAAGATGAATCGTATTCTTGTTGATATAAAAGTGATTAGAACCCTAGGTTGTATCGTATGATATTAGTCTTGGTTTATCGGGTGGGGAAATCGCATGTTTGGGTGTTGATTATGTATAGAAAAGCATGATAGGTTATGTGCCGCTCGATCTCGTATTTTATCCGTTAATTGTCTACGTGTTGTCGTTAATTGCGTTGTAAGGTGTCTAACCATGGTTTCGGGTTCCACAATGGTTCTCAGGGCGCAAAACTGATGAAAAGAGTCAGTGGGGGTAGGTGGGGGGGTAGGGGAGCCGCCACCTACCCACGGCCGTGAAACACCGCCCGGCAGCGGGTACCCGCTGGAATTTCCCCCACCTTGGGTTCCCGGCTTCCCCGTTTGATGTCCCCCCGTTCCCCGTGGTGTCCCAACGGACTCCATTTATCGTGCCTATGTCTAGTTTGATATTTCGGGTACCGTTCGTAGGTTTATGAGTCTATTATATTGCATGCTAGTTGAATTGGTATCCCGTTGACCTAGGTGGGAGGAGTATGAACCCCGTAGGACTATTCTTAGTATGTGATGGGTCACGCATAGGTTTTGTTATACGTTTTCTCCCCCTTCCCAATGTGTAATGTGGGTTGCATGTGCTTGCTACGTGTTATGTGTGTGTGTCACCCCAATTCGGTTGCGATCGGATTGGTTATCCTGAGCTGCGGTTCAGAAGCTGGCTGCGGTCAGATTGATACTCTTGGGCTGCGGTCCACCGTTTGGTTGCGATCAAACCTTCCTATACGAGCTGCGGTTCGTCCTTTTTCCTGGCTGCGGTCAGATGACATTCTCTTGGGCTGCGGTCCACTGTTTGGTTGCGATCAAACAATATGATGAGCTGCGGTTCATCAGTCGGTTGCGATCGACCCCTCCGTGTTCGATACGGGGTAGGGTGCTGCGGGGCCGTGTCAGAGCTATATGCGCTGACCCTCATGTATGGGCATGCGATTGGTCCTGTGGCGCCAAGAAAGTGTGTTATGTGTTGTGACATGGACGAGTTGTGATTACGAGTGTCTTGGGGGATGTGACTATGGGATTTATATGGGGGATTGTTCATGTTGGGTTATGATCATTGTTTATGCTTTGCCTTATCTGCCTTATCTGTTGTGAACTGTATATGCTCGTTATGACTGTTGCTTGTGTCTGGCCTTATCTATCGTGTCATTCACGGTTTTTAAAGCTAGAGTTCGTAGGATATATCTTCATGCTCAAAATGGTTTTCATATATCTATATATATCTCTATATGTATTGTATTTCAACGCGTTGGAGTGGGTTACCAGCATCTGTCGCTGAACAGATATATTTGGCTTTCAGGCAGAAGATTAAGTCACTGGAGCGCGCTAGAACTTGGAGTGTAGAAGTAGATAGTCTCCCTTTCGGCCTGCGTGCCACGTTTATGTAATCACACTTCGAGGATATTAGTTAGTTAGCCTGTGCACTTGGGTTCTCTAGCCCAGGTGTGGCATAGCACTCCGAACGCTTGTATTATATCTTGGGATTTAATAAGATTCTACCTTTATTATAAGTTTTAAAAAGTCTTGAAAATCTGGGGTGTTACAGTTGGTATCAGAGCTTAAGTTTGACCCTAGGATAAGACTCTTAAGACCGGACTTTAGGACACTAGGCTTGAACTCTAGGTACTTAGGAACATAGGATTCAGGAATCTCAGGACGCGCAGTGAGATTGTGAAACCTACACATAACCTCCCCTCACTTCATCCCTCTCTAACTTAAAGGAACCTCCCCCTTCGCTTACCACACCAGGTAAGGGTGCGAATAGATAAGTTTACTTCCACAACTGGGTAACATACACTTACCCGATAAATCGCCTCGTCCTAACTCCCGTCAAAAGACTTGACAAGGACCATGACCAAAGAAAAGGAAGATTTGGAAGAGGCGGTGAAAAGACGTTGCATCAAGACGTCAGGACTGCTAAAAGGAACGGACTACAATACTCACCAACCCAGGGTTAACCACGATAACCCCCGATTCAGACAAATGGCATGCACCTTCCGACAAGTTGCTTTATCTCGGCAAACCCGGGTTGCGGCTACAACAAACAGGAAGGAGAACTAGGACACCGATTAAAGTAGCGAATGAACGACACCATTAGTCGAATCCTTGGGCGCAAGGTAAGTATATCGCGACACCTTGCGACCCCACCACCCCAGTTTAAAATATCATCCGCCCTGAAACCCCAGCATCTTGATACCCCTATTTGTTGAAAACTCCCACCCCGAATCCTTAATTACCTTAAGAGCAAATTCACAACCGTCATGACCTTGCTCACCCTTTGTTGCGCCTAACCCAAACCCTCGGAAACCCTAAATTGTTATGAGCATTGGAATCATCGCCCTTACTCTAAGTTCATATCCCCACTCCGTTTGGAAACCCTGTTAAAAACCGTAGAGCAGCATAAAACCCTTACCTGCCCAGGGGCGTGAAGAACCAACATTCATCGATTCAATATTAAAATAAGTTGTTAGATAGGAATCGGCGAAGTAGGTGGAAGTTACGAATACGTATCATCCCACCCTTGCACGAAAACCGTGAAGGCTTTACGAGGAACCATAGCCGGTACGTACGCCACCGAAGAACGCCATGCATTGACAAGAGCGGGCAAACAAATACGTTCAATGTGTCAGGGGCCCTCGTTACAGAAAACATCGTCAAATAGGTGCAACAGGCCGAACCTCAAGGAAGACATAAAGCCTTGCTAAGAATTTCATCCACCAAGGAAGGGATGAAACCCAATAGAACAAGAAAGACTAACCCGAAACCCCCCTTGACCCTTAAGAACCCTCGGCAAGGTTTAGGAGTCAAGACCTAGGGATTTGACCCACTAACCGACTGGGTCCAGACTTCTGGACATCCGAGGGGAACGTACATGGAAACCATCATGAGAATTCCCCTGGAAGCCATAGAGACGAAGGGGACTTCGACACGGGAAGAGAAGATCAAACGAAAATCTTAGAATCCAACGAAGCCAAGGAAAAGGGATCACCAATTCGACTGTACGCCACAACCAAGCCCCAAACAGGCATAATCACTCGAAGCCAAGAGTCCTTAGCCCCTTTCCCTCCCCTTGCCAATCAAGTACCATTTCGTTAAAGAATCTGTCATACCACTCCAAACCTCGCTCTTAATCCCTCATTACAAACAAACCCGTACAAGGTAGCAACCTTCCTTCCTGTATTACGACCTTGGAGACATCGACCCTATCCGCCCCTCGTCTTTGAAACCTAGCCCTTGCACTTCTTACACCCCTTAACCCAGACCAAGAAAACATAGATATATATATATATATATATATATATGTATATCTACCTCTAGAACTCGTGCTTAAGAATCAATAAACATTGTACGATGGGTCATCCTATGTATCCAAGTCCCTTTTATCGTGCACAAGGGCATGGGACTTGTCAGGACATGAATCTGTGCATTTTTGGGGTCTTTCCTGAAGGAATTGACTCTTCCTAGTCACTTTCCCGCGGGTCCCCAATGGGTCCTTGACGGGACCTTGGCGGGTCCTTGGCAGGAGCTTGGCAGGCGGACGACCGCCCACCTCGCGCCCACTGGTACAATGTGCTGATTTCCTAACCCCTCATTTTATTGATTTGTGGCGCACTTGTGTGCCTCGATTGAGGAATGTGAGTCTTGGATAAGGAACCATGGACCACTCAAACATAGTGTCCTACGTAAAAGACCTTGACGCACGAGACACCATCGGGAAATCACAATCAATTACATTGCACGAGTAATTGAAATCGGATCCTACGATACAACCGACTAGGGATGTTTGGCGTAAAGGATTGCGCAAACCAAAGAGGCTAGTTGGGAACTCGTACTAAGAACCCACGAAAACCTTAAAAGTCAAAATGCTAAGGATGGACCGGGACTCCTCCAAACCATGGACATCGTTCGAGCAAATCAGAGGACTCCTTACAAGTTGTATGGAATCAAGAACTACGTAGCCCATGGTGCTAAGCAAAAGGGTGAAGAACACATTCGCGCCAAGACTTCAAGGGTCATTAAGGACCCACAAGGAAATATGGTGACTCGTAAAGTCGTCGAGTCATCCCACAACGAGATTTGGTAACCGACTGCGCTTTAAAAAGAAAAAGGGCACGCAAGGACACCTTCAGCATTAAAAATAACACAAAAAGGGCACAACAATGCCGAACCTCGGGTAAGACATGAAGTCTTACTAAGAATTTCATCCACTAAAGAGAAGATGAAATTCAATAAGAAAAGAAATTCAGCCCAAAGTCCATCGACTCCCAAGAGACTTTGGGATGAATTTGGGAAGTGCGCCCTAAGAGATTGGCTTGGTTGACTCAACTTGGTCAAGACCTTGGGCGCATTAAAAGTGTTGAATAACCACGGGAAATTCCCTCAAGAAAGAAGAGAAGGATGAAACCTTAGCCTGGGAACCAAGGTTTAACAAGGATCTTAAAGTCAAGCAAGTACCAACACCAAGGAAGGAGGATCATCAGCTCGTCGACGCATCGTGATCAAAGTATCTAACCAGATTATTCACTTGGGATCGAGAAACCTTAACCCATCCTAGCCGAATTCCTTTCCCTCCCTCGGAAAATCGGCCCCCTCCTTATTTCAAAACACTTTCTACCCTTCAGACCCCATTCTTAATCCCATGTTTTAACGATTCCATACAAGTGACAACCTCACAACCTAAGTTGCAACCTTGAAAACTTGATCCTAATTCCTGAATTCACCGTGCCCTCAAGTTTGAAACCCACTCTCTTGGCCCTGTAAACCTAATCGTCCCCAAAAACCAAACACGCATAGGCGTACAAGTATACAATTTCCCCGTGGAATACCTTCTCTATAGGACCACGGTTCTACTCTTGACTCGTTAACCCTGCAATGATTTCTAAGCTTCGGGGACGAAGCTTCTCGTAAGGGGGGGAGAGTGTAACACCTCGTGTTACGGCCTTCAATCCCGGATTAATTATTTAATTAATCCCGTTAATAACGATTAAATATGATTTAATTATGTTAGGTTCACCTTTAATTAATTAGTAAGGTCCACCATGAACCGTGGACACTTGCCCGAATAAGAGTCTTAAGCCTGTTAGGAATAATGGAAGTAGGCCTTTTACTATTCAGATTATGATTAGGATCCTCTTTAATTAATATGGTCCACTATGGACCGTGGACCATTATCCCTAAAACAAACCCTAGCCCTATAAGGAATAGAATTAGTAAACGCATACCATTCAGGCCCTAACTAGGAGTCTTAAATATATAAATAGGGAACTTAGGAGGCACCAAGAATCCCCACCACAATAATCTCTCACCACCCAAAGAGTTCCTAGAATCCCCTTAGGAGAAATCAAGAAATCAAGAAAGCTTAAAGAAAGATCCTTCATAGCCAAGGAATTAATTAAGGCTAAGAGGTAACCCATGTCTCAACAAAACCTATTTTCATAGCTATGATTCCCCCTTAGGGTTTCCCCCATATAATTGTGATTGGCGATTATTAATGTTTGACGTGATGATCCCATGAGGGATCTTGATAATCTTGATATTGGGAGATTCTTGATAGTTATGGTGTTCATGATGATTATACGGAATCCTTGATGATTAGGTGTTGTTCTTAATGATTGTGTGATGCTCTTGATGTTTATGTGCTATTCTTACCGAATCTTGCAATTAGAAGACGAATCGTATTCTTGTTGATATAAAAGTGATTAGAACCCTAGGTTGTATCGTATGATATTATTCTTGGTTTATCGGGTGGGGAAATCGCATGTTTGGGTGTTGATTACGTCTAGAAAAGCATGATAGGTTATGTGCCGCTCGTTCTCGTATTTGATCCGTTAATTGTCTACGTGTTGTCGTTAATTGCGTTGTAAGGTGTCTAACCATGGTTTTGGGTTCCACAATGGTTCCCGGGGCGCAAAAGTGATGAAAAGAGTCAGTGGGGGGGTAGGGGACCCGCCACCTACCCACGGCCGTGAAACACCGCCCGGCAGCGGGTTGCCGGCGGGCGGGCAGCTGCCCGCCGGCGACCCGCTGCCCGGAACAGTACTTTCCGGCGGGCAGCCGGCGGGTGGCCCCCACCCACCGGCTACCCGCTGGAATTTCCCCCACCTTGGGTTCCCGGCTTCCCCGTTTGATGTTCCCCCGTTCCCCGTGGTGTCCCAACGGACTCCGTTTATCGTGCCTATGTCTAGTTTGATATTTCGGGTACCGTTCGTAGGTTTATGAGTCTATTATATTGCATGCTAGTTGAATTGGTATCCCGTTGACCTAGGTGGGAGGAGTATGAACCCCTTAGGACAATTCTTAGTATGTGATGGGTCACGCATAGGTTTTGTTATACGTTTTCTCCCCCTTCCCAATGTGTAATGTGGGTTGCATGTGCTTGCTACGTGTTATGTGTGTGTGTTACACCAATTCGGTTGCGATCGGATTGGTTATCCTGAGCTGCGGTTCAGAAGCTGGCTGCGGTCAGATTGATACTCTTGGGCTGCGGTCCACCGTTTGGTTGCGATCAAACGTTCCTATACGAGCTGCGGTTCGTCCTTTTTCCTGGCTGCGGTCAGATGACATTCTCTTGGGCTGCGGTCCACTGTTTGGTTGCGATCAAACAATATGATGAGCTGCGGTTCATCGGTCGGTTGCGATCGACCCCTCCGTGTTGCGATACGGGGCAGGGTGCTGCGGGGCCGTGTCAGAGCTATATGCGCTGACCCTCATGTATGGGCATGCGATTGGTCCTGTGGCGCCAACAAAGTGTGTTATGTGTTGTGACATGGACGAGTTGTGATTACGAGTGTCTTGGGGGATGTGACTATGGGATTTATATGGGGGATTGTTCATGTTGGGTTATGATCATTGTTTATGCTTTGCCTTATCTGCCATATCTGTTGTGAACTGTATATGCTCGTTATAACTGTTGCTTGTGTCTGGCCTTATCTGTCGAGTTATTCCCGGTTTTTAAAGCTAGAGTTCGTAGGATATATCTTCATGCTCAAAATGGTTTTCGTATATCTATATATATCTCTATATGTATTGTATTTCAACGTGTTGGAGTGGGTTACCAGCATCTCTCGCTGAACAGATATATTTGGCTTTCAGGCAGAAGATTAAGTCACTGGAGCGCGCTAGAACTTGGAGTGTAGAAGTAGATAGTCTCCCTTTCGGCCTGCGTGCCACGTTTATGTAATCACACTTCGAGGATATTAGTTAGTTTGCCTCTGCACTTGGGTTCTCTAGCCCAGGTGTGGCATAGCACCCCGAACGCTTGTATTATATCTTGGGATTTAATAAGATTCTACCTTTATTATAAGTTTTAAAAAGTCTTGAAAATCTGGGGTGTTACACAGAACTCACTTTCAGAGGTCCGAAGCTTCCTGGGCTTGGCTGGCTACTACAGGAGGTTTGTACCCGACTTTACCAAGACCTCTCATTAAACTCATGAAAAAGGAGACCCCTTTCCGATGGGACGACAACTGCGTCGCAGCCTTTCAGGAATTGAAGGATAAGTTAACCACGGCACCCGTACTAGCCATCCCCTCCGGGGTGGGACGGTTCGAGGTCTTCAGTGACGCGTCCAAAAAGGGGTTGGGGTGCGTGCTAATGCAAAGTAATAGCATACGCATCTAGGCAACTCAAAACTCACGAAGAAAATACCCCACCCACGACCTCGAGCTAGCCGCCATCGTATTCGCACTGAAAATTTAGAGGCATTACCTATACGGAGTGCAATGCACGATTTACACAGACGCATAGAAAGTATCATACAACTAGAGCCTCCCGGCAATAAGGGCCTTACCTTGGAACAAGGACCTTGATGGTTTTAAGGCACCGTAAGAAGTACATGTAACACACAAAATCGCCAAAACACCATGCGACGTCAAAGGGCAGTCAATCAAATGCATTCCAAGGAAGAGAAACGCATCACCAAGCACTTGGTCACCAAAGGATTGAACAAAGAACGAGCGACAAGTCGAACTCCAAGGAAAACCAAGAAGGCTTGTCATCAATCAAGCAAGGAAAAGACAAAGTTGGCTTATAACCAACTTCCCGGTGATGGTGACGAGGTTGCTAATTGGAAATCGGACTCGACCTACTGAATGGAAAGAACATGCGAGAGTCTTGACTCACCTATAACTCGTACTTAAGGATCAATAAAACTATACGATGGGTCATCCTATGTATTCATGTACCTTTTTATTGTGCAAATGGGCATGGGGCTTGTCGGGACCTGAATCGGTGCATCCTGGACGGGACCTTGGCGGGACCTTGACGGGTCCCTGACAGGAGCTTGGCAGGCGGACGACCGCCCACCTCGCGCTCACTGGTATAATGTGCTGATTTCTTAACCCCTCGTTTTATTGATTCGTGGCGCACTTGTGTGCCTCGATTGATGAACGCGAGTCTTGGGTAAGGAACCATGGGTCGCCCAAACATGGTGTCATCGGTAAAAGATCTTGACACGCAAGACACCGTCGGAAAAGCACAACCAATTGCATTACACGTGGAGTTGAAGTTGGATTCTACAATGCAACCGACTAGGGATGATTGGCATAAAGGATTGTGCAGGCCAAGGAGACGAGTTGGGAACTCGTGCTAAAGACTCACAAAGGCCTTAAAAGTCAAAATACTAAGGATGGATCGGGACTCCTCCAAACCATGGATATCGTTCAAGCAAATCAGAGGACTCCTTACAAGTTGTATGGAATCAAGAACGACGTAGCCCGTGGTGCTAGGCAAAAAGTAAAGACCACATTTGTGCCAAGATCTCAAGGGTCATTAAGGACCCACAAGGAAATGAGATGACTCGTAAACTCACCGAGTCATTCCACAACGAGATTAGGTAACCAACTGCGCTTCAAGAAGAAAAAGAGCATGCAAGGACACCTTCATCATTAAAAGTAACACAAAAGGGCACAACAAGCCGAACCTCGGAGAAGACATGAAGTCTCACTAAGAATTTCACTCACTAAAGAAGAGATGAAATTCAATAAGAAAAAGTCAACCCAAAGCTTATCGACTCCCAAGAGACCTTGGGAAGAATTTGGGAAGTGCGCCTAAAGAGATCGGCTTGGTTGACCAAACTTGGTCAAGACCTTGGACGCATTAACGAAGTAAGTGTAAAATCATCACGGGAGATTCCCTCAAGATAGGAGAGAAGGATGAAACTTTATCCTGGGAAGCAAGGTCTAACAAGGATCTTAAAGTCAAGCAAGTGCCAACACCAAGGAAGAAGGATCATCAGTCTGTCAATATGTCAGGATCAAAGCACCAAACCAGAATAGTCACTTAAAATCGAGAACCCTTAACCCATCCTAGCCGAATTCCTTTCCCTCCCTCGGGAAATCGGCCCCCTCCTTATTTAAAAACCCTTTCTACCCTTCAAACCACATTCTTGATTCCCTATTTTAACGATTCCAAACAAGGTGGCAACCTTGAAAACTTTGATCGTAATTCCTAAATTCACTTTGTCCTTAGGTTTGAAACCCACTCTCTTAGCCCTTTAAACCTAATCATTCCCAAAAACCCAGCACACATAGACATACAATTATACCGTTTCCCCGCAAAATACTTTCTCTATAGGACCACCGTACTACCTTTGACTCGTTACCCCCGCAATGATTTCTAAGCTTCGGGGACGAAGCTTCTCGTAAGGGGGGGAGAGTGTAACACCCCGTGTTACGGCCTTCAATCCCGGATTAATTATTTAATTAATCCCGTTAATAATAATTAAATATGATTTAATTCAGTTAGGTTTCCCTTTAATTAATTAATGAGGTCCACCATGAACCGTGGACCCTTGCCTGAATGAGAGTCTTAGGCCTATTAGGAATAAAGGAAGTAGGCCTTTTACTATTCAGATTATGATTAGAATTCTCTTTAATTAATTAATATGGTCCACTATGGACCATAGACCCTTATCCCTAAACCCAATCCTTAGTTCCAAAAGGAATAGAATTAGCAAGCCTATAATATTAGTTCCTAATTAGGACTCCTAAATATATAAATAAGGGACTTAAGAGGCACCTAGAACCCCCCCCCCCCCCACCACCCCAAAGAGCTCCAAGAATTCCCTTAGAAGAAATCAAGAAAGCTTAAAGAAAGACCCTTCATAGCCAAGGAATTAATTAAGGCTAAGAGGTAACCCATGTCTCAACAAAACCTATTTTCATAGCTATGATTTCCCCCGTAGGATTTCCCCATATTATTGTGTATTGATGATTTGTGATGTTATTATTGATGATTGATGGGATAATTCCATGGGTGATCTTGATATCGGGAGATTCTTGATAATTATGGTGTTCTTAACGATTGTGGAGTTCTTAATGATTATATGTTGCTCTTGATAATTGTATGGCGTTCTTGATGCTTATGTGTTATTTGTACCGAATCTTGTAATTAGAAGACGAACCGTATTCTTGTTGATATAAAAGTAATTAGAACCCTAGGTTGATGTTCTTGTTGGCGTTCTTGATGCTTGTGTGATGTTCTCGATGCCTATGTGATATTCTTACTGAATCTTGTAATTAGAAGATGAATCGTATTCTTGTTGGTATAAAAGTGATTAGAACCCTAGGTTGAATCGTATGATATTATTCTTGGTATATCGGGTGGGGAAATCGCATGTTTGGGTGACAATTATGTTTAGAAAAGCATGATAGGTTATGTGCCGTACGTTTCTCGTATTTGATCCGTTAATTGTCTACGTGTTGATCGTTAATTACGTTGTAAAGTGTCTAAGCATGGTTTCGGGTTCCACAATGGTTCCCGGGGCGTTTTGTGTATAAAGAGTCAGTGGGGGGTAGGGGACCCACCACCTACCCGTGGCCAGAAGGGGCGTCTCCGGCAGCGGGCAACTGCCCGCCGGCGACCCGCTGCCCGGAACAGTGTTTACCGGTGAGCACCCGGCGGGTGGCCCCCACCCACCGGCTACCCGCTGGAATTCCCCCCCCCCCCCCCATTCGGGACCCCGGCTTCCCTGTTTGATGTTTCCCCGATCCCCGTGGTGTCCCAACAGACTCCGTTCATCGTGTCGTGTCTAGTTTGATGTTTCGGGTACCGTTCGTAGGTTTATGAGTCTTATATACTGCATGCTAGTTGAATTGGTATCCCGTTGACCTAGGTGAAAGAAGTATGAACCCCTTAAGACCATTCTTAGTATGTGAAGGATCACGCATAGATTTTGTTATCTGTTTTCTCCCCCTTCCCAATGTGTTAATGTGGGTTGCATGTGCTTGCTATATGTTATGTGTGCATGATACCCCAATTCGGTTGCGATCGGATTGGTTATTCCTGAGTTGCGGTTCAGAAGCTGGCTGCGGTCAGATTTACACTCCCGGGCTGCGGTCCACCGTTTGGTTGCGATCAAACGTTTCTACATGAGCTGCGGTTCATACTTTCCTGGCTGCGGTCAGATGACATACTCTTGGGCTGCGGTCCACTGTTTGGTTGCGATCAAACTATGATGAGCTGCGGTTCATCGGTCGGTTGCGATCTACCCCTCCGTGTTGCGATACGGGGCAGGGTGTTGCGGGGCCGTGTCAGAGCTATATGCGCTGACCCTCTTGTATGGGCATGCGATTGGTCCTGTGGCGCCAACAAAGTGTGCTATGTGATGAGATATGGATGAGTTGGGATTATGAGTATCTTGGGGGATGTGACTGTGGGATTTATGCTGGGGATTGTTTGTGTTGGGTTATGATTATTAATTGTGCTCAGCCTTATCTGTCTTGCCTGTTGTGGATTGTATACGCTTGTTATAACTGTTACTTGTGTCTAGCCTTATCTGTCGAGTCATTCCCGGGTTTAAAAGCTAGAGTTCGTAGGATATATCTTCATGCTCAAAATGGTTTTCGTATATCTATATATATCGATATGTATTGTATTTCAACGCGTTGGAGTGGGTTACCAGCATCTCTCGCTGAACAGATATATTTGGCTTTCAGGCACAGACGAGTAGATCACTGGAGCGCGTTAGAGATTCGAGGCATAGTGTAGATAGTTTCCCTTACGGCCTGCGTGCCATTTACATTATTACGGAATTTAGTTAGTTAGCATGTGCATCTGAGTTCTCCGGCTCAGGTGTGGCATAGCACCCCGTACCTTTATGTTTAACAATGCTCTGTTTGGGATTTAATAAGAGAATACCTTTATTATATAAGTCTTTAAAAGTTTTAAAATTTCGGGGTGTTACAGTACTTCACAGAGTCTATAAATAGAGGTGGGAGTCCATGGGTTATACCTTTGTTGTTCCCTCTTCTTATTGTGATTCCTCCTTCTTCCCAAGTCATCTACAACCCCCTTCACCACCTATATTCCTCAAACAAACCACACAACAAGCCTTAAGAGCTAAACTGTCAAAGATGGAAGCTAGAAAACAAAGAAGCTAGGAGAATAATGGATAGATGGTTGAGATGTTTAAACTTACTGTGATTTCTTTGGTATTTCTTGTAGAGCTTTGAGGTGGAGAAGACAAGGATTGGAATCAAGAGGCAATGACTGAAAACATTTCATTTTATAGTGGCACTAAACCCTAGGAGAATCAACAATGATTGGTGGAGGCCAAAGTGGTCATTTGGCTTGGCTTCATATAATATCAGGCAAAAGAGAGTGGAGTCTAGTGGTTCACCAAGCTTCATGGACCAAGGTCTAGAATCATAGTTTAAAATAGTTTTGGGGGTCAAAATACATTTTTTCCAAAATACTTTCTAGACAACCACTTAGTTTAGGTTCCTCAGATTTCTCCCGGTTTCACTCAGATTGACTTTTGGATCATAATCTTGGTACGCGATGTAACCAAAAATTTAGGATTTTATAATTAAAATAAGTCCCGGTGTTGAATTTATTTAAAAGTGGCTCAAAATAATTTATTCATTCACCGATTTTATCGCAAAATTTTTTATAGAGTGAAAAATGGTGAATTTGGATTTTCTTAAAATCGAATTTATAAAATTAAATTTTGGGTTTTCACAATCTACCCTCCTTAAAAGAAGTTTCGTTCCCGAAACTTAGGTGAAACATGCGGTGAGATCTGAGTCGTTTATCAAATCTAAATCAATGAAAAAAAAAAAAAAAAACGCGTCCTGGAATTCCGAAGCGAAGTGTAAAAATGGAGCACCTTAAGTGTTAGAATGACACACCATAAATGTTAAAATGGCTCACCTTTAGTGTTAGAATGACACACCTTAAGTGAAGAACATATGCACCTTAAGTGTACAACAGACGCACTTTTAATTTTTAAATGGCACACCTTAAGTATTAAACGAAGGCACCTTAAGCTTTAGAATGATGCACCTTAAATTTCAACAATTGACGCGCATTTACTTCTCAAATGTAGAACTGACGCACCATAAGTGTTAAAATGGCGCACCTTTAAGTATCAACAACGTACCTTAAGCACAGAAAATACGCAACTTAAGTTTCAACAATACGAAAAATGACCAAATTGCCACTGCCTTTATATTTTTTTAATCTGTCTTCATCCTGCACGTTGATTTTGACAAGATCAATAGATATCATCTCACTGCATGTTTTACATAGACACGTCCTCCACATTTGATCACATACACACACCTCCTCCGCAATTAAATGGAACTCTGAAAGTTGATTCTTAATGAAAATAAAACTATGAATTTATAAAAAAAAATAAAAACAATAAAAAAAAACATGGGTTTTACACTTTGCTTAAACTTTGAGTATTAACCAAAGTATGATTATCCCTACCATGCTACATATCCTATATATAGTAATACATGTAATGACATTCTCCATATATAGTAGCGATGAGAGCTTTAGAAATAGAATCTGTGTATATTCAATGATGTGTTAATCTACTGAGTACAAAGGAGAGATTATAATAATATGTACAAGGAGTGAGTATCCTATTACAAATACAATAGACTAAAAGAGACCTAAAGTAAACACATGACTATTAGTAGCTAGCTACCTCTAGCTTGGAATATATATGCTTTATTAAGTATTAACCAACGAAGATCCGAAGCATGGTCTTAAAACAAAATGATAGAACACTATGATTTGCCACCTTTCGCATATACATTAGTTGAACTAATCTATCTGATGCTTGTCATTTTTAGGTTTATTTCGGTGGGAAATGAAAGAGTTTCCTAGCTTCTAAATCAATGTATATATGCAATCAAAATCCCATGTATAAAGGAATGATGGAGATTGATGCATCGTACTTATCCTTTCACATTTTGTTGTTCCAAAAATACACATTTATTATTAACAAAGTGCACGTTTAGTATTAAAAAATTGCTCTTACAAAAATATAAAAGTGTATTACACTTAGGTTAATTAGATTTTAGAATTTATGAGTGAGTATTTAGTTTTATTTGGTTTAGAGGTTCACTTTTTTTTTTTTTTTAACAAAGAGATTCACTTTTTATTACTTAGGTTTTATCATTTACAATTCACTACTACAGAACATAGCTACTACGGCGATTTTTTTTTTTTTTTTACACATACATGACGGTTTTTGAAGTGCCGTGTAAGTGACTGAGGTTGTAAATAAATACTTTCTATAGTGATTTTTAGAACCGCCATGTACTTACCTATATACGCCAGTTAAAAAACCACTGTATAATCTAAATATACATGCCATATAAATGATTATAAAAAGAATACATACTTTATAAGGAGATTTCAAATAGTAACCGCCGTCTAAATTAAAGTGTACTTTATACGGCGGTTCCATGTGAAATCGCAGTATAAAGTATTCTTTTTAAAAAATAAAAATACATGTGTATACGGCGGTTCCTAGATGGAAGGCACATCAATGTACACCTACGATCATAAAGCTTGAAGGCTCAACAATGTGCTCTGAAAGAATGGACAATGTACACTAGAACTCTGGAAAGGCAAAAATGTGCATGGTAAGGTAGAAAATATGAAATAATTATTGAAAAGACTAAATTTAATGCATGATCTTCAACACAAATCATAAACCATCACAATATTCAACTAAAATTAGTAATTATGATTCATTCAAGATCAAATGTTCTTTAAATATATATATATATATATATATATATATATATATATATATATATATATATATATATATATATATATATATATATATATAACACCTACGATATTAAAGCTTTAAGGCACAACAATGTGCTCTGAAAGGTTAAACAATATGCTCATGAAGGCCCAACAATATGCACTCTAACGAAAAATAATATTCACTTCGAAGGGACAACATTCTACTTTGGAAGGCATAACAATGTGCTCTGCAATAAGGGAAAACATGCACCAGAAGACCAAAAAAAAAAAAAAAAAACTTATATAAACAAAATTACCATAATGCGCCTGCATTTTTTTTTTTAAAAAAATATCTTCAATTTGGACCCTTGATCAGGACTCAATCAACGAATATAATTAAACCTTCGCCCTGTTTGGTAAAATGGTTGTTAGCTGATAGCTGATAGCTGTTAACTGTTAGTTGATTGTGTTAATTAGAGAGTATAAATAGTTGATTACATTAGCTGATTGTAGAAAAGTGTTTGGTAAATTAGCTGTTTGCTGATAGCTGTTTGATATAATTTCTTTTCTCAAAAAACTAATTGAAAAAGTTGCTTGGAGTAGCTTTTTGAATGTTAGCCTTTTGGAGTTGCAAAAAGCTAATTAACCAAACATTTATATTGATATTGTTAGTGTTTTTAATGTTCAAGAACCCCATATTATAATTGGCGATATTATTATGGCATAACTAAGATAGGTTTAGAGTTTGTCCGTCCAGCTCTACAGTCGACTGATCAATCAGAAGCAACAACAGAAGGACTAACACTGAAGATCTGATTTAGGAAGCTGATTTCTAAAAGTCTTACGCGGTATTATATATCAGACAAGTTTGGAAAGAAGATCAGCGTATATTTTCAAGAAAGGTATGGACCTAATCTTCTGAGATTACATTCCCCTTTTATAGTCCTACCTTCTACAATCAAAGTCTTTTATGGAGAGAGGTTATTGAAGAATCTATAAGTACCCTTATTCGAAGAGAATTAGGGTTACGCTGAAAGTATGAAGAAACACTCTCCATCTGCTATATGAGGTTAGATCTTTGATTGTCATGCATCTTCTCAATACAATATGTTCGTGGTGATTAAGATGATGAACTTGAGAAGAATCACTGCTGCTTAAACGAAAGGACACTGTGATCACTTTGTTGTGGGAACAACAATAAAGAGCGTCATTGAAGTGGACTGCATCAGAGTGAGCTCTCCAAGTGAAGGGAATTCATTGGACTTCTGTATGCATGGCTCTCCATCTTCAACAATCCACTAAACCTGTGTAGACTGGGTTTGTACCTTGTGTGGGGCACTTGGGTAAGATTATTGTATATCTACCTTTGTACATCGGATTATTATTTAGTGGATTGGACGCCTATGTGATCGTCCCCCAGACGTAGATACACACTGTATCGAACTGGGTAAATATTCTGTGTCGTTGAGTTGTGCTGTTATCTTTCTCTTACATCCTCTACATGATTGATTATTACTGACTATCTTTGTAACTGAATTAATCAGTAATCTCGGACAGCTGACTAATCCTGTTAATTTATCAAAAAAGAAAAATGCAAAATTACATGTGGTATCAGAGCTTTTAAGTCTACATAGTGACTTGATCTGACGGGTTGTTTTTAGTTTTGCATTCCCTCTGTCTTTCGCAAGTTTTTCTGTGTGTTCGTTGGCTGGTTGTTTGTATTCAGGATGGATGCAAGTATGAAACCACCAGAACTAGATGGTCATAACTACTCCTTCTGGAAGGCTCGCATGGAGATATATCTTCAAGCACAAGGTACCAGGGTTTATCGTACGGTCCTAACTGGGTGGAGTCGTCCCACTACTCAGAATGCACAAGGAGTTACTAAAGATAAGCCCATGGAGACTTGGACAGACGATGAAATGAATGCCTCAGATCTAAACAACAAGGCATTAAATTCAATTGTAGGATCTTTGCATGAATATGTTTTTACTCTTGTCACAAGAGTAAAAGAGGCTAAACAGGTATGGGAAATTCTTGAAACCAGATTTGAAGGAACTAGTGATGTCAAACAGTCAAAGCTACAAATGGTTCTGTCAGAATTCGAAGCACTGAGAATGACTGAAGAAGAAACCATTTCGACCTTCCACAGTAGGGTTCAGAATCTTATGAACCGAGCCTTAATTCTTGGAGAACCTTTCACTGATGAGAGAGTGGTCAAAAAGATCCTTCGATCTTTACCTAAACGCTTTCAAATGAAAGTAACTGCTATTCAGAAACACACAGGTTGGGAAAAGAAGACTGTCGGAGAACTCATGGGAAGCTTACACACATATGAACTAGAAGTTCTTGCTGATGATGATCTTGGAAGCAACAGAAAAGGAAAGTCAGTGGCCTTTGTGGCTGAGGCTGATCGAGAATCTTGGCTCTTCTAACCAAGAATTTCAAGAAAATCTTAAAAGGTTTCAACAAAAAGGTCAAGGTCAGTCTACCAGGACACAATACAAAGGCAACAACTCCTCATATCAAAAGGCTGAAACAGCACCCTTCTCACAGAACAATCAATCTCAGACTGGTCGAACCAGACAAAACAAAAACAGTTCCACAGACACAGTTAAATCCCTCAACCGGTCAGTGCAGTCTAGGGAATGTGAAGGATATGGACACATACAGGCTGAATGTGCAACGTATCACTAGTACAAAATTGAACATAGAAGATTGACCATAGGCCACCATTGTTGAAAGAATGGTTGCCTAATCTTAATCTAAAAATTCGCGGTGGTAATTTTGTAAATAAGTGATCAGTAATCCGCCACCATTATAACTGTAATGGTTGTCCATTGTATTTTTTATATATTTAAAGAAAAATTAATTTTTAATAGACAATCGTTTCTAATAGAAATGGTTGCTTCAAATGGAAATTGTTTTATAATAGGCAATCATTTCTAATAAAAATGGTTGCCTAATATTATCCCTAGACTAGATCAAAATCGAGTCTCAGATCTATCTTCGATCCACCGCTCTCTTCTCTCTGAGCCCTCTCTCTCTCTCTCTCAAAATCCCTCCCTTCTTTCTGGGACGCGACGGAGATGGAGAGAGCTCCGCTCAAACGCTCCGACGCGACGGAGGTCGTCAACCGCTCAAACGCTCTCCAAAAGCTCCGCTGCGGCCTGGGGATGACGGCAACGACGTTCCACCTTCAGATCTCTCTCAAAGGCTCATAGGTAACGATATATTTTTTCTTTTCTTTTGCTTTTTCCTTAAAATAGATCTCAGATATCTTCTCCGCCGGAATCGCACCCACCGTTGGCGAGGACTTCAAGCCAACGGCGGCGAGCATGTAAGTTTTTATTTTATTTTATTTTATTTTATTTTTATTTTGTTCATACTAGGTTTTTTTTTTTTTTTTTGGATTTTTTCCCCAAAAATTTTTGTTTTGCCTTCTCTGCAACTCCACTGCACAGGCCACCGTCTTTCTCCTTTCTAAGCTTTTTTTTTTTTTTTTTTTTTTTTTTTTTAGGTAAATGACCTAGTTGATTATTTTTTGTTCTGCAAATGGATGTTCTTGTGTGGCTGTGAATGGAGATCTTTTAGCTCAAGGTTCACAAGTGGAAATGGTTGGAACTTTTTGTTTAATGTTAAATTTAAATGCTTTACTGTGTGATGGATGTATGGAAAGAATGTCAATGGTGTAAGCAATTTCTGAATGCTTACACATATTTCATATGTTCTGGAAACTTTATCTTTATTCATTTGGTAATATATATACATCTTTTGGAGCAGGAATAGCGAGAATGAGCTAAGAAGCATTGTCTGGAAGGAGATATTATTGGCTGGTAAAAACTTAAATGCATATCTCAACATTTTCTAATATTTTCCTCACATTAAATAAAAAATATACTTTTCTGTATATGGATTTCCTCGAGCAACATTATATATGCATTTTGATCCCTGATAAAATTTGTCATGGCAGGATTCCTTGACCAATCTTAGCCATGGGCTTACTATTACTGCTAATGTGCTTACTTTTTCCCAGGAAAGTGGGAACCAAGACTCTTGAATGTAAGACTTGATAAATTTCATTTTTGACGCTAGACCAAAGTCCTTTTCTTATCTCCATACTTGGAAATGTTTCAATGCTCATTAATTATCACTGGGTCTGTGTATATGTACAAAAACATATCACATTTATATCTCTGGACTTGCTGTCTTTTATGCTTTATGCTCTTGATGAGGATTCATGCATTTTCTGCTCATTAGAGTAATGTTCATCTTCTATGTCATTTTATCTTCTCAGGGCAAAATGGGGTATGGGGATCACTACCAGCAAGATGCAGAACCAAAATATGAGTGCCATCTTTTTGGTAATCCTCATTGAATTATACTTATAGATTTTGTCTCATTGAATTATACTTATGTCCCTCAGGTATCTTCTATGACCTTATTGGGCATTGTTTTACTATCTTGTCAGTATGGAGATAAGCTTGCTGCTTGCTATTTGAGAACTGCCATAAGCGCATGGCATACATAAACCTGTCATGGTATAACATGGTATACACAAGTCTTTCTGTCTTTGTTTATGTTTCATTCATTTATTGAGGAGGATAAAGTGCGGGTTTTTTTTTTCCCTCCTTATGACTTATGAGTATAATTATCTTCTTCTATGCTAATTTGTGCCCCAAGATGATAAGATGTTAACTAGATTGCCATCTTTATCTGCAGTTTGCTAAAACATTCATAGCTCTAGGTAACTTAGTTACAAATGTATTTGCAGTACTATAAAATTAAGCTGTCAAGTTGTCAGACAAGCTCGCTAAAGTTCAAGAACTCGAGTTCTTCTCTAATGATTTCTGGTTAATTTTCTGTATTGGGTTCAAATTTGGTGTTTTTATTTTTTTTTAACTCTGTTTTATTTGTTGGGTATATGCTTTGTTTTCGAGGTAAAGTTGAACCTGTCTCTTGCAGATGCTTGGTTTGAGCAAGGTCTTTTTATTGGTGTTGTGATTTGTTTAGTTCAGAAGTGGTGTATGGGTGACATAATTCTGCAGTTGAGTACTATTTCCTAACGCTGATCGATATCTTATGAATTTCATGCTCAGGGGTCCAACAAACAAATACTTTGTCAACTGTCAATGCTTGAAAGAAAAATGGCTCAAGGTGATTTTTCTTTATATGCTTGCTACTGTATCATGATCAACTAGAGCATAACCTTTTCTTAAGATAATTTTGGGATATCTTTATAACTATGACCAACTTTGAACCCCTTCATAAATTACAAGCACATGATGGATACATCCTCAAATGTCTCCTTTCCCCAGAATTGAGTGAGCCTCACCGATTAGACTTTCATGCTTTATCTCTTTGCTTTGCTTATATTTCTTTGAAATTTTACGTAAATACTATACTGCCATCCTCAAATAAGGATGCTTTTAGCCTATTAGGATGTTGGAATTATTTGTTTTGTTTTTCAATATTTATTCCCACCCTGAAATGGTAATCTGCAGGTATCTGGCCACAGCATCTTCTGATCATACTGTCAAGATATGGAATGTGGATGGATTTACCTTGGAGAAAACTCTCATAGGTACATACCAAATTAATGTGGTTCTTTTTCTTCGATTTTTTTTATGTTAAATCTCTAATGTCTTCATTCTCTTATTTCACTACCCATAAGATTCTTCATAAAGTCAAATGTGATATTTCTTATTTGGAGGCATTTTTAGTCTGTATCTTGAGAATGCTTAGTCAAATCTTGGGGTGACTTATCGCCATATTTGCATGCTTTTTATTGTGTGCTTTGTAGTCTGTAACTAGCTGACATGTCTAGCTTTCCGATTTCAAACATTATAATGCCGAACCCAATCTCTAGTACACGCTAAAATAATCACAACCTTCAAATTTTGCAGCTTCTTCCGACACAACAGCGAGATTATGGTCCATGTCTACTGGCAAAGATATCAAAGTATACCAGGGACATCACAAGGCAGCTGTGTGTTGCGCTCTCCATGACGGGCCCGAACCCTCTACCCGATTCTGCAGTAAGCTAGCTAGCTAGCTCATCCATCAATTATAGATCATTTGGTAAACTTGCAGCCATTACTGACTGGATGGCTGTGAAAAGGGCAATATAATGTGGTAATGTTCAGGATGATATTGAAAAGGTCAATGATTTGAACCCTGAGGTATGCCTTCACTTTATTTGCCTTTGTAGTCTGTTCCCCTTAATTTTTCTTGTTTAGTCTTTTGCAATTTAGTCACTTTATGGAGCTGTTGTTTTCAACTGTAGGTCTGGTTGTGAGTACATGTTTAGCAGGTGCATTTGTTGGCTCCGTATTTAGTGGTTGGATAGCAGATGGGGTTGGTCGGCGCAGAGCATTTCAACTGTTTGCTCTACCTTATGCTCTTGGATTATGCCAGAATCAGGTGAGAGATAATTCATAGTGCAGTTTTATGCAATTCAGATCTGCCATTTGTACCCTAATATAGTTGCTGTTATAGGCTGCTGCATTTTGGAAATGTATAAACATCGCGGAAGCTATGATGAAGCTGATGACCCTGGTGCCTTAGCTGCAGTTGGTTGTTTGCGTGCCATAAGCACAATCATTGAGTCAGTGAGTCGGCTTCCACATCTTTTTGAACAGATTGAGCCAACACTTTTCCTTATCATGCGTAGGATGCTTACGTCTGACGGACAAGGTACAATTTGCTTCCTTGAGCATTTCCTCTCTCTTTTTTCTCTGTCAAAATGTTTGAGCATTTCCTCCCTCTTTGATTTGAATTAAAGTCCTGATTTTAGTCAATCTATACTTCTGTAGATGTCTATGAAGAGGTTCTGGAGATTGTTTCTTATATGACATTTTACTCGCCAAAAATATCAATGAACATGTGGAGTCTCTGGCCATTAATGATGGAGGCCCTTGCAGACTGGACTATTGATTATTTCCCAAGTAAGTTTGTTAAGAGCTCTGCTCTAATTATTATTTTGATTAATTGTATTTTTTCTCCTGTTTTATATTTGATGGTTTGTGGTAACTTTACTAATATGTCCCAGAGGACTTCACCTCATGCATGCATTTAACATGTATTAAACACTTCATTTTATTTTGCAGACATATTGGTTCCATTGGACAACTATATATCGAGGAGCACTGAACATTTCCTTACTTGCCAGGAACCAGACTACCAGCAAAGCCTTTGGAACATGTATGAGGAGCACTGAACATTTCCTTAGGCGAGCTCGTTTCTGCTATTAGTTCTTTTCCAATGCTCAAGAAAATATATTTTTTGGCAGGTTTACCTCTTGTAGACAAAATTCATATGTTTTGATGATATTATTGTATTAAAGTATGAGGATTTTAAATATTATTGTGTTTTGATGATAGTATTTGCATTGTGTTAAAAGTATTAGTGTTTAATTTGATGATAGATAAATTGTATTGTGGAGTACTGTTGATATGGATTTTAAGCTGTAACAGGTACAGGAATTATAAAAAAAAATTAGAGTTTTTAATTAAAATAAATTAAATACTAAACCTTTCAAAAAAAAATTAAATATTAAAAAAAAAAAAAAGTCATCCGCGACCATTCCTAGCCAAAAATGGTCGCGGATGACTAATTATTAAAATAATAAAAAAGGAAAACACCACCATTTCTAGCTTCAAAATGGTTGCGTTTTACCTTCGAATTAAAAAAATAGTAATAATAAATAAATACAATACGCGACCATTCTTTGTCAAGAACGGTCGCGTATTACTAACAATGCGCGACCATTTCAAAATGGTCGCGTAAAGTCCATGACTTTACGTGAGCCTCTCATAGGCAACCATTGTACAATGGTTGCCTATTGTCTTTTACGATGGTTGCCTATCTGCAATTTTGTACTAGTGTATCTCAAGAGGAAAAAGGCTATGTCTGTAGTTACTTTAAGCGATGATGAGGAGGAAACTTCAAATGATCAGTCAGATGATAATGTGGGAAACTTTGTAGCCTTCTTTACTGGTACAGACCTTCAGTCAGACGGAGATCAATCAGATGAAGAATCGTACATATCAACTGATGATTTTGAAGAGAGACATACTCAACTTGAAACAGAATTTGCAAAACTTGTTGCTAGCTGGGAACAACTTGTGAAAGTGAATAAGAATCTGAATGAAGAGCTGAAGCAAAGAGATGATCTTCTAAAGAAACTGAATACAGATCTAGTTATAAAAGAAGAACTCATCACTCAGATAAGGTCCAGAGAAGGAAAACTGATCAAGGAATTGGAGAGTCTGAAGAAAAATATCCAGATGATGGACACCACGTCTACCCTAGATAAGATTCTAGACTCTGGTAGAAATCCTAATGATAAAAAGGGTATGGGATTTGAACGAGGTGAATCTTCGAATAACGCACCTAATTTCATCAAAGAGGGTATGTCTAAGCCCAAAGCTGATCACAACTATGAACAAGGACAGTCATCTCAGTCAGCGCAGAACAAGGGAAGGAGGTACGACCAGACTGCTGATACTGGCCTGGCCAGATTAACTCATCAATCTCATTATTCAAGGTTTAAAAATAAGATTGTTAAAGTTAAATATTACACCCCTATTTGTCACTACTGTCAAACAAAAGGTCATACTCGGCCTGAGTGTTATTTTTTCTACAGAGATCAAAGGAAGGAAAAATATCAGAATAAGACCATTACACCATTCACTAGACAGGTTTGGGTCAGGAAGTCAGAAGTTATCAGCTACCCCACCATTATTCTGACTGCATCTACAACTGACGCTCGATGGTATTTTGACAGTGGGTGTTCCAGACATATGACAGGAAATGTTAAGTGTCTAATGGCTGTTCAACCCAGCAGTGGAGCTGTAACATATGGAGATGGACAAAAAGGGAGAATAGTTGGGAAAGGTATCCTAAATGTACCAGGTTTACCTCAATTAGAAGAAGTCCTGCTAGTCAGTGGGTTGAAAACGAATCTAATTAGCATCAGTCAGTTTTGTGATCAAAATTGGAATGTGTGCTTCGATCGTAACTGCTACAGAGTTAGTGACAAAGCAAATCAACTAGTCATGGAAGGAACTCGGTCCTCAGACAATTGTTATGTTTTGGCAAATGGAACTACTTGTCACCTATCCAAATATGATGAATCAAAACTCTGGCATAGACGACTGGGTCACGTAAACTTCAGAGATATGGATAAAGTCGATAAAACTGGAAGCAATGAAAGGTGTACCTAAGATCAGAATAGATCCGAAAAAAATCTGTGGTGCATGTGCTATTGGGAAACAAATCAGAACTCCACACAAAGCAGTAAGAGGCATCACCACTGAGAAGTGCCTAGATCTTGTCCACATAGACCTCATGGGGCCAACATAGACTGAAAGCATTGGGGGAAAGAAATACATATTTGTGTGTGTAGATGATTTCTCTCGATACAGCTGGGTATACTTTCTGAGAGAAAAGACAGAAGCTTTCAAGGCCTTTAAAACTCTGTGTATAAGAGTTCAGAAGGAAAAAAATGAGTCTATAATAAAAGTTCAGAGATTGAGGAGTGATCATGGAAAGGAATTTGAGAACTCACTATATTCAGATTTCTGCTCCGAGAACGGTATATCACATGAGTTCTCAGCCCCTAGAATTGCTCAACAGAATGGAGTAGTGGAAAGAAAGAATCGAACTTTACAAGAAATGGCTAGAGTTATCCTACATGCCTCGCATCTGTCGCAGCGCTTCTGGGCTGAAGCAATACACACAGCCTGTCATACCATAAATAGGGTCTATCTTAGACCAGGAACAACCAAAACACCATATGAGATCTGGAAGGGTAAGAAGCCAAATCTGAAGTATTTTCATGTGTTTGGGACAAAGTGTTATGTGCTGGCTGATAGAGAACAAAGAGGGAAGTTCGAACCAAAGAGTGATGAGAGCATCTTCCTTGGATACTCTCCAAACAGTCGTGCCGACAGAGTCTACAACAAGAGGACTCAATCTGTGATGGACTCAGTAAATGTGGTTATCGATGACAGTCCAGAAGAATCAATAGACTCAACAGTGACAGATTCAGTGACAGAACTTTCTCTCAGTGATACAACCGCTACTAACAGCAACAGTCAGCCCAAACCACAAGAATCATCAGATGAAGATCAAGAAAGTTCAGATCAGGAGACAAACCTCATAAATGATACAGGTAAAGACAAACCCACCAGAACTCAGAAAAACCATCCATCAGATAAGATTATTGGAAATCCATCAAATGGAATGAAGACCAGGAGCAGAATAAGAAATAATCTGACAGAAGTATCTGGGTCTGCTTGTTATACCTCAAAGATAGAACCCAGAAATGTTAAAGAAGCCTTACAGGATGATCTGTGGATCAAGGCAATGCAGGAGGAGCTACATCAGTTTGAGAGAAATCATGTCTGGGATCTAGTTTCAAGACCTGATGGGGTTAATCTTATTGGAACGAAGTGGATCTATAAAAATAAAACTGATGAAGCATGGAATATAGCAAGGAACAAAGCTCGGTTAGTGGCTCAAGGGTATACTCAGATTGAAGGAATTGACTATGATGAGACTTTTGCTCCTGTAGCTAGACTCGAGTCAATCAGGATTTTGTTGGCTGTCGCATGCATTTTGGGATTCACATTGTTTCAGATGGATGTCAAAACAGCATTCCTGAATGGCTATCTCCACGAAGATATCTATGTGGCTCAACTTAAAGTTTTCGAAGATCCAGATCATCCTTCATATGTCTATAAGCTTCGAAAAGCTCTCTATGGTCTCAAACAAGCCCCACGGGCATGGTATGAACGACTGACACAGTATCTGCTCCAGCATGGGTATAAACGAGGAAGTGTTGACAAAACCCGGTTTGTAAAAACTACTGGATGTCATGTAACCATTTCCCAAATCTATGTTGATGACATTGTGTTTGGATCAACCTTACAGAAATACACTGACGAGTTAGTAAAAGTGATGAAGGAAGAGTTTGAAATGTCCATGGTTGGTCAACTGACATACTTCATAGGTCTACAGGTCAAGCAAAGTCCTGAAGGATACTTTATTTCACAAGAGAAGTATGCTAAGAATCTAGTTAAAAATTTTGATCTGGAATCATGTAAATCATCCAGGACACCAATCTCCACCTCCACAAAAGTATCGAAAGATGAAACTGGTGTATCAGTGGATAACACAGTTTATCGCAGCTTGATAGGCAGTCTGTTGTATCTAACAGCCAGTCGACCAGACATAATGTTCAGTGTTGGAATCTGTGCAAGGTATCAATCTGACCCAAAGGAATCACACCTGATAGCTGCAAAACGCATTCTGAAATATTTTAAAGGAACGATGCAGTATGGTCTCTGGTACTCCAAGGACAGTGAACTAAGTCTGGTTCCATACTGTGATGCTGATTGGGCAGGAAATATTGATGATCGAAAGAGTACTTCCGGGGGATGTTTCTTTGTTGGTAAAAACTTAGTATCATGGCTAAGCAAGAAACAGAATTCAATTTCACTAAGCACTGCAGAGGCAGAATACATAGCTGCAGGAGGATGCTGTACTCAGTTGGTTTCGATGAAACAGATGTTTCTGGATTATGCTTTTTCTCAAGGGATAATGACACTCTATTGTGACAATGTCAGTGCTATTAATATTTCCAAGAATCCTATTCAACATTCTAGAACGAAGCATATTGACATCAGGCATCATTACATCATAGACTTGGTTGAATCCAAGGAAATTGAATTGGAATACATTCAAACTGACAAACACCTGGCGGATATTCTGACTAAGCCACTGGACGCTAATCGTTTTGAAATTCTCAGGTCTGCTCTGGGAATTTATAGAATTGACTAATTAAAGCAGTTGGTCAGTCAGAGAGGAGTGGTGTACACGGCTCAGTATTATGGTTTGACTATGTTTAAAGACTCCTCTCTATTTTTGTTAAGTGGATTTTTTTTTGCCTTAATGATATCTCAAAAGATTTTAATCTTCTTTCAAAATTCAAATTTCCTTGGATTCCGTTTCCTTCCTAAAAAGAAGTTGTACCGTTGTGTCAATCAATCGCGTCTGCATGATATTTGACAAGCCGCATTGATTAGGGTTCTTCACCCTTTAGTCTATTTGATATCGGGCCAAGAAGAGAACAGGCTTTCAAGCATCTCAGCACTCAAACCCTTTCTCTCTCAGCATACCTGCTCTCAGTATTGTGTTCTTCTCCTCTCACACAAATTCTCCAATGGCGGACCCGGTAAGAAATATCATCATCAAGCTCGGAAGCAAGACACATTCTCCGGAGGTGGCCCTTAAGCACACTCAGACGCTATTGCAGTTTGCTATGAAGAAGAAGCTCAAACTTGATCCTCTGCTTCGCGACGAGATTTTGGTGACTGTGATGTCCAACTACCCAGAGTTTTATGCAGAATGGTGTGAAGATGATGCGACTGAACTGCTTATGATGGTTTCCGAAGCCAGTGATGAAGTTTCTCCAGTATATATTCCAGAACCCTCGGATGGAAATCGGGCCGGGGCATTCCTTCAATACTTTGCACATCGAGCCCTAGAATTGGTTGAGGTCTCTCGACGGCAAGCGGAGGCCCACCCTCTGTATCTCGAAGCTGCTCAGAAAGAGGCGAAACACAGACAGGAGAACCTCCGAAACAGGTCAAACAATTCTGAAACTCCTATTGAAATTTCACCAGATAAACCTGATGATTCTGCTACCCCATCTTGTGTGCCTGTTATTTCTGAAAATTTAACTGATTTGGATTCCGAGAATCCCCCTGTGAATGTTGATTCTACATCTCTACCTTTGAGTGAATCTGTTGATGTGAAAACTGATGTCTTGCATGTGTCTGATGAGAAAGAAAAATCCACTGATGAGCCAAATAAATCGAGTTTAGTTGTTTATGCTTCTAATAATATTGCTCTGCCTCCGGCAGCAATTGCTGATGACCCTAAAGAAGTTTGTTCTGTCGATGACACTCCTGTCTTACCTGCTAATGTTGAAACTGTTGATCTATCAAGCCCCCACAAGTCTGAGAAAACAGGTGGAATCCCATTCTACACAGCCACATCATTAGGTGAAAGTCTGGAACATGTGCAACACTTTGTTGGTCTACCATCTGCTTCAATCCCTCAACTGTATCGAGTGATTCATCCTTCTGAATCCTCCAGCGAAGATGATAAAATACTGGCTGAAGTGTATGGATCTCAAGCACTTCCATCTGATATTCCAACTATTGAGGCCACTGCTCATCCTGACTCCGCGACTTTCAAAATTCGAGAAATTTCGAATATTATTGTGAGCTCATCTGCCAATGTTTCTGATTCCAGTCACTCTGTGACTCCTGTTCAATCCCCAACCAAAGAAACAAGACGGTCTAAAAGGAAGAATGTTCCAGTAAAGGTTGTTGTTGAGACTGGTGATGACAGTGTTGATGTGGATCAGCCTGAGAAGAAAAGGAAGTCGAGTGAGGCTGTTAAGCTGGAAGGAAATCCGCCTATTCAACAAGTGTTCAAGACTCTGCGATCGTCTGTTAAGCAAAAGGGGCCTGCTGTTCAAGCTACTGCTGTACCTGCACCATCTGTCAGAAAAGGGAAGCCATCCACACGATCAAGAGGACGAAGCATTACTCCTGAGGTTCAACCTGTCGAAGAAACTGATCCATCTGTTTACAAGCCTCAGTTTGTTTCTCCTACTGCTCAGACCAAATGGTCTACCATGCTTAGAAGGGATCTTATTGTTCAACGATCTGTGGATGAGAACTAGCTGAACTCTGTATATGACATTTTACCTTTGCTGAATGAAGTCGGATTGTTGAAGACTGTCACGAACATCTGTCCATACTCTAAGCTTCTCACGTATGAATTCTATTGCAATCTCAATGATGAGATTGACATCCTAACTGGGCCACGACTGATGCATATTTTCATCAGAGGAAGGTGGTACGTTTTTGGGCCGGACATGATCAATGAATACTATGGTTTGACTGCTGTGCAAGAAGACCCTGTCACTGACTGGAACTTGGTGGCCAGAACTCTTACTGGTGGACAGACAAAATCATGGCCTACAGGAGATAAGGACTATCTGCAGAGCTCGCATCTCACATCCAGATATGTGATTCTACATCGCCTGGCCCTTCACAACTGGCTCCCATCAGCCCATTTCCACATTGTTGGCAAGTTACTGGCAGGCTTCTTATTTCGAATTGGAACGAAGATGCCAATTGATCTGGGAAAATGAATTTACTATCACATCCTTACCTTAATTCATCCACGGGAACAGAAGGTAAGACTACCCTTCCCAAATCTGATTTTTGGCATTCTTACCACTCAGGGACTTGAGCCTATGCCCAGTGAGGTGATCAGCCCAACACTGCTCTATACTGTTGATAAACGTCTGCTGACTAGAGATCACATTCGGGATGTTGTTCCTGTGTCTGCCCCATCCTATTCTGAACCTGATGCTGTGTCTGATGACTCTCCTCATGCTAAGGATGTTCAGCTTTCCATACAGTTGAAGGCAAGGGTCACTGATCTTGAGACAGTACATAGCATTATTGCAAAGCAACTGACAGGGGCCCGTACTGAGCTGGCAACCGTTCTTCTTCGTTTAAGCCTATCTGAATTTGCTGCTGCTGCTGATCCTGCGAAGTCTGACAGTGACACTCCGTCCAATGCTTGACCTTTGGCTATCATTGGCAAAAAGGGGGAGTAGTATGACCTCAGGGGGAGTTTTTGTGTTTGAGTACCTTCTGGCCCTGTCTGGGCGTTGTTATTGATGGCACCATTTTACTTTGGATCTTATGTTTTTGTTTTAGTTCTATGTAATCAGATCAAACTCATGGGTTGCTTCTTTATAATAACCTATCTTAGTTCTTTATGTTTTGTCTATCTATATAGTTGAGTTGTTTTGCCAAATAATAGCCAAAGGGGGAGTTTGTTAGAGTTTTTAATGTTCAAAAACCCCATATTATAATTAGCGATATTATTATGGCATAACTAAGATAGGTTTAGAGTTTGTCCGTCCAGCTCTACAGTCGACTGATCAATCAGAAGCAACAACAGAAGGACTGACACTGGAGATCTGATTTAGGAAGCTGATTTCTAAAAGTCTTACGTGGTATTATCAGACAAGTTTGGAAAGAAGATCAGCGTATATTTTCAAGAAAGGTATGGACCTAATCTTCTGAGATTACATTCCCCTTTTATAGTCCTACCTTCTATAATCAAAGTCTTTTATGGAGAGAGGTTATTGAAGAATCTATAAATACCCTTATTCGAAGATAATTAGGGTTACGCTGAAAGTATGAAGAAACACTCTCCATCTGCTATATGAGATTAGACCTTTGATTGTCATGCATCTTCTCAATACAATATATTCGTGGTGATTAAGATGATGAACTTGAGAAGAATCACTGCTGCTTAAACGAAAGGACACTGTAATCACTTTGTTGTGGGAACAACATTAAAGAGCGTCATTGAAGTGGACTGCATCAGAGTGAGCTCTCCAAGTGAAGGGATTTCATTGCACTTCTGTATGCATGGCTCTCCATCTTCAACAATCCACTAAACCTGTGTAGACTGGGTTTGTACCTTGTGTGGGGCACTTGGGTAAGATTATTGTATATCTACCTTTGTACATCGGATTATTATTTAGTGGATTGGACGCCTATGTGATCGTCCCCCAGACGTAGATACACACTGTATCGAACTGGGTAAATATTCTGTGTCGTTGAGTTGTGCTGTTATCTTTCTCTTACATCCTCTACATGATTGATTATTACTGACTATCTTCGTAACTGAATCAATTAGTAATCTCGGACAGCTGACTAATCCTGTTAATTTATCAAAAAAGAGAAAATGCAAAATTACAGATATTTTAACTAAATCAAACAATTAATAATGGCCAAATAAGTCGAAATTGACCTATAGGTCAATTTTTTTTACCAAACAGGGCCCTTATTTTTCACCCAAAGCAATTGTTTGACTTGATTCGTTATATATATATATATATATATATATATATATATATATATATATATATATATATATATATAGTTGCACTCGGGTGCGAACGGCTCGCCCAGGCGTGAAATAGGAATGGATTCTGTTCGTCCACGTGTCCAGATCTAATGGATGAGAAACACAGATTTTTTTAAAAAACGCGGTGGCATTTTCGTAAATAATTGAACATCGAAGTGCAAGTAAAATGTATTACAAGTGCATGTAAAATGTATTATAGGTGCAAGTAAAAATTTACACTGAGCATCAATACTTAGTTGCACTTATAGTTCTAAGTAGTTGCACCTATAGTTCTAAGTAGTTGCACACATAGGTATAAGTAGTTGCATCTAGGTGTATGAATGTTTGCGAGTGGTTTTTAGGAATATTACTACCCGCTGAACTCAGATCAATGAATGTTAACAAGACAAAATTACATGCACTTATAGGTGAAAGTAGGTGCACATATAGTTATAAGTAGTTGCACCTATAGTTATAAATAGTTGCACATATAGTTATAAGCACACCCAGGTGCATGAATGGTTGCGGAAAGTGAATGCTAACATGGCAAAATTACATGCACTTATAGGTGAAAATAGGTGCACTTATAAGAGATTTTACTTGCACTTCGATGTTCAATTATTTACGGAAATGCCACTGCGTTTTTTTTAAGTTATTAGATCTGGACACGTGTCACGCGCTGATTCGTTCGCATTTTCTTCCTGGGCACTTATTCGCACCAGAGTGCGTCCCTATATATATATATATATATATATATATATATATATATATATATATATATATAGACACACACTAGTATTTGTCCCGTGCGATGCACGGAAAATATGTTATAAAAATATACTCTATATGAGGTTTATTCATATATAAAATTTTTGTTATTTAATAATTATTATGTGTGAATTCCTATGATAAAATTCTGAACATAAATATATTTACAATTAAAATAATATTTATGGTGGTGATTACTACGAATCTTAAACTAGATTAAAAATTTAGTAAATAGTATTTAATATTACAAATTTTTAAGAACTTAATAAACTACAATAGTAATTGAATTACAATTTTAGAGTCACCATGGATCAAATTTTTAGATCTTTGAGATTTCTAACTCTAGATGTAGCAACATACAATTGACCTTTAAAGACCAAATAATTATTTATAAATAGGGAAAATGACACTTTTTCCCCCTGTGTTGTTTACTAATATCACTTTTTCCCCTGTGTTGTTTATGTAACAACTTTATCCCCCTCAATTGTTTTTGAAGTGGCTATTTTCTCCCCTCTCCGTTAAGTAAGTGTTAGGGATGTTAAATATGAGGGTAAAAATGACATTTCACTTATTATTATTATTATTATTATTATTATTATTATTATTATTATTATTATTATTATTATTATTATTATTATTATTATTATTATTATTATTATTATTGTTGTTGTTGTTGTTATTATTATTAGTAATGAATTTGGTTTGCAATATAACTGTGCATTTTAGACATGGAGTCCTGCAATATATTAGGGCGTTGGGTGGGACTTATTATTATTATTATTATTATTATTATTATTATTATTATTATTATTTGCAATGAATTTGGTTTGCAAACTGCAGTATATTAGGGTGGGGTCGTTTGCAATGAATTTGGTTTGCAAACTGCAGTATATTAGGGTGGGGTCGTTCATTAATAATAATAATAAGAAGAAGAAGAAGAAGAAGAAGAAGAAGAAGAAGAAGAAGAAGAAGAAGAAGAAGAAGAAGAAGAAGAAGAAGAAGAAGAAGAAGTGAAATGTCATTTTTACCCTCATATTTAACAGCCCTAACACTTACTTAACGGAGAGGGGGGAAAATAGCCACTTGAGGGGGATAAAGTGGTTACATAAACAACATAGGGGGAGAATGTGCTATTAGTAAACAACACAAGGGGAAAAAGTGTCATTTTCCCTTATAAATATAAATGACTATAAATCATCATCACCATTTAAAAAAATAATTGTAACAATAATTACTCACCAAACCATATGGCTATATTATAGTTAAGATTTCAATTGTTTTTTTAGAGTTAAAAATGATTTTCAAGTGTTAACATTTACTTTCCTTATCTGGTTTGTCCTTCACTTTTGTAGTCTTTTCCCTTTGATATTTTATAAATAGTTTTCAGGAGTAGTTTTCCCTTTGATATCTGGTTTGACATCATTTTTAATGCTATATTATTATTTCTGTTGCAAAATTCACTATTTCCATGTAATTATATGGGTAATGTATAAGATTTTGTTGTAATTCACTAAACATTTTCTTCACTTGTTTCCTATTATATATCATATGTTTTTCACTCATATAAAATGTGTTTGCTAAACTTGTTAAATCTTAACTATAATACCAACATGTAATTAATACCAACATTTAACCATTAATATCAACATTTAATTTTCACAAGACCATATTGCTTTATTATAATTATTAAGATATATATATATATATATATATATATATATAGTCTTAGACTCTGGTGCGGTGAAGGCTACAGGTGAAACATGTAGATGAACCTCATCTTTAGATCAACTCTTAAAAAAAAAAAATTCCACCTACGATCTACAACAATGTGGACCGGAAGGCACAACAATGTGTTTTGTAAGGCACAATAATATGCACTCGAAGACAAAAATGTGCACTGGAAAGCACAACAATGTGAAACAATATAATTATCCTGAAGACTAAATTTAACATTGGATCTTCAACAAGGCTCAAAAATGTACTTTGAAAGGCTCAACAATGTACTTTGGAAGACTCAACAATGTGCTTTGGAAGACTCAACAATGTGCTCTGGAAGACTCAACAATATTTAGTTTAATGCAAAATGATATGCACTTCGAAGGCACAACAATGTGCGCTAGAATGCTCAACAATGTGTACTCTAAGGCAAAATAATATGCATTTCAAAGAAACAACAATGTACTTTGGATGGCACAACAATATGTTCTTGATGGTCAACAATGTGCTTGGGAAGGTCAACAATGTGCATTGGAAGAAAATTAATGAACTCTGAAATGCACATTAGTGTGCTCTGGAAGGCACAACATTGTACTCTGAAAGGGTACAACATTGCAATCGTTATACCGTGCAACACGGCGCACAGTGCGCCCCATGTTTCCCAAAACAATGTCGTTTTAATTAAATTGTGTGGGGAGTTGACGCGACATAGTGATTGTTTATTCTGTTATATAATTATATACATTATGTTATACAATTATGTACATTTTTTTTTTGAATGTTACTCGCCCTATTATGCCATACTGGCCCTATTATGCCACTCCGAGTACCATTAGACCACATAGCCTTGGTATGCATTATGTTAGATTATGTGTATTATCTTTTCAAAAAAGAGTGTGTGTATTTTGTTATACAATTATGTACATTCTGTTATACAATTATGTACATTCTATTATACAATTATGTACATTTTTGAAGCTTGAGATTTTTTTTTAAGAAGTTAACAGCTGACACACGGAAAGTAAATTTTTTTTTTTAAAAGTACAAAACGACGTCGTTTTGCACTGGGCGCACAATGCACTGTGCGCCTTGGTGCACGATATAAATTTGCCACAACATTGTGTTTTGCAAAAAGGGAAAAAATGCTCTGAAAAACGAAAAGAAAATTAACTACTTGCACAAAATTACCATAATACCACCGCATTTTTTAAAAATACCTTGATTCTGACCCTTGGTCTAGACTGAATCAATGGATAAGATTAAACACTACTTTTCACCTAAGACTGAATCAATATATATATATATATATATATATATATATATATATATATATATATATATATATATATATATATATATATATATATGAGTAAATACCACCTATGGTCCCTCGAGTTTGGTGGCATCGCCATCAACGGTCCCTAACTTCCGTAATTACCATCCGTCATCCTCCGAGTTGTCAAAAGTTACCTTCTAGCGTCCTTCCGTTACTTCCTCCCGTCTCAACCGT